>NC_142171.1:49209228-49517618 GCF_029865625.1 Vigna umbellata | reverse complement strand
CGCCCACTTCTCTGTTTCTTGCACTTCGTCCAGTTTTTTTCAGTTCTTCAACTTCGTCCACTTCGTCACTTCCTCCACTTCCTCCACTTCCTCCATTCGTAAACTTCGTCCAGTTCCTCCACTTCATCCACTTCGTCCACTTCGTCATCTTCGTCCACTGCGTCAACTTCCTCCACCTCCTCCACTTCCTCCATTTCCTCCAATTCCTCCACTTCCTCCATTTCGTCGACTTCGTCCATTTCCTCCACTTCTCCACTTCGAAAACTTCGTCCACTACCTCCACTTCCTCCACATCATCCACTTCGTCCACTTCGTCAACTTCGTGCATTTCCTCCACTTCTTCCACTTCGTACGCTTTGTCTACTTCGTCCATTCGTCGGTTTCTTCCACTTCGTCCACTTTTTTCAGTTCTTCAACTTCCTCCATTTCGTCCACTTCGTCCACTTCATCCCCTTCGTCCACTTCGTCCACTTCGTCAACTTCGTCCACTTCCTCAACTTCCTCCACTTCCTCAACTTCTCCACTTCGTAAACTTCGTCCACCTCCTCCACTTCCTCCACTTCCTCCACTTCTTCCACTTCCTCGATTTCGTCCAGTTCGTCCACTTTCTCAACTTCGTCCACTTCGTCCACTTCCTCAACTTCGTCCACTTCGTCCACTTCCTCAACTTCGTCCACATCGTCGACTTCGTCCACTTCGTCCACTTAGTCAACTTCGTCCACTTCGTCCACTTAGTCAACTTCGTCCACTTCCTCCACTTCCTCCACTTCTCCACTTCGTAAACCTCGTCCACTTCGTCCTCTTCGTCCACTTTCTCCTCTTACTCCACTTCTTCCACATCCTTCACTTCCTCCACTACGTCAACTTCGTCCACTTCGTCCAGTTCATCAACTTCGTCCACTTCGTCCAGTTCGTCAACTTCGTCCATTTCCTCCACTTCTTCCACTTACTCCACTTCTTGCAGTTCCTCCACTTCGTCAACTTCGTCCACTTCCTCCACTTCCTCCACTTCGTCAACTTCGTCCACTTCGTCCACGTCCTCCCCTTCCTCCACTTCCTTCACTTCCTCCACCTCCTTCAGCTCCTCCACTTCCTTTACTTACTCCAGTTCTTCCACTTCGTCCAGTTCGTGCACTTCGTCCACTTCTTCCATTTCGTCCACTTCGTCAACTTCGTCCATTTCCTCCACTTCCTCCACTTCCTTCACTTCCTCCACCTCCTCCACTTAGTCCACCTACTCCACTTTGTCCACTTCGTCCCTTTCGTCCACTTCGTCCACTTCGTCCACTTCTTCAACTTCGTGCACTTCGTCCACTTTGTCCACCTCCTCCACTTCCTCCAATTACTCCACTTCTTCCACTTCGTCAACTTCCTCCACTTCCTCCACTTCGTACACTTCCTCTACTTCGTCCACTTCGTCTGTTTCTTGCACTTCGTCCACTTTTTTCACTTCTTCAACTTCGTCCACTTCGTCAACTTCCTCCACTTCCTCCACTTCCTCCACCACCTCCACTTACTCCACTTCCCCCACTTCGTCCCTTTCGTCCACTTCGTCCACTTCGTCAACTTCGTCCACTTCGTAAACTTCCTCCTCTTCCTCCACTTCTCCACTTCGTAAACTTCGTCCACTTCGAAAACTTCGTCCACTTCGTCAACTTCGTCCACTTCCTCCACTTCCTTCACTTGCTCCACCTCCTCCACTTACTCGACTTACTCCACTTCGTCCATTTCGTCCCTTTCGTCCACTTCGTCCACTTCATCCAGTTCGTCCACTTCGTCCACTTCGTCCTCTTCGTCCACTTCGTCCACTTCGTTCACTTCATCAACTTCGTCCACTTCGTCAACTTCATCCACTTCCTCCATTTCCTCCACTTCCTCCATTTCCTCCAATTCGTCCATTTCGTCTCCTTCCTCCACTTCCACCACTTCCTCCACATCCTCCACTTCCTCCACTTCGTCAACTTCGTCCATCTCCTCCACTTTGTCCACTTCGTAAACTTCGTCAACATCGTCCACTTCTTCCAATTCTGCAACTTCGTCAACTTCGTCCACTTCCTCAACTTCGTCCACCTCGTCCACTTCGTCCACTTCGTCCACTTCCTCCAATTCTTCCACTTCGTCAACTTTGTCCACTTCGACCACCTCCTCCCCTTCCTCCACTTACTCCACTTCCTCCATTTCCTCCACTTCCTCCACTTCGTCCACTTCGTCAACTTCGTGCATTTTCTCCAATTCGTCCACTTCCTCCACTTCGTTCACTTAGTCTGTTTCTTCCACTTCGTCCACTTTTTTCACTTCTTCAACTTCGTCCACTTCGTCAACTTCCTCCATTTCCTCCACTTCCTCCACTTCTTCACTTCGTAAACTTCGTCCAGTTCCACCACTTCGTCCACTTCATCCACTTCGTCCACTTCGTCAACTTCGTCCACTTCCTCCACTATCTCCACTACCTCCACTTCCTTCACTTCCTCCACCTCCTCCACTTACTCCACTTACTCCACTTTGTCCACTTCATCTACTTCGTCCCCTTCGTCCCTCTCGTCCACTTCTTCCAATTCGTGCACTTCGTCTACTTCGTCTAGTTCGTCAACTTCGTCTACTTCGTAAACTTCCTCAACATCCCCCACTTCTCCACTTCGTAAACTTCCTCCACTTCTTCCACTTCCTACACTTCGTCCACTTCCTCTACTTCCTCCACTTCTCCATTTCGTAAACTTCATCCAGTTCCTCCACTTCGTCCACCTCATCCACTTCGTCAACATCCTCCACTGCGTCAACTTCATCCACTTCGTCCACTTCCTCAACTTCCTCCCTTTCCTCCAGTTCCTCCACTTCCTCCACTTTGTCCATTTCCTCCACTTCTCCACTTCGTAAACTTCGTCCACTTCCTCCACTTCATCCACGTCGTCCACTTCATCAACTTCCTCCACTTCTTCCACTTCTTCAACTTCGTCAACTTCGTCCAGTTCCTCCACTCCGTCCACTTCAACCACTTCATCCACTTCGTCCACCTCGTCAACTTTGCCCACTTCGTCCACCTCCTCCACTTACTCCACCTCTTGCAGTTCCTCCACTTCCTCCACTTCCTCCACTTCCTCCACTTCCTCCACTTCCTCCACCTCGTCCACTTCGTCAACTTCTTCCACATCGTCCACTTCATCAACTTCCTCCACTTCCTCCACTTCCTCCACTTCCTTTACTTCCTCCACCTCCTCCACTTACTCCACTTTTTCCACTTCGTCCACTTCGTCGCTTTCGTCCACTTCGTGCACTTCGTCCACTTCGTCCACTTTGTCAACTTCGTCCATTTCGTAAACTTCCTCAACTTCCTTCACTTCCTCCACTTCTCCACTTCGTAAACTTCGTCCACTTCGTCAACTTCCTCCACTTCCTCCACTTTCTTCACTTGCTCCACCTCCTCCACTTCCTCCACTTCCTCCACTTCGTCCCTTTCGTACACTTCGTTCACTTCCTCCACTTCCTCTACTTCCTCCACTTCCTCCACTTCCTCCACCTCCTCCACTTCCTCCACTTCCTCCACTTCGTCCACTTCCTCCACTTCCTCCACCTCCTCCACCTCCTCCACTTCGTCCACTTCGTCCACCTCCTCCACTTTCGCCCACTTCGTCCAGTTCCTCCACTTCGTCCACTTTATCCACTTCGTCCACTTCCTCCACTTCCTCCACTTCCTCCACTTGGTCAACTTCTTGCACTTCATCAACTTCTTCCACTTCCTCCACTTCCTCCCCTTCGTCCACTTTGTCAACTTCGTCCATGTCGTCAACTTCGTCCACTTCGTCAACTTCGTCCACTTCGTCAACTTCGTTCACTTCCTCAACTTCCTCCACTTCCTCCACTTCGTCCACTTCCTCCACTTCGTCCACTTCGTCAACTTTGTACACTTCGTCAACTTCCTCCACTTCCTCGACTTCGTCTACTTCCTCCACTTCCTCCACTTCGTCCACTTCGTCAACTTCGTCCACTTCCCTCCACTTAGTCCACTTTGTCCCCTTCGTCGACTTCCTCCACTTCCTGAACTTCCTCCACTTTGTCCACTTCGTCCGTTTCCTCTACTTCATCCACTTTGTACAATTCGTCAACTTTGTCCACTTCGTCCACTTTGTCCACTTCTTCCTCTTCGTCAACTTCGTCCACTTACTCCACTTGCTCCACTTCGTCTACTTCGTGCACTTCGTCTACTTTGTCCACTTTGTCAACTTCTTCCACTTCGTCCACTTCCTCCACTTCCTCCACTTCCTCTACTTCCTCGACTTCTTCCACTTCGTCCACTTCCTCTACTTCCTCCACTTCGTCCACTTCGTCCACTTTCGACTTCGTCCACTTCGTCAACTTCGTCCACTTCGTCAACTTCGTCCACTTCCTCAACTTCCTTCACTTCCTCCACTTCGTCAACTTCCTCCACTTCGTCCACTTCCTCCACTTCGTCCATTTCGTCAACATTGTACACTTCGTCAACTTCGTCCACTTCTTCCACTTAGTGCACTTCTTCCACTTTGTCCACTTCCCCCACTTCCTCCACTTCGTCCACTTTGTGTACTTCGTGCACTTTGTGTACTTCGTCCACTTCCTCAACTTCCTCCACTTCCTTCATTTCGTCCACTTCGTCCACTTCCTCAACTTCCTCCACTTCGTCCACTTCGTACACCTCGTCCAGTTCCTCCACTTCCTCCACTTCTTGCACTTCGTCAACTTTGCCCGCTTCGTTCAGCTCTTCCACTTCCTCCACTTACTCCACTTCCTCCACTTCCTCCATTTCCTCTACTTCCTCCACATCGTCCACTTCGTCCACTTCGTCAACTTCGTGCATTTTCTCCATTTCGTCCACTTCCTCCACTTTGTCCACTTCGTCTGTTTCTTCCACTTCATCCAGTTTTTTCACTTCTTCAACTTCGTCCACTTAATCAACTTCCTCCACTTCCTCCAGTTCCTCCACTTGTTCACTTCGTAAACTTCGTCCAGTTCCTCCACTTCGTCCACTTCGTCCACTTCGTTAATTTCGTCCACTGCGTCAACTTCCTCCACTTACTCCATGTCCTCCAATTCCTCCACTTACGCCACTTCTTGCGGTTCCTCCACTTCGTCCACTCCCTCCAGTTCATCCACTTCCTCCACTTCGTCCACTTCGTCAACTTCGTCCATTTCCTCCACTTCTCCACTTCGTAATCTTCGTCCACTTCCTCCATTTCGTCCACTTCATCCACGTCGTCCACTTCATCAACTTCGTCCAGTTCGTCCGCTTCGTCCGCTTCGTCCCCTTCGTCCACTTCGTCAACTTCATGAATTTCCTCCACTTCGTCCACTTCGTACACTTCCTCCACTTCGTCCACTTCGTCCACTTCCTCCACTTCAACTGTTTCTTCCACTTCGTCCACTTTTTTCACTTCTTCAACTTCGTCCACTTCGTCAAACTTCCTCCACATCCTCCACTTCCTCCACTTCTCCACTTCTTAAAGTTCGTCCACTTCCTCCACTTCGTCCAGTTCCTCCAGTTCTGCCACTTCATCCACTTCGTCCATTTCGTCAACTTCGTCCACTGCGTCAACTTCCTCCACTTCTTCCACTTCGTCCACTTCGTCAAACTCCTCCACTTCGTCCACTTCCTCCACCTCCTCCACTTCCTTCACTTCCTCCACCTCCTCCACTTACTCCACGTACTCCACTTACTCCACTTTGTCCACTTCATCCCTTTCGTCCACTTCGTCCACTTCTTCCACTTCCTGCACTTAGTTCACTTCGTCCACTTCGTCCACTTCCTCCACTTCGTCCACTTCCTCCATTTCGTCCAGTTCGTCCAGTTCGTCCACTTTGTCCACTTCGTCAACTTCGTGCACTTCTTCCACTTCGTCCACTTCCTTCACTTGCTCCACCTCCTCCGCTTCCTCCACTTCATCCACTTTGTCTACTTCGTCCTCTTCGTCCACTTCCTCAACTTCCTCCACTTCCTCCATTTCGTCCACTTCGTCCACTTCGTAAACTTCGACCACTTCCTCAACTTCCTCCACTTCGTCCACTTCGTCAACTTCCTCCACTTTGTCCATTTCGTCAACTTTTTACACTTCGTCAACTTCGTCCACTTCGTCCACTTCGTCCACGTCGTCAACTTCGTCCACTTCGTCCACTTCCTCCACTTAGTCCACTTCGTCCCCTTCGTCGACTTCCTCCACTTCCTCCATTTCCTGAACTTCGTCCACTTCGTCCATTTCCTCTACTTCGTCCACTTTGTACACTTCATCAACTTCGTCCACTTCGTCTACTTCGTCCACTTCATCCACTTAGTCCACTTCGTCCACTTCTTCCACTTCGTCAACTTCCTCCACTTCCTCCACTTCCTCCACTTCCTCCACTTCCTCCACTTTCTCCACTTCCTCCACTTCCTCCACTTTCTCCACTTCTTCCTCTTTGTCTACTTCGTGCACTTCGTCAACTTCGTCCACTGCGTCAACTTCCTCCACTTCCTCCACTTCCTCCACTTCCTCCACATCGTCCACTTCCTCCACTTCCTCCACTTCTTCCACTTCCTCCACTTGCTCAACTTCCTCCATTTCGTCCAGTTCGTCCATTTCGTCCACTTCGTCCACTTCGTCAACTTCGTTAACTTCTTCCACTTCCTTCACTTCCTCCACTTCCTCCACTTCCTTCACTTGCTCCACCTCCTCCGCTTCCTCCACTTACTCCACTTCGTCCCTTTCGTCCACTTCGTCAACTTCTTCCAGTTCGTCCACTTCATACACTTCGTCCACTTCGTCAAGTTCCTCCACTTCCTCCACTTCGTCAACTTCTTCCACTTCGTCAACTTCTTCCACTTCGTCCACTTCCTCCACTTCCTCCACTTCCTCCCCTTCGTCCACTTCGACCACTTTGTCAACTTCGTCCATTTCGTCCACTTCGACCACTTTGTCAACTTCGTCCATTTCGTCAACTTCGTCCACTTCGTCAACTTCGTCAACTTCCTCAACTTCGTCCACTTCGTCCACTTTGTCCATTTCGTAAACTTCGTCCACTTCGTCCACTTCGTCCACTTCCTCCACTTCCTCCACTTCGTCCACTTCCTCCACTTCGTCAACTTCGTCCACTTCCTCCACTTAGTCCACCTCGTCCCCTTCGTAGACATCCTCCACTTCCTGAAATTCGTTCACTTCCTCCACTTCCTGCACTTCCTCCACTTCTTCCACATCTTCCACTTCCTCCACTTCGACAACTTCGTCAACTTCGTCCACCTCCTCCTCTTCCTCCACTTACTCAACTTCTTCCACTTCGTCCACTTCGTCCACTTCGTCCACTTCGTCATCTTCGTCCACTTCGTCCACTTCGTCCACTTAGTCCCCTTCGTCGACTTCCTCCTCTTCCTCCACTTCTGGAACTTCGTCCACTTCGTCGACTTCCTCCACTTCGTCGACTTCCTCCACTTCGCAGAGTCCTCCACTTCGTCAACTTCGTCCCCTTCCTCCACTTCCTCCACTTCCTTCACTTCCTCCACCTCCTCCACTTACTCCACTTACTCCACTTCGTCCCTTTCGTCCCTTTCGTCCACTTCATCCACTTGCTCAACTTCCTCCATTTCGTCCAGTTCGTCCATTTCGTCCACTTTGTCCACTTCGTCAACTTCGTTCACTTCTTCCACTTCCTTCACTTCCTCCACTTCCTCCACTTCCTCCACTTCCTTCACTTCCTCCACTTCGACAACTTTGTCAACTTCGTCCATTTCGTCCACTTCGTCCACTATGTCAACTTCGTCCATTTCGTCAACTTCGTCCACTTAGTCAACTTCGTCCACTTCCTCAACTTCCTCCACTTCGTCCACTTCGTCCACTTCGTCAACTTCCTCCACTTCGTCTACTTACTCCACTTTGTCCATTTCGTCAACTTTGTACACTTCGTCATCTTCGTCCACTTCCTCCTTTTCCTCCACTTCCTCCACTTCGTCAACTTCGTCCACTTCCTCCACTTAGTCCACTTCGTCCCCTTCGTCGACTTCCTCCACTTCCCCCACTTCCTGAACATCGTCCACTTCGTCCATTTCCTCTACTTCGTCCACTTTGTACACTTCGTCAACTTCGTCCACTTCGTCTACATCGTCCACTTCGTCCACTTCTTCCACTTCGTCCACTTCCTTCACTTCCTCCACTTCCTCCACTTCCTCCACTTTCTCCACTTCCTCCACCTTCTCCACTTCCTCCACTTCCTCCACTTCGTCTACTTCGTGCACTTTGTCTACTTCGTCTACTTCGTCCACTTCGTCAACTTCTTCCACTTCGTCCACTTCCTCCACTTCCTCCACTTCCTGCACTTCGTCCACTTCGTCGACTTCCTCCACTTCCTCCACTTCCTCCTATTCGTCCACTTCGTCCACTTCGTCAACTTCCTCCACTTCGTCCAATTCCTCCACTTCCTCCACATCGTTCACTTCGTCCACTTCCTCCACTTCCTCCACTTCCTCCACCTTGTCCACTTCCTACACTTCGTCCACATCCTCCACTTCCTCCACTTCCTCCACTTCGTCGACTTCGTACACTTTGTACAATTCGTCGACTTCTTCCACTTCGTCACCTTCTTCCACTTCCTCCACTTCCTCCCCTTCGTCCATTTCGTCAACTTCGTCCATTTCGTCAACTTCGTCCACTTTGTCAACTTCGTCCACTTCCTCCACTTCGTCAAGTTCCTCCACTTCGTCCACTTCGTTAACTTTGTACACTTCGTCAACTTCGTCAACTTCCTCCACTTCCTCCACTTCCCTCACTTCGTCCACTTGGTCCACTTCCTCCACTTCGTCAACTTCGTCCACTTCCTTCACTTCCTGAAATTCGTTCACTTCCTCCACTTCCTCCACTTCCTGCACTTACTCCACTTCTTTCACATCTTCCACTTCCTCCACTTCGACAACTTCGTCCACTTCATTCACTTTGTCCACTTCGTCAACTTCGTCCACCTCCTCTTCCTAGACTTACTCCACTTCTTCCACCTCGTCCACTTCGTCCACTTCGTCATCTCCGTCCACTTCCTCCACTTAGTCCACTTCGTCCCCTTCGTCGACTTCCTCCACTTCCTGAACTTCGTCGACTTCGTCGACTTCCTTCACTTCCTCCACGTCGTCCACTTCGTCCAATTCGTCCACTTCCTCCACTTACTCCACTTCTTCGACATCTTCCACTTCCTCCACTTCGATAACGTCGTCCAATTCGTTCACTTTGTCAACTTCGTCCACTTCTTCCACATCTTCCACTGCCTCCACTTCTCCACTTCGTAAATTTCGTCCACTTCCTCCATTTCGTCCACTTCATCGACTGCGTCAACTTCCCCCACTTCCTCCACTTCCCCCACTTACTCCACTTCTTGCGGTTCCTCCACTTCGTCAACTTCATCCACTTCCTCCACTTCCTCCACTTCGTCTACTTCTTCCACTTCGTCCACTTCGTCAACTTCCTCCACTTCCTCCACTTCCTCCACTTCCTTCACTTCCTCCACTTCGTCCACTTCCTCAACTTCCTCCACTTCCTCCACTTCCTACACTTCGTCAACTTCGTGAACTTCGTCCACTTCCTCGACTTCCTCCACTTCGTCCACTTCGTCAACTTCTTCCACTTCCTCCACTTCCTCCACTTCTCTACTTCCTCCACTTCCTCCACTTCCTCCCCTTCCTCCACTTCGTCTACTTCGTCCACTTCGTCTATTTCGTCCACTTCGTCAACTTCTTCCACTTCGTCAACTTCCTCCACTATCTCCACTTCCTCCACTTCCCGTACTTCGTCCACTTCGTCTACTTCGTCAACTTCGTCCACTTCCTCCACTTCGTCCACTTCCTCCACTTCGTCAATTTCGTCCACTTCGTCAACTTCGTCCACTTAGTCCACTTCGTCCCCTTCGTCGACTTCCTCCACGTCCTCCACTTCCTGAACTTCGTCCACTTTGTCCACACCTCCACCTCATCCACTTACTCCACTTCCTCCACTTCGTCCACTTCGTCTACTTCGTCTACTTCGTCTACTTCGTCCACTTCGTCAAGATCGTCAACTTCGTGCATTTCCTCCACTTGAGTCCACTTCGTACACTTCCTCCACTTCGTCCACTTCGTCCACTTTTTCCACTTCTTCAACTAGGTTCACTTTGTCAACTTCTTCCACTTCCTACACTTCTCCACTTCGTAAATTTCGTCCACGTCGTCCACTTCCTCTACTTCACCCACTTCATCCACTGCGTCAACTTCCCCCACTTGCTCCACTTCCTCCATTTCCTCAACTTCCTCCACTTCCTCCACTTCGTCAACTTCGTCCACCTCCTCCACTTACTCAACTTCTTGCAGTGGCTCCACTACCTCCACTTCGTCAACTTCGTCCACTTCCTCCACTTCGTCCACTTCCTCAACTTCGTCCACTTCGTCCACTTCGTCCACTTCCTCCACTTCCTCCACGTCGTCCACTTCCTCCACTTCGTCAAATTCGTCAACTTCGTCCAGTTCGTCAACTTCGTCCACCTCCTCCACTTCCTCCACTTCCTCCACTTACTCCACTTCTTGCAGTTCCTCCACTTCCTCCACTTCCTCCACCCCGTCCACTTCCTCCACTTCGTCAACTTCCTCTACTTCGTCAACTTCGTCCACTTCGTCCTGTTTTTCAACTTCGTCCATTTCGTCCACTTCGTGCACCTCCTCCACTTCGTCCACTTCTTCCACTTCCTCCACTTTCTCCACTGCGTCAACTTCCCCCACTTCCTCCACTTCCTCCATTTCCTCAACTTCCTCCACTTCCTTCACTTCGTCAACTTCGTCAACCTCCTCCACTTACTCAACTTCTTGCAGTTGCTCCACTACCTCCACTTCGTCAACTTCGTCCACTTCCTCCACGTCGTCCACTTCCTCCACTTCGTCAACTTCGTCAAATTCGTCAACTTCGTCCACTTCGTCAACTTCGTCCACCTCCTCCACTTCTTCCACTTCCTCCACTTACTCCACTTCTTGCAGTTCCTCTACTTCGTCCACTTCGTCCTGTTTGTCAACTTCGTCCATTTCGTCCACTTCGTGCACCTCCTGCACTTCGTCTACTTCTTCCACTTCATCCTGTTTGTCAACTTCGTGCATTTCGTCCACTTCCTCCACTACCTCCACTTCGTCCATTTCGTCCATTTCGTCCATTTCGTCCACGTCGTCCACTTCCTCCACTTCGCCCACTTCATCCACTGCGTCAACTTCCCCCACTTCCTCCACTTCCTCCATTTCCTCAACTTCCTCCACTTCCTCCACTTCGTCAACTTCGTCCACCTCCTCCACTTACTCAACTTCTTGCAGTTGCTCCACTACCTCCACTTCGTCAACTTCGTCCACCTCCTCCACTTACTCCACTTCGTCAACTTCGTCAAATTCGTCAACTTCGTCCACGGTGTCAACTTCGTCCATTTCGTCCACTTCGTGCACCTCCTCCACTTCGTCAACTTCCTCCAGTTCGTCCACTTCGTCCACATCCTCCACTTCCTTCACTTCCTCCACTTCGTCCACTTCCTCAACTTCCTCCACTTCCTCCACTTCCTACACTTCGTCAACTTCGTCCACTTCGTCCACTTCCTCCACTTCGTCCACTTCGTCAACTTCTTCCACTTCGTCAGCTTCTTACACTTCCTCCACTTTCTCCACTTCCTTCACTTCGTCTACTTTGTCCACTTCATCTACTTCGTCCACTTCGTCAACTTCTTCCACTTCGTCAACTTCCTCCACTATCTCCACTTCCTCCACTTCCCGCACTTCGTCCACGTCGTCCACTTCGTCAACTTCTTCCACTTCCTCCATTTCCTCAACTTCCTCCACTTCCTCCCCTTCGTCCACTTTGTCAACGTCGTCCACTTTGTCAATTTCGTCCACTTCCTCCACTTCGTCAAGTTCCTCCACTTCGTCCACTTCGTTAACTTTGTACACTTCGTCAACTTCGTCAACTTCCTCCAATTCCTCCACTTCCCTCACTTCGTCCACTTGGTCCACTTTGTCTACTTCCTCCATATCCTCCACTTCGTCAACGTCGTCCACTTCGTCAACTTCTTCCACTTCGTCAACTTCGTCCACTTCCTCCACTTCCTGAAATTCGTTCACTTCCTCCACTTCCTCCACTTCCTCCACTTCCTGCACTTACTCCACTTCTTCCACATCTTCCACTTCCTCCACTTCGTCAACTTCGTCCACCTCCTCCTCTTCCTCCACTTACTCAACTTCTTCCACTTTGTCCACTTCGTCCACTTCGTGATCTTCGTCCACTTCCTCCACTTAGTCCACTTCGTCCCCTTCGTCCACTTCCTCCACTTCCTGAACTTCGTCGACTTCCTACACTTCCTCCACGTCGTCCAGTTCGTCCAATTCGTCCACTTCCTCCACTTACTCCACTTCTTCCACATCTTCCACTTCCTCCACTTCGATAACGTCGTCCAATTCGTCCACTTTGTCAACTTCGTCCACCTCCTCCACTGCCTCCACTTACTGCACTTCTTCCATTTCGTCCACTTTGTCCACTTCGTCCACTTCGTCAACTTCGTGCATTTCCTCCACTCGAGTCCACTTCGTACACTTCCTCCAGTTCCTCCACTTCGTCCACTTTTTCCACTTCTTCAACTTGGTTCACTTTGTCAACTTCCTCCATTTCCTACACTTCTCCACTTCGTAAATTTGGTCGACTTCGTCCACTTCGTCCACTTCCTCCATTTCGTCCACCATCCACTACGTCAACTTCCCCCACTTCCTCCACTTCCTCCATTTCCTCAACTTCCTCCACTTCGTCCACTTCGTCGACTTCGTCCACCTCCTCCACCGACTCAACTTCTTGCAGTTGCTCCACTACCTCTACTTCGTCAACTTCGTCCACTTCCTCCACTTCGTCCACTTCGTCCACTTTGTGCACTTCGTCCACTTCGTCAACTTCGTCAAATTCGTCAACTTCGTCCACTTCGTCAACTTCGTCCACCTCCTCCACTTCCTCCACTTTCTCCACTTCTTGCGGTTCCTCCACTTCGTCAACTTCGTCCGCTTCCTCTACTTCGTCAACTTCGTCCACTTCGTCCTGTTTGTCAACTTCGTCCATTTCGTCCACTTCCTCCACTTCCTCCACTTCGTCGACTTCTTCCACTTCCTCCACTTCCTCCACCTCGTCTACTTCTTCCACTTCGTCAACTTCCTCCAATTCCTCCACTTCCCTCACTTCGTCCACTTGGTCCACTTTGTCCACTTCCTCCACTTCCTCCACTTCGTCAACGTCGTCCACTTCGTCAACTTCTTCCACTTCGTCAACTTCGTCCACTTCCTCCACTTCCTGAAATTCGTTCACTTCCTCCACTTCCTGCACTTCCTCCACTTACTCCACTTCTTCCACATCTTCCACTTCGACAACTTCGTCCACTTCATCCACTTTGTCAACTTCGTCAACTTCATCCACCTCCTCCTCTTCCTCCACTTATTCAACTTCTTCCACTTCGTCCACTTCGTGATCTTCGTCCACTTCCTCCACTTAGTCCACTTCGTCCCCTTCGTCGACTTCCTCCACTTCCTCCACTTCCTGAACTTCGTCCACTTCGTCGACTTCCTACACTTCCTCCACGTCGTCCAGTTCGTCCAATTCGTCCACTTCCTCCACTTACTCCACTTCTTCCACATCTTCCACTTCTTCCACATCGTCCACCTCCTCCACTGCCTCCACTTACTGCACTTCTTCCATTTCGTCCACTTTGTCCACTTCGTCCACTTCGTCAACTTCGTGCATTTCCTCCACTCGAGTCCACTTCGTACACTTCCTCCAGTTCCTCCACTTCGTCCACTTTTTCCACTTCTTCAACTTGGTTCACTTTGTCAACTTACTCCACTTCCTACACTTCTCCACTTCGTAAATTTCGTCCACTTCGTCCACTTCGTCCACTTCCTCCATTTCGTCCACTTCATCCAGTGCGTCAACTTCCCCCACTTCCTCCATTTCCTCAACTTCCTCCACTTCGTCCACTTCGTCCACCTCCTCCACCGACTCAACTTCTTGCAGTTGCTCCACTACGTCTACTTCGTGAACTACGTCCACTTCCTCCCCTTCGTCAACTTCGTCAAATTCGTCAACTTCGTCCACTTCGTCAACTTCGTCCACCTCCTCCACTTCCTCCACTTTCTCCACTTCTTGCGGTTCCTCCACTTCGTCAACTTCGTCCACTTCCTCTACTTCGTCAACTTCGTCCACTTCGTCAACTTCGTCCACTTCGTCAACTTCCTCCACTTCCTCCACTTCCTCTACTTCCTCCACTTCCTTCACTTCCTCCACTTCCTCCACTTCCTCCACTTCCTCCACTTCCTCCACTTCCTACACTTCGTCAACTTCGTCCACTTCCTCGACTTCCTCCCTTTCGTCCACTTCGTCAACTTCTTCCACTTTGTCAACTTCTTCCACTTCCTCCACTTTCTCTACTTCCTCCACTTCCTCCACTTCCTCCCCTTCCTCCACTTCGTCCACTTCGTCTACCTCGTCCACTTCGTCAACTTCTTCCACTTCGTCAAGTTCCTCCACTATCTCCAGTTCCTCCACTTCCCGTACTTCGTCCACTTCGTCCGCTTCGTCAATTTCGTCCACTTCCTCCACTTCCTCCACTTCGTCAATTTCGTCCACTTCGTCAACTTCGTCCACTGAGTCCACTTCGTCCCCTTCGTCGACTTCCTCCACGTCCTCCACTTCCTGAACTTCGTCCACTTTGTCCACACGCTCCACCTCATCCACTTACTCCACTTCGTCCACTTCCTCCACTTCGTCCACTTCGTCTACTTCGTCCACTTCGTACACTTCCTCCACTTCCTCCACTTCCTCCACTTTCTCCACTTTTTCCACTTCTTCAACTTGGTTCACTTTGTCAACTTCCTCCACTTCTCCAATTTGTAAATTTCGTCCACGTGGTCTCCACTTCGCCCACTTCCTCCACTTCCTCCATTTCGTCAACTTCGTCCACTTCCTCCACTTCGTCAACTTCGTCCACCTCCTCCACTTACTCAACTTCTTGCAGTTGCTCCACTACCTCCACTTCGTCAACTTCGTCCACTTCCTCCACTTCGTCCACTTCGTCCACTTCGTCAACTTCGTCAAATTCCTCAACCTCGTCCACTTCGTGAACATCGTCCACCTACTCCACTTCTTGCGGTTCCTCCACTTCGCCAACTTCCTCCAGTTCCACCACTTACTCCACTTCTTGCAGTTCCTCCACTTCCTCCACTTCGTCAACTTTGTCCACTTCGTCCACTTCCTCTACTTCGTCCACTTCGTCCTGTTTGTCAACTTCGTCCATTTCGTCCACTTCGTCCACCTCCTCCACTTCGTCCACTTCTTCCACTTCCTCAACTTCCTCCACTTCGTCTACTTCTTCCACTTCGTCCACTTCGTCAACTTCCTCCACTTCGTCCACTTCCTCCACTTCCTCCACTTCCTTCACTTCCTCCACTTCGTCCACTTCCTCAACTTCCTCCACTTCCTCCACTTCCTACACTTCGTCAACTTCGTCAACTTCGTCCACTTCGTCCACTTCGTCAACTTCTTCCACTTCGTCAACTTCTTCCACTTCCCCCACTTTCTCCACTTCCTCCACTTCGTCTACTTCGTCCACTTCGTCTACTTCGTCTACTTCGTCCACTTCGTCAACTTCCACTTCGTCAACTTCTTCCACTTCGTCAACTTCCTCCACTATCTCCACTTCCTCCCCTTCGTCCACATCGTCCACTTCGTCAACTTCGTCCACTCCGTCCACTTCCTCCACTTCCTCCACTTCGTCCACTTCGTCCACTTCATCAACTTCGTCGACTTCCTCCACTTAGTCCACTTCGTCCCCTTCGTCGACTTCCTCCACGTCCTCCACTTCCTGAACTTCGTCCACTTCGTCCACTTCGTCAACTTCGTCCATTTCCTCCACGTCGTCCACTTCGTAAACCTCGTCCACTTCCTCCACGTCCTCCACTTACTCCACGTGCTCCACTTACTCCATTCCTTCCACTTCCTCCACTTCCTCCACTTACTCCACTTCTCCACTTCGTAAATGTCGTGAACTTCCTCCACTTCGTCCACTTCATCCACTGCATCAACTTCCTCCACTTCCTCCACTTCCCCCATTTCCTCCACTTCCTCCACTTCCTCCACTTCGTCCACATCGTCAACTTCGTCCACCTCCTCCACTTACTCAACTTCTTGCAGTTCCTCCACTACCTCCACTTCATCAACTTCGTCCACAACCTCCACTTCGTCCACTTCGTCAACTTCGTCCACTTCGTCTACTTCCTCCACTTACTCCACTTCTTACAATTCCTCCACTTCCTCCACTTCCTCCACTTCGTCAACTTCCTCCACTTCCTCCACTTCCTCCCCTTCCTCCACCTCCTTCACTTCCTCCACTTCCTCCACTTCCTCCACTTCCTCCAGTTCCTCAACTTCGTCCACTTCCTCCACTTCCTACACTTCGTCCACTTCCTCCACTTCCTACACTTCGTCCACTTCTTCCACTTCTTCCACTTCGTCAACTTTCTCCACTTCCTCCACTTCCTCCACTTCGTCTACTTCGTGCACTTCGTCTACTTCGTCAACTTCTTCCACTTCGTCAACTTCCTCCACTTCCTTCAATTCCTCCACTTCCTCTACTTCATCCACTTCGTCCATTTCCTCCACTTCCTCCACTTCGTCCACTTCGTCCACTTCCTCCACTTCGTCCACTTCGTCCACTTCGTCAACTTCGTCCACTTCGTCAACTTCTTCAACTTCGTCAACTTCTTCCACTTCCTCCACTTCGTCACTTCCTATCCTTCGTCCACTTCGTCCACTTCGTCAACTTCGTCCGTTTCGTCAACTTCGTCCATTTCGTCAACTTCGTCCACTTCCTTAACTTCCTTCACTTCCTCCACTTCGTTAACTTCCTCCACTTCCTCCACTTCCTCCACTTCCTCAACTTCCTCCACTTCCTCCATTTCCTACACTTCGTCCACTTCCTCCACTTCCTACACTTCGTCCACTTCGTCCTTTTCGTCCACTTGTTCCACTTCGTCAACTTTCTCCACTTTGTCCACTTCCTCCACTTCCTCCACTTACTCCACTTCTTCCACATCTTCCACTTCCTCCACTTCGATAACGTCGTCCAATTCGTTCACTTTGTCAACTTCGTCCACTTCTTCCACATCTTCCACTTCCTCCACTTCTCCACTTCGTAAATTTCGTCCACTTCGTCCACTTCCTCCATTTCGTCCACTTCATCGACTGCGTCAACTTCCCCCACTTCCTCCATTTCCTCAACTTCCTCCACTTCGTCAACTTCGTCCACATCTTCCACTTACTCAACTTCTTGCAGTTTCTCCACTACCTCCACTTCGTCAACTTCGTCCACTTCGTGCATTTCGTCCACTTCGTCAACTTCGTCAAATTCGTTAACTTCGTCCACTTCGTCAACTTCGACAACCTCCTCCACTTCGTCCACTTCCTCCACTTACTCCACTTCTTGCGGTTCCTCCACTTCGTCAACTTCATCCACTTCCTCCACTTCGTCGACTTCTTGCACTTCCTCCACTTCCTCCACTTCGTCTACTTCTTCCACTTCGTCCACTTCGTCAACTTCCTCCACTTCCTCCACTTCCTCCACTTCCTTCACTTCCTCCACTTCCTCAACTTCCTCCACTTCCTCCACTTCCTACACTTCGTCAACTTCGGCAACTTCGTCCACTTCCTCCACTTCGTCCACTTCGTCAACTTCTTCCACTTCTTCCACTTCCTCCACTTTCTCTACTTCCTCCCCTTCCTCCACTTCCTCCCCTTCCTCCGCTTCGTCTACTTCGTCCACTTCGTCAACTTCTTCCACTTCGTCAACTTCCTCGACTATCTCCACTTCCTCCACTTCCCGTACTTCGTCCACTTCGTCCACTTCAACAACTTCGTCCACTTCGTCCACTTCCTCCACTTCTTCTACTTCGTCCACTTCGTCAACTTCGTCCACTTCGTCCACTGAGTTCGTCCCCTTCGTCGACTTCCTCCACGTCCTCCACTTCCTGAACTTCGTCCACTTTGTCCACACCCTCCACCTCATCCACTTACTCCACTTCCTCCACTTCGTCAACTTCGTCCACTTCGTCCACTTCCTCCACTTCCTCCACTTCCTCCACGTCGTCCACTTCCTCCACTTCGTCAACTTCGTCAAATTCGTCAACTTCGTCCACCTCGTCCACTTCCTCCACTTCCTCCACTTCCTCCACTTACTCCACTTCTTGCAGTTCCTCCACTTCCTCCACTTCGTCCACTTCCTCCACCTCGTCCACTTCCTCCACTTCGTCAACTTCGTCCACTTCGTCCACTTCCTCTACTTCGTTAACTTCGTCCACTTCGTCCTGTTTGTCAACTTCGTCCATTTCGTCCACTTCGTGCACCTCCTCCACTTCGTCCACTTCTTCCACTTCCTCCACTTCCTCCACTTCGTCTACTTCTTCCACTTCGTCCACTTCGTCCTGTTTGTCAACTTCGTCCATTTCGTCCACTTCCTCCACTTCCTCCACTACCTCCACTTCTCCACTTCTCCACTTCGTAAATTTCGTCCACGTCGTCTACTTCCTCCACTTCGCCCACTTCATCCACTGCGTCAACTTCCCCCACTTCCTCCACTTCCTCCATTTCCTCAACTTCCTCCACTTCCTCCACTTCGTCAACTTCGTCAACCTCCTCCACTTACTCAACTTCTTGCAGTTGCTCCACTACCTCCACTTCGTCAACTTCGTCCACTTCCTCCACTTCGTCCACTTCGTCAACTTCGTCCACTTCGTCCACTTCCTCCACGTCGTCCACTTCCTCCACTTCGTCAACTTCGTCAAATTCGTCAACTTCGTCCACTTCGTCAACTTCGTCCACCTCCTCCACTTCCTCCACTTCCTCCACTTACTCCACTTCTTGCAGTTCCTCCACTTCTACCACTTCGTCCACTTCGTCCACTTCCTCTACTTCGTCAACTTCGTCCACTTCGTCCTGTTTGTCAACTTCGTCCATTTCGTCCACTTCGTGCACCTCCTCCACTTCGTCCACTTCTTCCACTTCCTCCACTTCCTCCACTTCGTCTACTTCTTGCACTTCGTCCACTTCGTCCTGTTTGTCAACTTCGTGCATTTCGTCCACTTCGTCCACTTCCTCTACTACCTCCACTTCGTCCATTTCGTCCATTTCGTCCATTTCGTCCACGTCGTCCACTTCCTCTACTTCGCCCACTTCATCCACCGCGTCAACTTCCCCCACTTCCTCCACTTCCTCCATTTCCTCAACTTCCTCCACTTCCTCCACTTCGTCAACTTCATCCACCTCCTCCACCTACTCAACTTCTTGCAGTTGCTCCACTACCTCCACTTGGTCAACTTCGTCCACCTCCTCCACTTACTCCACTTCGTCAACTTCGTCAAATTCGTCAACTTCGTCAAATTCGTCAACTTCGTCAAATTCGTCAACTTCGTCCACGTTGTCAACTTCGTCCATTTCGTCCACTTCGTGCACCTCCTCCACTTCGTCAACTTCCTCCAGTTCGTCCACTTCGTCCACCTCCTCCACTTCCTTCACTTCCTCCACTTCGTCCACTTCCTCAACTTCCTCCACTTCCTCCACTTCCTACACTTCGTCAACTTCGTCAACTTCCTCAACTTCCTCCACTTCCTCCACTTCCTCCACTTCCTCCACTTCGTCCACTTCGTCCACTTCGTCAACTTCTTCCACTTCGTCAGCTTCTTACACTTCCTCCACTTTCTCCACTTCCTTCACTTCGTCTACTTTGTCCACTTCGTCTACTTCGTCCACTTCATCAACTTCTTCCACTTCGTCAACTTCCTCCACTATCTCCACTTCCTCCACTTCCCGCACTTCGTCCACGTCGTCCACTTCGTCGACTTCTTCCACTTCCTCCACTTCCTCAACTTCCTCCACTTCCTCCCCTTCGTCCACTTTGTCAACGTCGTCCACTTTGTCAATTTCGTCCACTTCCTCTACTTCGTCAAGTTCCTCCACTTCGTCCACTTCGTTAACTTTGTACACTTCGTCAACTTCGTCAACTTCCTTCAATTCCTCCACTTCCCTCACTTCGTCCACTTGGTCCACTTTGTCCACTTCCTCCACTTCGTCAACGTCGTCCACTTCGTCAACTTCTTCCACTTCGTCAACTTCGTCCACTTCCTCCACTTCCTGAAATTCGTTCACTTCCTCCACTTCCTGCACTTCCTCCACTTCCTGCACTTACTCCACTTCTTCCACATCTTCCACTTCCTCCACTTCGACAACTTCGTCCACTTCATCCACTTTGTCAACTTCGTCAACTTCGTCCACCTCCTCCTCTTCCTCCACTTATTCAACTTCTTCCACTTCGTCCACTTCGTGATCTTCGTCCACTTCCTCCACTTAGTCCACTTAGTCCACTTCGTCCACTTCCTGAACTTCGTCCACTTCGTCGACTTCCTACACTTCCTCCACGTCGTCCAGTTCGTCCAATTCGTCCACTTCCTCCACTTACTCCACTTCTTCCACATCTTCCACTTCATCCACTTCGATAACGTCGTCCAATTTGTCCACTTTGTCAACTTCGGCCACCTCCTCCACTGCCTCCACTTACTGCACTTCTTCCATTTCGTCCACTTTGTTCACGTCGTCCACTTCGTCAACTTCGTGCATTTCCTTTGCTCGAGTCCACTTCGTACACTTCCTCCAGTTCCTCCACTTCGTCCACTTTTTCCACTTCTTCAACTTGGTTCACTTTGTCAACTTCCTCCACTTCCTACACTTCTCCACTTCATAAATTTCGTCCACTTCGTCCACTTCCTCCATTTCGTCCACTTCATCCACTGCGTCAACTTCCCCCACTTCCTCCACTTCCTCCATTTCCTCAACTTCCTCCACTTCGTCCACTTCGTGGACTTCGTCCACCTCCTCCACCGACTCAACTTCTTGCAGTTGCACCACTACCTCTACTTCGTCAACTTCGTCCACTTCCTCCACTTCGTCCACTTCGTCAACTTCGTCCACTTCGTCCACTTCGTCAACTTCGTCCACTTTGTGCACTTCGTCAACTTCGTCAAATTCGTCAAATTCGTCAACTTCGTCCACCTCCTCCACTTCCTCCACTTTCTCCACTTCTTGCGGTTCCTCCACTTCGTCAACTTCGTCCACTTCCTCTACTTCGTCAACTTCGTCCACTTCGTCCTGTTTGTCAACTTCGTCCATTTCGTCCACTTCCTCCACTTCGTCGACTTCTTCCACTTCCTCCACTTCCTCCACTTCGTCTACTTCTTCCACTTCGTCCACTTCGTCAACTTCGTCCACTTCGTCAACTTCCTCCACTTCCTCCACTTCCTCCACTTCCTTGACTTCCTCCACTTCTTCCACTTCCTCAACTTCCTCCACTTCCTCCACTTCCTACACTTCGTCAACTTCGTCCACTTCCTCGACTTCCTCCACTTCGTCCACTTCGTCCACTTCGTCAACTTCTTCCACTTTGTCAACTTCTTCCACTTCCTCCACTTTCTCTACTTCCTCCACTTCCTCCACTTCCTCCCCTTCCTCCACTTCGTCCACTTCGTCTACCTCGTCCACTTCGTCAACTTCTTCCACTTCGTCAAGTTCCTCCACTATCTCCACTTCCTCCACTTCCCGTACTTCGTCCACTTCGTCCGCTTCGTCAATTTCGTCCACTTCGTCCACTTCCTCCACTTCCTCCACTTCCTCCACTTCGTCAATTTCGTCCACTTCGTCAACTTCGTCCACTGAGTTCGTCCCCTTCGTCGACTTCCTCCACGTCCTCCACTTCCTGAACTTCGTCCACTTTGTCCACACCCTCCACCTCATCCACTTACTCCACTTCGTCCACTTCCTCCACTTCGTCCACTTCGTCTACTTCGTCCACTTCGTACACTTCCTCCACTTCCTCCTCTTCCTCCACTTTCTCCACTTTTTCCACTTCTTCAACTTGGTTCACTTTGTCAGCTTCCTCCACTTCCTCCACTTCTCCACTTCGTAAATTTCGTCCACGTCGTCCACTTCCTCCACTTCGCCCACTTCATCCACTGCATCAACTTCCCCCACTTCCTCCACTTCCTTCATTTCGTCAACTTCGTCCACTTCCTCCACTTCGTCAACTTCGTCCACCTCCTCCACTTACTCAACTTCTTGCAGTTGCTCCACTACCTCCACTTCGTCAACTTCGTCCACTTCCTCCACTTCGTCCACTTCGTCAACTTCGTCCACTTCGTCAACTTCGTCAAATTCGTGAACTTCGTCCACTTCGTGAACATCGTCCACCTACTCCACTTCTTGCGGTTCCTCCACTTCGCAAACTTCCTCCACTTCCACCACTTACTCCACTTCTTGCAGTTCCTCCACTTCCTCCACTTCGTCAACTTTGTCCACTTCGTCCACTTCCTCTACTTCGTCAACTTCGTCCACTTCGTCCTGTTTGTCAACTTCGTCCATTTCGTCCACTTCGTCCACCTCCTCCACTTCGTCCACTTCTTCCACTTCCTCAACTTCCTCCACTTCGTCTACTTCTTCCACTTCGTCAACTTCCTCCACTTCGTCCACTTCCTCCACTTCCTCCACTTCCTCCACTTCCTCCACTTCCTCAACTTCCTCCACTTCCTCCACTTCCTACACTTCGTCAACTTCGTCAACTTCGTCCACTTCGTCCACTTCGTCCATTTCGTCCACTTCGTCCACTTCGTCCACTTCTTCCACTTCGTCAACTTCTTACACTTCCTCCACTTTCTCCACTTCCTCCACTTCGTCTACTTCGTACACTTCGTCCACTTCGTCCACTTCGTCAACTTCCACTTCGTCAACTTCTTCCACTTCGTCAACTTCCTCCACTATCTCCACTTCCTCCACTTCGTCCACATCGTCCACTTCGTCAACTTCGTCCACTCCGTCCACTCCGTCCACTTCCTCCACTTCCTCCACTTCGTCCACTTCATCAACTTCGTCGACTTCCTCCACTTAGTCCACTTCGCCCCTTCGTCGACTTCCTCCACGTCCTCCACTTCCTGAACTTCGTCCACTTCGTCAACTTCGTCCATTTCCTCCACGTCGTCCACTTCGTAAACCTCGTCCACTTCCTCCACGTCCTCCACTTACTCCACGTGCGCCACTTACTCCATTCCTTCCACTTCCTCCACTTCCTCCACTTACTCCACTTCTCCACTTCGTAAATGTCGTCAACTTCCTCCACTTCGTCCACTTCATCCACTGCATCAACGTCCTCCACTTCCTCCACTTCCCCCATTTCCTCCACTTCCTCCACTTCCTCCACTTCGTCCACTTCGTCCACATCGTCAACTTCGTCCACCTCCTCCACTTACTCAACTTCTTGCAGTTCCTCCACTACCTCCACTTCATCAACTTCGTCCACAACCTCCACTTCGTCCACTTCGTCAACTTCGTTCACTTCGTCTACTTCCTCCACTTACTCCACTTCTTACAGTTCCTCCACTTCCTCCCCTTCCTCCACCTCCTTCACTTCCTCCACTTCCTCCACTTCCTCCACTTCCTCAACTTCGTCCACTTCCTCCACTTCCTACACTTCGTCCACTTCGTCCACTTCGTCCACTTCGTCCACTTCGTCCACTTCGTCCACTTCTTCCACTTCGTCAACTTTCTCCACTTCCTCCACTTCCTCCACTTCCTCCACTTCCTCCACTTCGTCTACTTCGTGCACTTCGTCTACTTCGTCAACTTCTTCCACTTCGTCAACTTCCTCCACTTCCTTCAATTCCTCCACTTCCTCTACTTCATCCACTTCGTCCATTTCCTCCACTTCCTTCAGTTCCTCCACTTCGTCCACTTCCTCCACTTCGTCCACTTCGTCCACTTCGTCCACTTCTTCCACTTCGTCCACTTCGTCCACTTCGTCCACTTCCTATCATTCGTCCACTTCATCCACTTCGTCCACTTCGTGAACTTCGTCCGTTTCGTCAACTTCGTCCATTTCGTCAACTTCGTCCACTTCCTTAACTTCCTTCACTTCCTCCACTTCGTTAACTTCCTCCACTTCCTCCACTTCCTCCACTTCCTCAACTTCCTCCACTTCCTGCATTTCCTACACTTCGTCCACTTCCCCCACTTCCTACACTTCGTCCTCTTCGTCCATTTGTTCCGTTTCGTCAACTTTCTCCACTTCGTCCACTTCCTCCACTTCGTCTGCTTCGTGCACTTCGTCTATTTCGTCCACTTAGTCAACTTCTTCCACTTCGTCAACTTCCTCCAATTCCTCCACTTCCTCTACTTCATCCACTTCGTCCACTTCCTCTACTTCATCCACTTCGTCCACTTCGTCCACTTCCTCCACTTCCTCCACTTCGTCAACTTCGTCCACTTCCTCCACTTCCTTCACTTCGTCCACTTCGTCCACTTCCTCCACTTCGTCCACTTCGTCCATTTCGTCCACTTCGTCAACTTCTTCCACTTCGTCAACTTCTTCCACTTCCTCCACTTCCTCCACTTCCTCCCCTTCGTCCACTTCGTCCATTTCGTCAACTTCGTCCACTTCGTCAACTTCGTCCACTTCGTCCACTTCGTCAACTTCGTCCACTTCGTCCACTTCCTCGACTTCCTTCACTTCCTCCACTTCGCAACTTCCTCCACTTCCTTCACTTCGTCCACTTCCTCCACTTCGTCCACTTCGTCAACTTTGTACACTTCGTCAACTTCGTCAACTTCGTCAACTTCGTCAACTTCCTCCACTTCCCCCACTTCGTCCACTTCGTAAGCTTCATCCACTTCCTCCACTTCCTCCACTTCGTCCACTTCGTCAACGTCGTCCTCTTCGTCCAGTGTGTCCACTTCGTCAACTTCTTCCACTTCGTCAACTTCGTCCCCTTCGTCCACTTCGTCCACTTCGTCCACTTCGTCCACTTCGTCAACTTCGTCCACTTCCTCCACTTAGTTCAATTCGTCCCCTTCCTGAACTTTGTCCACTTCGTCAACTTCGTCCATTTCCTCCACGTCGTCCACCTCGTTCATCTCGTCCACTTCCTCCACTTACTCCACTTACTCTACTTCTTCCACATCTTCCACTTCCTCCACTTTGATAACTTCGTCCAGTTCGTCCACTTCGTCAACTTTTTCAACTTCGTCCACTTTGTCCACCTCCTCCACTTCCTCCAATTACTCCACTTCTTCCACTTCGTCCACTTCGTCCACTTCGTCCACTTCGTCCACTTCGTCAACTTCGTGGATTTCCTCCACTTGAGTCCACTTCGTACACTTCCTCCACTTCGTCCACTTTTTCCACTTCTTTAACTTCGTTCACTTCGTCAACTTCCTCCACTTCCTCCACTTCCTCCACTTCTCCACTTCGTAAATTTCTTCCACTCCGTCCACTTCCTCCACTTCGTCCTCTTCATCCAGTGCGTCAACTTCCTCCTTTTCCTCCTCTTCCTCCATTTTCTCCACTTCCTCCACTTCCTCCACTTTGTCAACTTCGTCCAGCTCCTCCACTTACTCAACTTCTTGCAGTTCCTCCACTACCTCCACTTCGTCAACTTCATCCACTTCTTCCACTTCGTCCACTTCGTCAACTTCGTCCACTTCCTCCACTTCCTCCACTTCGTCCACTTCGTCGACCTCCTCCACTTCCTCCACTTCCTCCTCTTACTCCACTTCTTGCAGTTCCTCCACTTCCTCCACTTCGTCAACTTCGTCCACTTCCTCCACTTCGTCCACTTCGACCACTTCGTCCACTACCTCTACTTCCTCCACTTTCTCCAAATCGTCCACATCCTCCACTACCTCTACTTCCTCCACTTCCTCCACTTCCTCCATTTCGTCAACTTCGTCAACTTCCTCCATTTCGTCAACTTCGTCCACTTGCTCCACTTCGTCAACTTCTTCCACATCCTCCACTTCCTCCACTTCGTCCACTTCGTCCACTTACTCCACTTCATTAACTTCCTCCACTTCCTCCAAATCGTCCACATCCTCCACTACCTCTACTTCCTCCAATTCCTCCACTTCCTTCACTTCCTACACTACCTCCACTTCCTCCACTTCCTCCACTTCGTCAACTTCGTCCACTTCCTCCACTTCGTCAACTTCCTCCACATCCTCCACTTCCTCCACTTCGTCGACTTTGTCCACTTACTCCACTTCGTCCACTTCGTCAACTTCGTCCACTTCCTCCACTTAGTTCACTTCGTTCCCTTCCTGAACTTTGTCCACTTCTTCCACTTCGTCAACTTCGTCCATTTCCTCCACGTCGTCCACCTCGTCCAATTTGTCCACTTCCTCCACTTACTCCACTTACTCTACTTCTTCCACATATTCCACTTCCTCCACTTTGATAACTTCGTCCAGTTCATCCACTTCGTCCACTTTTTCAACTTCGTCCACTTTGTCCACCTCCTCCACTTCCTCCAATTACTCCACTTCTTCCACTTCGTCCACTTCGTCCACTTCGTCCACTTCGTCCACTTCGTCCACTTCGTCAACTTCATGGATTTCCTCCACTTGAGTCCACTTCGTACACTTCCTCCACTTCCTCGACTTTTTCCACTTCTTTAACTTCGTTCACTTTGGCAACTTCCTCCACTTCCTCCACTTCCTCCACTTCTCCACTTCGTAAATTTTTTCCACTCCGTCCACTTCCTCCACTTCGTCCTCTTCATCCAGTGCGTCAATTTCCTCCTTTTCCTCCTCTTCCTCCATTTTCTCCACTTCCTCCACTTTGTCAACTTCGTCCACCTCCTCCAGTTACTCAACTTCTTGCAGTTCCTCCACTACCTCCACTTCGTCAACTTCATCCACTTCTTCCACTTCGTCCACTTCGTCAACTTCGTCCACTTCGTCCACTTCGTCCACTTCGTCCACTTCGTCGACCTCCTCCACTTCCTCCACTTCCTCCACTTACTCCACTTCTTGCAGTTCCTCCACTTCCTCCACTTCGTGAACTTCGTCCACTTCGTCCACTTCCTCCACTTCGTCCACTTCGACCACTTCGTCCACTTTCTCAACTTCCTCCACTTTCTCCAAATTGTCCACATCCTCCACTACCTCTACTTCCTCCACTTCCTCCACTTCCTCCATTTCGTCAACTTCGTCAACTTCCTCCACTTCGTCAACTTCGCCCAATTCCTCCACTTCGTCAACTTCTTCCACATCCTCCACTTCCTCCACTTCGTCCACTTCGTCCACTTACTCCACTTCATTAACTTCCTCCACTTCCTCCAAATCGTCCACATCCTCCACTACCTCTACTTCCTCCAATTCCTCCACTTCCTTCACTTCCTCCACTACCTCCACTTCCTCCACTTCCTCCACTTCGTCAACTTCGTCCACTTCCTCCACTTCGTCAACTTCCTCCACATCCTCCACTTCCTCCACTTCCTCCACTTTGTCCACTTACTCCACTTCGTCCACTTCCTCAACTTCGTCCACTTCCTCCACTTAGTTCACTTCGTTCCTTTCCTGAACTTTGTCCACTTCGTCCACTTCGTCAACTTCGTCCATTTCCTCCACGTCGTCCACCTCGTCCACTTCCTCCACTGCCTCCACTTACTCCACTTACTCTACTTCTTCCACATATTCCACTTCCTCCACTTTGATAACTTCGTCCAGTTCATCCACTTCGTCCACTTTTTCAACTTCGTCCACTTTGTCCACCTCCTCCACTTCCTCCAATTACTCCACTTCTTCCACTTCGTCCACTTCGTCCACTTCGTCAACTTCGTGGATTTCCTCCACTTGAGTCCACTTCGTACACTTCCTCCACTTCGTCCACTTTTTCCACTTCTTTAACTTCGTTCACTTCGTCAACTTCCTCCACTTCCTCCACTTCTCCACTTCGTAAATTTCTTCCACTCCGTCCACTTCCTCCACTTCGTCCTCTTCATCCAGTGCGTCAACTTCCTCCTTTTCCTCCTCTTCCTCCATTTTCTCCACTTCCTCCACTTCCTCCACTTTGTCAACTTCGTCCACCTCCTCCACTTACTCAACTTCTTGCAGTTCCTCCACTACCTCCACTTCGTCAACTTCATCCACTTCTTCCACTTCGTCCACTTCGTCAACTTCCTCCACTTCCTCCACTTCCTCCACTTCGTCCACTTCGTCCACTTCGTCAACTTTGTCAAATTCGTCAACTTCGTCCACTTCGTCGACCTCCTCCACTTCCTCCACTTCCTCCACTTACTCCACTTCTTGCAGTTCCTCCACTTCCTCCACTTCGTCAACTTCGTCCACTTCCTCCACTTCCTCCACTTCGTCCACTTCGACCACTTCGTCCACTTTCTCAACTTCCTCCACTTTCTCCAAATCGTCCACATCCTCCACTACCTCTACTTCCTCCACTTCCTCCACTTCCTCCATTTCGTCAACTTCGTCAACTTCCTCCACTTCGTCAACTTCGTCCACTTCCTCCACTTCGTCA
Organism: Vigna umbellata; assembly: GCF_029865625.1. Classification (NCBI taxonomy): domain Eukaryota; kingdom Viridiplantae; phylum Streptophyta; class Magnoliopsida; order Fabales; family Fabaceae; genus Vigna; species Vigna umbellata. Next base: position 49,489,220 of record NC_142171.1, on the reverse strand, counting down.
ACTTCATCCACGTCCTCCACTTCCTCCACTTCCTCCACTTCGTCCACTTCCTCCAAATCGTCCACATCCTCCACTACCTCTACTTCCTCCAATTCCTCCACTTCCTTCACTTCCTCCACTACCTCCACTTCCTCCACTTCCTCCACTTCCTCCACTTCGTCAACTTCGTCCACTTCGTCCACTTCGTCAACTTCCTCCACATCCTCCACTTCCTCCACTTCGTCCACTTTGTCCACTTACTCCACTTCGTCAACTTCCTCCACTTCCTCCAAATCGTCCACATCCTCCACTACCTCTACTTCCTCCAATTCCACCACTTCCTCCACCTCCTCCACTACGTCCACTTCCTCTACTTTCTCCACTTCCTCCACTTCCTCCACTTCCTCCACTTCGTCAACTTCGTCCACTTCCTCCACTTCGTCAACTTCCTCCACTTCCTCCACTTCGTCCACTTTGTCCACTTACTCCACTTCGTCCACTTCGTCAACTTCCTCAACTTCCTCCAAATCGTCCACATCCTCCACTACCTCTACTTCCTCCAATTCCTCCACTTCCTCCACCTCCTCCACTACGTCCACTTCCTCCACTTTCTCCACTACCTCCGATTCCTCCACTTCGTCAACTTCGTCCAATTCCTCCACTTCGTCAACTTCCTCCACATCCTCCACTTCCTCCATTTCCTCCACTATTTCCACTTCCTCCACTTCGTCAACTTCGTTCACTTTCTCCACTTCGAGCACTTCGTCCACTTCGTACACTTCCTCCACTTCGTCAACTTCGCCCACTTCCTCCACTTTCTCCACGTCCTCCACTTCCTCCACTTCGGCAACTTCCTCCACTTCCTCCACTTCGACCACTTCGTCCGCTTCGTCCACACTCTCCACTTCGTCCACTTCTTTTAGTTCGTCAACTTTGTCCACTTTGTCAACTTCCTCCACTTCCTCCACTTCATCCACTTCCTCCACTTTGTCCCCTTCGTCAACTTCGTCCACTTCGACCACTTCCTCCACCTCCTCCACTTCGTCCACTTCCTCCACTTCGTCCACTTCCTCCACTTCCTCCACTTCGTCAACTTCGTCCACTTCCTCCAAATCGTCAACTTCCTCCACTACCTCCACATCGTCCACCTCCTCCACTACGTCCACTTCCTCCACTTGCTGCACTTCCTCCACTTCCTCCACTTCCTCCACTTCCTCCACTACCTCCACTTCCTCCACTTCCTCCACTTCGTCAACTTCTTCCACTTCTTCCACTTCGTCAACTTCCTCCACTTCCTCCACTTCGTCAACTTCGTCCTCTTCCTCCACTTCCTCCACTTCCTCCACTTCGTCCACTTCCTCCACTTCGTCAACTTCGTCCACTTCCTCCACTTCCTCTACTTCCTCCACTTCCTCCACTTGCTCCACTTCGTCCATTTTTTCCCCTTCGTCCAATTCGTCAACTTCGTCCACGTCCTCCACTTCCTCCGCTTCCTCCGCTTCCTCCACTTCCTCCACTTCCTCCACTTAGTCCACTTAGTCCACTTCGTCAACTTCGTCCACTTCCTACACTTCCTCCACTTCCTCAACTTCTTCCACTTCTTCCAATTCGTCAACTTCGTCCGCTTCGTCAACTTCGTCCACTTCCTCCACTTCGTCCACTTCGACCACTTCCTCCACTTCCTCCACTTCGTCCACTCTTCCACTTCGTCCACTTCATCAACATCGTCAACTTTGTCCATGTCCTCCACTTCCTCCTCTTCCTCCGCTTCCTCCACTTCGTCCACTTCCTCCACTTCGTCAACTTCGTCCACTTCCTCCACTTCGTCAACTTCGGCCACTGCGACCACTTCCTCTACTTCGACCACTTCGTCCAGTTCCTCTACTTCGTCCACTTCCTCCACTTCGTCCACTTCTTCAACTTCGTCAACTTCGTCCACTTCGTCCACTTCATCCACTTCCTTTACTTAGTACACTTTTCCACTCTATCCACTTCCTCCACTTCCTCCACTTCCTCCACTTCCTGCACTACCTCTACTTCGTCCACTTCTTCCACTTCGTCCACTTCGTGCACTTCGTCCAATTCGTCAACTTCCTCCACTTCTTCCACTTCCTCTACTTCGTGCACTTCCTCCACTTCCTCCATTTCGTCCACTTCCTCCACCTCGTAAACTTCGTCCACTGCCCCCACCGCCTCCACATCCTCCACTTCGCCCACTTTCTCCACTTCCTCCACTTCCTCCACTTCGTCAACTTCCTCCACTTCGACCACTTCGTGCACTTCCTCCACTTCGTCCAGTTCGTACACTTCCTCCACTTCTTCCACTTCCTCCACTTTGTCAACTTCGCCCACTTCCTCCACTTCGTCAACTTCGTCCACTTCGACCACTTCCTCCACTTCGTCCACTTTGTCAACTTCCTCCACTTCCTCCACTATTCCACTTCGTCCACTTCGTCAACTTCGTCCACTTCCTCCTCTTCCTCCACTTCCTTCACATCGTCCACTTCCTCCACTTCGTCAACTTCGTCCACTTCGTCCACTTCCACCACTTTGTCCACTTCGTCCAATTCGTCACCTTCGTCCACTTCCTCCACTTCCTCCACTTCCTCCACTTCCTCCACTTAGTCCACTTAGTCCACTTAGTCCACTTCGTCAACTTCGTCCCCTTCCTCCATATCCTCCACTTCCTCCACTTAGTCCACCTCGACCACTTCGTCACCTTCGTCCACTTCCTCCACTGCTCCACTTCCTCCACTACCCCCACTTCGTCAACTTCCTCCTCTTCCTCCACCTCCTCCACTTCGTCAACTTCTTCCACTTCCTCCACTTCGTCAACTTCGTCCACTTCGACCACTTCCACCACTACGTCCACTTCGTTCACATCCTCCAATTTTTCAACTTCCTCCACTTCATCCACTTCGTCCACTCTTCCACTTCGTCCACTTCCTCCGCTTCCTCCTCTTCCTCCACTTCGTCCACTTCCTCCACTTCGTCAACTTCGTCCATTTCGTCTACTTCCTCCAGTTCCTCCACTTCCTCCACTTCCTCTACTTCGTCCACTTCCTCCAATTCGTCCTCTTCCTCTAGTTTGTCCACTTTGTCCACTTCGTCCACTTCGTCAACTTCGTCCACTTCGTAAACTTTGTCCGGTTCCTCCACTTGCTCCACTTCCTGTACCTCCTCCACTTCCTCCACTTCGTCCTGTTTGTCCACTTCGTCCACTTCGTCCACTTCATCCACTTCCTCCACTTAGTCCACTTCTTCCACTTCGTCAACTACCTCCACTTCGTCCACTCTCTCCACTTCCTCCACTTCCTCCACTTCCTCCACTTCGTCAACTTCGTCCACTTCCTCCACTTTGTCAACTTCGTCCACTTCGTCCACTTCGACCACTTCCTCCATTTCCTCCACTTGTTGCTCTTCCTCCACTTCGTCCACTTCTTCAACTTCGTCCCCTTCCTCTACTTCGTAAACTTCGTCCTGTTTGTCCACTTCGTCAACTTCGTCCACTTCCTTCACTTCCTCCACTTCCTCCACTTCCTCCACTTCGTCAACTTCGTCCACTTCCTCCACTTGTTCCACTTCTTCCACTTCGTCAACTACCTCCACTTCCACCACTTCGTCCACTTCATCCACTTCCTCCACTTCGTCCACTTTCTCCACTTCGTCAACTTCCTCCACTTCCTCCACTTGGTCCACTTGGTCCACTTAGTCCACTTATCCACTTGCTCCACTACCTCCACTTGCTCCACTTTGGTCCACTTCGTCAACTTGCTCCACTTTCTCCACTTCCTCCACTGGAGGAGGTGGACGAATTTGACGAAGTTAAAGAAGTGGAGGAAGTGCAAGAAGTGGAGAAAGTGGAGGAAGTGGAGGAAGTGGAGCAATTGCAGGAAGTGGAGGAAATGGAGGAAGTGGAGGAAGTTGACGAAGTTGACGAAGTGGAAGAAGTGGAAGAAGTGGAAGAAGTGGAGGAATTGGAGGAAGTGGAGGATGTGGAGGAAGTGGAGGAAGTCGAGGGAAGTGGACGAAGATGACGAATTGGACGAAGTGGATGAAGTTGACAAAGTGGAGGAACTGGAGGAAGTTGAGGAAGTGGAGGAAGTAGAGGAAGTGGAGGAAGTGGAGGAAGTTGACGAAGTGGACGAAGTTGACGAAGTGGAGGAAGTGGAGGAAGTGGACGAAGTGGAGGAAAAGGATGAAGTGGATGAAGTGGACGAAGTTGACGAAGTTGACGAAGTTGACGAAGTTGAAGAAGTGGACGAAGTGGAAGAGTGGAGGAAGTGGAGGAAGTGGAGGAAGTGGAGGAAGTGGAGGAAATGGCGGAAGTGGATGAAGTTGACGAAGTGGACGTAGTCGATGAAGTTGAAGAAGTCGAAGAACTGGACGAAGTTGTCGAACTGGAGGAAGTGGAGGAAGTGGACGACGTGGAGGAAGTGGAAGAAGTGGAGGAAGTGGACGAATTGGACGAAGTTGACGAAGTGGACGAAGAGGAAGAAGTGGAAGAAGTGGACGGAGGAAGTGGAGGAAGTGGAGGAAGCGGAGGAAGTGGACAAAGTGGACGAATTTGACGAAGTGGAGGAAGCGGACAAAGTTGACAAAGTTGACGAAGTGGAGGAAGTGGATGAAGTGGAGGAAGTGGATGAACTTGAGCAACTGGACGAAGTGGAGGAAGTGGACGAAGTGGAAGAAGTGGACAAAGTGGACGAAGTTGACGAAGTGGAGGAATTGGAGGAAGTGGAGGAAGTGGAGGAAGTGGTCGAAGTGGACAAAGTTGACGAAGTGGACGAATTGGACGAAGTTGACAAAGTGGACGAAGTTGACGAAGTGGGGGAACTGGAGGAAGTGGAGGAAGTGGAGGAAGTGGACGAAGTTAACGAAGTGGACGAAGTTGACGAAGATGAAGAAGTGGACGAAGTGGACGAAGTGGAAGAAGTGGACGAAGTGGAGGAAGTGTACGAAGTGGGCGAAGTGGACGAACTGGAGGAAATGGACGAAGTGGAGGAAGTGCAAAAAGTTGACGAAGTGGAGGAGGTGGACCAACTTGACGAAGTGAAGAAAGTTGACGAAGTGGACAAAGTGGACAGAGTGGAGGAAGTGGAGGAAGTAGAGAAAGTGGAGGAAGTGGACGAAGTTGACGAAGTGGTCGAAGTGGTCGAAGTGGAGGAAGTGGACGAAGTGGACGAAGTGGAGGAAGTGGACGAAGTGGAGGAAGTGGACAAAGTGGACGAAGTTCACGAAGTGGAGGAAGTGGAGGAAGTGGAAGAAATTGAGGAAGTGGAGGAATTTGACGAATTGGACGAAGTTAACGAAGTGGACGAAGTGGACGAAGGGGACGAAGTGGAAGAAGTGGACAAAGTGGAGGAAGTGGAGGAAGTGCACGAAGTGGAGGAAGTGGAGGAAGTCGAAGAAGTTGAGGAAGTGGAGGAAGTTGACGAAGTGGATGAAGTTGACGAAGTGGAGAAAGTGGAGGGAGTGGACGAAGTTGACGAAGTGGACAAAGTGGAAGAAGTGGAAGAAGTGGAGGAAATGGAGGAAGTGGAGGAAGTTTACAAACTTGACGAAGTGGAGGAAGTGGAGCAAGTAGACGAAGTGGAACAAGTGGAGGAAGTGGAGGAAGTGGTGGAAGTGGACAAAGTTGAGGAAGTGGAGGAAGTTGAGAAGTGGACGAAGTTGACGAAGTGGAGAAAGTGGAGGGAGTGGACGAAGTGGACGAATTTTAACGAAGTTGAAGAAGTGGACGAAGTGGAAGAAGTGGACGAAGTGGTGGAAGTGGAGGAAGTGGACGAAGTGGAGGAAGTTTACAAACTTGACGAAGTGGAGGAAGTGGAGCAAGTAGACGAAGTGGAACAAGTGGAGGAAGTGGAGAACCTGGAGGAAGTGGAGGAAGTGGATGAAGTGGACGAATTGGACGAAGTGGACGAGTGGAGGAAGTGGACGAAGTGGAGGAAGTGGACGAAATGAAGGAAGTGGAGGAAGTAGACGAAGTGGAGGAAGTGGAGGAACTGGACGAAGTTGAGGAAGTGGAGGAAATAGAGGAAGTGGAGGAAGTGGAGGAAGTGGAGGAAGTGGACGAAGAGGAGGAAGTGGAGGAAGTGGAGGAAGTGGATGAAGTGGACGAAGTTGACGAAGTTGAAGAAGTGGAGCAACTGGAAGAGTGAAGGAAGTGGAGGAAGTTGAGGAAGTGGAGAAAGTGGACGAAGTGGAGGAAGTGGGGAAAGAGGTCGAAGTGGACGAAATTGACGAAGTGGAAGAAGTGGACGAAGTTGACGAAGTGGAGGAAGTGGACGAAGTTGACGAAGTGGAGGAAGTGGAGGAAGTGGAGGCAGTGGAGGAAGTGAACAAAGTGGACGAAGTTCACGAAAGTTCACGAAGTGGAGGAAGTGGAGGAAGTGGAGGAAGTGCACGAAGTGGAGGAATTGGAGGAAGTTGACGAATTGTACGAAATTGACGAAGTGGACTAAGTGGAAGAAGTGGATGAAGTGGAGGGAGGAAGTGGAGGAAGTAGAGGAAGTGGAGGAAGTGGAGGACGTGGACAAAGTGGACGAAGTGCATGAAGTGCAGGAAGTGGAGGAAGTGGACGAATTTGACGAAGTTGAAGCAGTGGAGGAAGTGGAAGAAGTGGAGGAAGTGCAGGAAGTGCAGGAAGTGCAGGAAGTGGACGAAATGGACGAAGTGGAGGACGAAGTGGAGGAAGTGCACGAAGTGGACGAAGTGGAGGAAGTGCACGAAGTGGACGAAGTTGACGAAGTGGAGGATTTGGAGGAAGTGGACGAAGTGGACGAAGTGGACGACGTGGTCGAAGTGGACGAAGTGGACGAAGTTGACGAAGTGGACGAAGTCGACGAAGTGGACGAAGTTGACGAAGTGGGGGAAGTGGACGAAGTGGAGGTAGTGGACGAAGTTGACGAAGTTGACGAAGTGGACGAAGTTAAAGAAGTGGAAGAAGTGGACGAAGTGGACGAAGTATACGAAGTGGACGAAGTGGAGGAAGGGGACGAAGTGGTCGAAGTGGAGGAAGTGGACAAAGTTGACGAAGTGGAGGAAGTGGACGAACTTGACGAAGTGGAGAAAGTGGATGAAGTTGACGAAGTGGACGAAGTGGACAGATACGACGAAGTGGAGGAAGTGGAGGAAGTTGACGAAGTGATCGAAGTGGAGGAAGTGGATGAAATTGACGAAGTGGAGGAAGTGGAGGAAGTGGACAAGGTGGACGAAGTTCACGAAGTTAAGGAAGTGGAGGAAATGGAGGAAGTGGAGGAATTGCACGAAGTGGAGGAAGTGGAAGAAATTGAGGAAGTTAACGAATTGGACGAAGTTGACGAAGTTGACGAAGTGGACGAAGTGGAAGAAGTGGAGGAAGTGAAGGAAGTGCACGAAGTGGAGGAAGTAGAGGAAGTGGAAGAAGTTGAGGAAGTTGACGAAGTGGAGGAAGTTGATGAAGTGGACGAAGTGGACGAAGTGGAGAAAGTGGAGGGAGTGGACGAAGTGGACCAAGTTGACGAAGTGGACGAAGTGGAAGAAGTGGAAGAAGTGGAGGAAATGGAGGAAGTGGACGAATTTCAACAAAGTTGAAGAAGTGGAAAAGTGGAAGAAGTGGACGAAGTGGTGGAAGTGGAGGAAGTGGACGAAGTTGACAAATTTGACAAAGTGGACGAAGTTGACAAAGTGGGGGAAGTGGACGAAGTGGAGGTAGTGGACGAAGTTGACGAAGGGGACGAAGTGGACGAAGTTGACGAAGTGGACGAAGTTGAAGAAGTGGAAGAAGTGGACGAAGTATACGAAGTGGACGAAGTGGAGGAAGGGGAGGAAGTGGTCGAAGTGGAGGAAGTGGACAAAGTTGACGAAGTGGAGGAAGTGGACCAACTTGACGAAGTGGAGAAAGTGGATGAAGTTGACGAAGTGGACGAAGTGGACAGATATGACGAAGTGGAGGAAGTGGACGAAGTTGAAGAAGTGGAAGAAGTTGACGAAGTGATCGAAGTGGAGGAAGTGGATGAAATTGACGAAGTGGAGGAAGTGGAGGAAGTGGAGGAAGTGGACAAAGTGGACGAAGTTCACGAAGTTAAGGAAGTGGAGGAAATGGAGGAAGTGGAGGAATTGCACGAAGTGGAGGAAGTGGAAGAAATTGAGGAAGTGGAGGAAGTTAACGAATTGGACGAAGTTGACGAAGTGGACGAAGTGGAAGAAGTGGATGAAGTGAAGGAAGTGGAGGAAGTGGAGGAAGTGGACAAAGTTGACGAAGTGGAGGCAGTGGATGAAGTGGAGGAAGTGGATGAACTGGAGCAACTGGACGAAGTGGAGGAAGTGGAGGAAGTGGACGAAGTGGAAGAAGTGGACGAAGTTGACAAAGTGGAGGAAGTGGAGGAAGTGGAGGAAGTGGTCGAAGTGGACGAAGTGGACAAAGTTGACGAAGTGGACGAATTGGACGAAGTTGACAAAGTGGACGAAGTTGACGAAGTGGGGGAACTGGAGGAAGTGGAGGAAGTGGAGGAAGTGGACGAAGTTAACGAAGTGGACGAAGTTGACGAAGATGAGGAAGTGGACGAAGTGGACGAAGTGGAAGAAGTGGACGAAGTGGAGGAAGTGTACGAAGTGGACGAAGTGGACGAACTGGAGGAAATGGACGAAGTGGAGGAAGTGCAAAAAGTTGACGAAGTGGAGGAGGTGGACCAACTTGACGAAGTGAAGAAAGTGGACAAAGTGGACAGAGTGGAGGAAGTGGAGGAAGTAGAGAAAGTGGAGGAAGTGGACGAAGTTGACGAAGTTGAAGAAGTGGAAGAAGTGGACGAAGTGGTCGAAGTGGAGGAAGTGGACGAAGTTGACGAAGTGGAGGAAGTGGACGAAGTGGACGAAGTTGAGGAAGTGGACAAAGTGGACGAAGTTCACGAAGTGGAGGAAGTGGAGGAAGTGGAAGAAATTGAGGAAGTGGAGGAATTTGACGAATTGGACGAAGTTAACGAAGTGGACGAAGTGGACGAAGGGGACGAAGTGGAAGAAGTGGACAAAGTGGAGGAAGTGGAGGAAGTGCACGAAGTGGAGGAAGTGGAGGAAGTCGAAGAAGTTGAGGAAGTGGAGGAAGTTGACGAAGTGGATGAAGTTGACGAAGTGGAGAAAGTGGAGGGAGTTGACGAAGTTGACGAAGTGGCAAAGTGGAAGAAGTGGAAGAAGTGGAGGAAATGGAGGAAGTGGAGGAAGTTTACAAACTTGACGAAGTGGAGGAAGTGGAGTAAGTAGACGAAGTGGAACAAGTGGAGGAAGTGGAGGAAGTGGAGGAAGTGGACAAAGTTGAGGAAGTGGAGGAAGTTGAGAAGTGGACGAAGTTGACGAAGTGGAGAAAGTGGAGGGAGTGGACGAAGTGGACCAAGTTGACGAAGTGGACGAAGTGGAAGAAGTGGAAGAAGTGGAGGAAATGGAGGAAGTGGACGAATTTTAACGAAGTTGAAGAAGTGGACGAAGTGGAAGAAGTGGACGAAGTGGTGGAAGTGGAGGAAGTGGACGAAGTGGAGGAAGTTTACAAACTTGACGAAGTGGAGGAAGTGGAGCAAGTAGACGAAGTGGAACAAGTGGAGGAAGTGGAGAACCTGGAGGAAGTGGATGAAGTGGACGAATTGGACGAAGTGGACGAGTGGAGGAAGTGGACGAAGTGGAGGAAGTGGACGAAATGAAGGAAGTGGAGGAAGTGGACGAAGTGGAGGAAGTGGAGGAACTGGAGGAAGTTGAGGAAGTGGAGGAAATAGAGGAAGTGGAGGAAGTGGAGGAAGTGGAGGAAGTGGACGAAGAGGAGGAAGTGGAGGAAGTGGAGGAAGTGGATGAAGTGGACGAAGTTGACGAAGTTGAAGAAGTGGAGCAACTGGAAGAGTGAAGGAAGTGGAGGAAGTTGAGGAAGTGGAGAAAGTGGACGAAGTGGAGGAAGTGGGGAAAGAGGTCGAAGTGGACGAAATTGACGAAGTGGAAGAAGTGGACGAAGTTTACGAAGTGGAGGAAGTGGACGAAGTTGACGAAGTGGAGGAAGTGGAGGAAGTGGAGGCAGTGGAGGAGGTGAACAAAGTGGACGAAGTTCACGAAAGTTCACGAAGTGGAGGAAGTGGAGGAAGTGCACGAAGTGGAGGAATTGGAGGAAGTTGACGAATTGTACGAAATTGACGAAGTGGACTAAGTGCAAGAAGTGGATGAAGTGGAGGGAGGAAGTGGAGGAAGTAGAGGACGTGGACAAAGTGGACGAAGTGCATGAAGTGCAGGAAGTGGAGGAAGTGGACGAATTTGACGAAGTTGAAGAAGTGAAGGAAGTGGAAGAAGTGGAGGAAGTGGAGGAAGTGCAGGAAGTGCAGGAAGTGCAGGAAGTGGACGAAATGGACGAAGTGGAGGAAGTGCACGAAGTGGACGAAGTGGAGGAAGTGCACGAAGTGGACGAAGTTGACGAAGTGGAGGAATTGGAGGAAGTGGAGGAAGTGGACGAAGTGGACGACGTGGTCGAAGTGGACGAAGTGGACGAAGTTCACGAAGTGGACGAAGTCGACGAAGTTGACGAATTGGGGGAAGTGGACGAAGTGGAGGTAGTGGACGAAGATGACGAAGTTGACGAAGTGGACGAAGTTAAAGAAGTGGAAGAAGTGGACGAAGTGGACGAAGTGGAGGAAGGGGACGAAGTGGTCGAAGTGGAGGAAGTGGACAAAGTTGACGAAGTGGAGGAAGTGGACCAACTTGACGAAGTGGAGAAAGTGGATGAAGTGGACGAAGTGGACGAAGTGGACAGATACGATGAAGTGGAGGAAGTGGAGGAAGTGGACGAAGTTGAAGAAGTGGAAGAAGTTGACGAAGTGATCGAAGTGGAGGAAGTGGATGAAATTGACGAAGTGGAGGAAGTGGAGGAAGTGGAGGAAGTGGACAAAGTGGACGAATTTGACGAAGTGGAGGAAGCGGACAAAGTTGACAAAGTTGACGAAGTGGAGGAAGTGGATGAAGTGGAGGAAGTGGATGAACTTGAGCAACTGGACGAAGTGGAGGAAGTGGACGAAGTGGAAGAAGTGGACAAAGTGGACGAAGTTGACGAAGTGGAGGAATTGGAGGAAGTGGAGGAAGTGGAGGAAGTGGTCGAAGTGGACGAAGTGGACAAAGTTGACGAAGTGGACGAATTGGACGAAGTTGACAAAGTGGACGAAGTTGACGAAGTGGGGGAACTGGAGGAAGTGGAGGAAGTGGAGGAAGTGGACGAAGTTAACGAAGTGGACGAAGTTGACGAAGATGAAGAAGTGGACGAAGTGGACGAAGTGGAAGAAGTGGAAGAAGTGGAGGAAGTGGAGGAAGTGCAGGAAGTGCAGGAAGTGCAGGAAGTGGACGAAATGGACGAAGTGGAGGAAGTGCACGAAGTGGACGAAGTGGAGGAAGTGCACGAAGTGGACGAAGTTGACGAAGTGGAGGAATTGGAGGAAGTGGAGGAAGTGGACGAAGTGGACGACGTGGTCGAAGTGGACGAAGTGGACGAAGTTCACGAAGTGGACGAAGTCGACGAAGTTGACGAATTGGGGGAAGTGGACGAAGTGGAGGTAGTGGACGAAGATGACGAAGTTGACGAAGTGGACGAAGTTAAAGAAGTGGAAGAAGTGGACGAAGTGGACGAAGTATACGAAGTGGACGAAGTGGAGGAAGGGGACGAAGTGGTCGAAGTGGAGGAAGTGGACAAAGTTGACGAAGTGGAGGAAGTGGACCAACTTGACGAAGTGGACGAAGTGGACGAAGTGGACAGATACGATGAAGTGGAGGAAGTGGAGGAAGTGGACGAAGTTGAAGAAGTGGAAGAAGTTGACGAAGTGATCGAAGTGGAGGAAGTGGATGAAATTGACGAAGTGGAGGAAGTGGAGGAAGTGGAGGAAGTGGACAAAGTGGACGAATTTGACGAAGTGGAGGAAGCGGACAAAGTTGACAAAGTTGACGAAGTGGAGGAAGTGGATGAACTTGAGCAACTGGACGAAGTGGAGGAAGTGGACGAAGTGGAAGAAGTGGACAAAGTGGACGAAGTTGACGAAGTGGAGGAATTGGAGGAAGTGGAGGAAGTGGAGGAAGTGGTCGAAGTGGACGAAGTGGACAAAGTTGACGAAGTGGACGAATTGGACGAAGTTGACAAAGTGGACGAAGTTGACGAAGTGGGGGAACTGGAGGAAGTGGAGGAAGTGGAGGAAGTGGACGAAGTTAACGAAGTGGACGAAGTTGACGAAGATGAAGAAGTGGACGAAGTGGACGAAGTGGAAGAAGTGGAAGAAGTGGAGGAAGTGGAGGAAGTGCAGGAAGTGCAGGAAGTGGACGAAATGGACGAAGTGGAGGAAGTGCACGAAGTGGACGAAGTGGAGGAAGTGCACGAAGTGGACGAAGTTGACGAAGTTGAGGAATTGGAGGAAGTGGAGGAAGTGGACGAAGTGGACGACGTGGTCGAAGTGGACGAAGTGGACGAAGTTCACGAAGTGGACGAAGTCGACGAAGTTGACGAATTGGGGGAAGTGGACGAAGTGGAGGTAGTGGACGAAGATGACGAAGTTGACGAAGTGGACGAAGTTAAAGAAGTGGAAGAAGTGGACGAAGTGGACGAAGTATACGAAGTGGACGAAGTGGAGGAAGGGGACGAAGTGGTCGAAGTGGAGGAAGTGGACAAAGTTGACGAAGTGGAGGAAGTGGACCAACTTGACGAAGTGGAGAAAGTGGATGAAGTTGACGAAGTGGACGAAGTGGACAGATACGATGAAGTGGAGGAAGTGGAGGAAGTGGACGAAGTTGAAGAAGTGGAAGAAGTTGACGAAGTGATTGAAGTGGAGGAAGTGGATGAAATTGACGAAGTGGAGGAAGTGGAGGAAGTGGAGGAAGTGGACAAAGTGGACGAATTTGACGAAGTGGAGGAAGCGGACAAAGTTGACAAAGTTGACGAAGTGGAGGAAGTGGATGAAGTGGAGGAAGTGGATGAACTTGAGCAACTGGACGAAGTGGAGGAAGTGGACGAAGTGGAAGAAGTGGACAAAGTGGACGAAGTTGACGAAGTGGAGGAATTGGAGGAAGTGGAGGAAGTGGTCGAAGTGGACGAAGTGGACAAAGTTGACGAAGTGGACGAATTGGACGAAGTTGACAAAGTGGACGAAGTTGACGAAGTGGGGGAATTGGAGGAAGTGGAGGAAGTGGAGGAAGTGGACGAAGTTAACGAAGTGGACGAAGTTGACGAAGATGAAGAAGTGGACGAAGTGGACGAAGTGGAAGAAGTGGACGAAGTGGAGGAAGTGTACGAAGTGGGCGAAGTGGACGAACTGGAGGAAATGGACGAAGTGGAGGAAGTGCAAAAAGTTGACGAAGTGGAGGAGGTGGACCAACTAGACGAAGTGAAGAAAGTTGACGAAGTGGACAAAGTGGACAGAGTGGAGGAAGTGGAGGAAGTAGAGAAAGTGGAGGAAGTGGACGAAGTTGACGAAGTGGTCGAAGTGGTCGAAGTGGACGAAGTGGAGGAAGTGGACGAAGTGGAGGAAGTGGACAAAGTGGACGAAGTTCACGAAGTGGAGGAAGTGGAGGAAGTGGAAGAAATTGAGGAAGTGGAGGAATTTGACGAATTGGACGAAGTTAACGAAGTGGACGAAGTGGACGAAGTGGAAGAAGTGGACAAAGTGGAGGAAGTGGAGGAAGTGCACGAAGTGGAGGAAGTGGAGGAAGTCGAAGAAGTTGAGGAAGTGGAGGAAGTTGACGAAGTGGATGAAGTTGACGAAGTGGAGAAAGTGGAGGGAGTGGACGAAGTTGACGAAGTGGACAAAGTGGAAGAAGTGGAAGAAGTGGAGGAAATGGAGGAAGTGGAGGAAGTTTACAAACTTGACGAAGTGGAGGAAGTGGAGCAAGTAGACGAAGTGGAACAAGTGGAGGAAGTGGAGGAAGTGGTGGAAGTGGACAAAGTTGAGGAAGTGGAGGAAGTTGAGAAGTGGACGAAGTTGACGAAGTGGAGAAAGTGGAGGGAGTGGACGAAGTGGACGAATTTTAACGAAGTTGAAGAAGTGGACGAAGTGGAAGAAGTGGACGAAGTGGTGGAAGTGGAGGAAGTGGACGAAGTGGAGGAAGTTTACAAACTTGACGAAGTGGAGGAAGTGGAGCAAGTAGACGAAGTGGAACAAGTGGAGGAAGTGGAGAACCTGGAGGAAGTGGAGGAAGTGGATGAAGTGGACGAATTGGACGAAGTGGACGAGTGGAGGAAGTGGACGAAGTGGAGGAAGTGGACGAAATGAAGGAAGTGGAGGAAGTAGACGAAGTGGAGGAACTGGAGGAACTGGAGGAAGTTGAGGAAGTGGAGGAAATAGAGGAAGTGGAGGAAGTGGAGGAAGTGGAGGAAGTGGACGAAGAGGAGGAAGTGGAGGAAGTGGAGGAAGTGGATGAAGTGGACGAAGTTGACGAAGTTGAAGAAGTGGAGCAACTGGAAGAGTGAAGGAAGTGGAGGAAGTTGAGGAAGTGGAGAAAGTGGACGAAGTGGAGGAAGTGGGGAAAGAGGTCGAAGTGGACGAAATTGACGAAGTGGAAGAAGTGGACGAAGTTGACGAAGTGGAGGAAGTGGACGAAGTTGACGAAGTGGAGGAAGTGGAGGAAGTGGAGGCAGTGGAGGAAGTGAACAAAGTGGAGGAAGTTCACGAAAGTTCACGAAGTGGAGGAAGTGGAGGAAGTGGAGGAAGTGCACGAAGTGGAGGAATTGGAGGAAGTTGACGAATTGTACGAAATTGACGAAGTGGACTAAGTGGAAGAAGTGGATGAAGTGGAGGGAGGAAGTGGAGGAAGTAGAGGAAGTGGAGGAAGTGGAGGACGTGGACAAAGTGGACGAAGTGCATGAAGTGCAGGAAGTGGAGGAAGTGGACGAATTTGACGAAGTTGAAGCAGTGGAGGAAGTGGAAGAAGTGGAGGAAGTGCACGAAGTGGACGAAGTGGAGGACGAAGTGGAGGACGAAGTGGAGGACGAAGTGGAGGACGAAGTGGAGGACGAAGTGGAGGACGAAGTGGAGGAAGTGCACGAAGTGGACGAAGTGGAGGAAGTGCACGAAGTGGACGAAGTTGACGAAGTGGAGGATTTGGAGGAAGTGGACGAAGTGGACGAAGTGGACGACGTGGTCGAAGTGGACGAAGTGGACGAAGTTGACGAAGTGGACGAAGTCGACGAAGTGGACGAAGTTGACGAAGTGGGGGAAGTGGACGAAGTGGAGGTAGTGGACGAAGTTGACGAAGTTGACGAAGTGGACGAAGTTAAAGAAGTGGAAGAAGTGGACGAAGTGGACGAAGTATACGAAGTGGACGAAGTGGAGGAAGGGGACGAAGTGGTCGAAGTGGAGGAAGTGGACAAAGTTGACGAAGTGGAGGAAGTGGACGAACTTGACGAAGTGGAGAAAGTGGATGAAGTTGACGAAGTGGACGAAGTGGACAGATACGACGAAGTGGAGGAAGTGGAGGAAGTTGACGAAGTGATCGAAGTGGAGGAAGTGGATGAAATTGACGAAGTGGAGGAAGTGGAGGAAGTGGAGGAAGTGGACAAAGTGGACGAAGTTCACGAAGTTAAGGAAGTGGAGGAAATGGAGGAAGTGGAGGAATTGCACGAAGTGGAGGAAGTGGAAGAAATTGAGGAAGTGGAGGAAGTTAACGAATTGGACGAAGTTGACGAAGTGGACGAAGTGGAAGAAGTGGAGGAAGTGAAGGAAGTGGAGGAAGTGGAGGAAGTGGAGGAAGTGCACGAAGTGGAGGAAGTAGAGGAAGTGGAAGAAGTTGAGGAAGTTGACGAAGTGGAGGAAGTTGATGAAGTGGACGAAGTTGACGAAGTGGAGAAAGTGGAGGGAGTGGACGAAGTGGACCAAGTTGACGAAGTGGACGAAGTGGAAGAAGTGGAAGAAGTGGAGGAAATGGAGGAAGTGGACGAATTTCAACGAAGTTGAAGAAGTGGAAAAGTGGAAGAAGTGGACGAAGTGGTGGAAGTGGAGGAAGTGGACGAAGTTGACAAATTTGACAAAGTGGACGAAGTTGACGAAGGGGACGAAGTGGACGAAGTTGACGAAGTGGACGAAGTTGAAGAAGTGGAAGAAGTGGACGAAGTATACGAAGTGGACGAAGTGGAGGAAGGGGAGGAAGTGGTCGAAGTGGAGGAAGTGGACAAAGTTGACGAAGTGGAGGAAGTGGACCAACTTGACGAAGTGGAGAAAGTGGATGAAGTTGACGAAGTGGACGAAGTGGACAGATATGACGAAGTGGAGGAAGTGGACGAAGTTGAAGAAGTGGAAGAAGTTGACGAAGTGATCGAAGTGGAGGAAGTGGATGAAATTGACGAAGTGGAGGAAGTGGAGGAAGTGGAGGAAGTGGACAAAGTGGACGAAGTTCACGAAGTTAAGGAAGTGGAGGAAATGGAGGAAGTGGAGGAATTGCACGAAGTGGAGGAAGTGGAAGAAATTGAGGAAGTGGAGGAAGTTAACGAATTGGACGAAGTTGACGAAGTGGACGAAGTGGAAGAAGTGGATGAAGTGAAGGAAGTGGAGGAAGTGGAGGAAGTGGAGGAAGTGGAGGAAGTGGACAAAGTTGACGAAGTGGAGGCAGTGGATGAAGTGGAGGAAGTGGATGAACTGGAGCAACTGGACGAAGTGGAGGAAGTGGAGGAAGTGGACGAAGTGGAAGAAGTGGACGAAGTTGACAAAGTGGAGGAAGTGGAGGAAGTGGAGGAAGTGGTCGAAGTGGACGAAGTGGACAAAGTTGACGAAGTGGACGAATTGGACGAAGTTGACAAAGTGGACGAAGTTGACGAAGTGGGGGAACTGGAGGAAGTGGAGGAAGTGGAGGAAGTGGACGAAGTTAACGAAGTGGACGAAGTTGACGAAGATGAAGAAGTGGACGAAGTGGACGAAGTGGACGAAGTGGAAGAAGTGGACGAAGTGGAGGAAGTGTACGAAGTGGACGAAGTGGACGAACTGGAGGAAATGGACGAAGTGGAGGAAGTGCAAAAAGTTGACGAAGTGGAGGAGGTGGACCAACTTGACGAAGTGAAGAAAGTTGACGAAGTGGACAAAGTGGACAGAGTGGAGGAAGTGGAGGAAGTAGAGAAAGTGGAGGAAGTGGACGAAGTTGACGAAGTTGAAGAAGTGGAAGAAGTGGACGAAGTGGTCGAAGTGGAGGAAGTGGACGAAGTTGACGAAGTGGAGGAAGTGGACGAAGTGGACGAAGTTGAGGAAGTGGACAAAGTGGACGAAGTTCACGAAGTGGAGGAAGTGGAGGAAGTGGAAGAAATTGAGGAAGTGGAGGAATTTGACGAATTGGACGAAGTTAACGAAGTGGACGAAGTGGACGAAGGGGACGAAGTGGAAGAAGTGGACAAAGTGGAGGAAGTGGAGGAAGTGCACGAAGTGGAGGAAGTGGAGGAAGTCGAAGAAGTTGAGGAAGTGGAGGAAGTTGACGAAGTGGATGAAGTTGACGAAGTGGAGAAAGTGGAGGGAGTTGACGAAGTTGACGAAGTGGCAAAGTGGAAGAAGTGGAAGAAGTGGAGGAAATGGAGGAAGTGGAGGAAGTTTACAAACTTGACGAAGTGGAGGAAGTGGAGTAAGTAGACGAAGTGGAACAAGTGGAGGAAGTGGAGGAAGTGGACAAAGTTGAGGAAGTGGAGGAAGTTGAGAAGTGGACGAAGTTGACGAAGTGGAGAAAGTGGAGGGAGTGGACGAAGTGGACCAAGTTGACGAAGTGGACGAAGTGGAAGAAGTGGAAGAAGTGGAGGAAATGGAGGAAGTGGACGAATTTTAACGAAGTTGAAGAAGTGGACGAAGTGGAAGAAGTGGACGAAGTGGTGGAAGTGGAGGAAGTGGACGAAGTGGAGGAAGTTTACAAACTTGACGAAGTGGAGGAAGTGGAGCAAGTAGACGAAGTGGAACAAGTGGAGGAAGTGGAGAACCTGGAGGAAGTGGATGAAGTGGACGAATTGGACGAAGTGGACAAGTGGAGGAAGTGGACGAAGTGGAGGAAGTGGACGAAATGAAGGAAGTGGAGGAAGTGGACGAAGTGGAGGAAGTGGAGGAACTGGAGGAAGTTGAGGAAGTGGAGGAAATAGAGGAAGTGGAGGAAGTGGAGGAAGTGGAGGAAGTGGACGAAGAGGAGGAAGTGGAGGAAGTGGAGGAAGTGGATGAAGTGGACGAAGTTGACGAAGTTGAAGAAGTGGAGCAACTGGAAGAGTGAAGGAAGTGGAGGAAGTTGAGGAAGTGGAGAAAGTGGACGAAGTGGAGGAAGTGGGGAAAGAGGTCGAAGTGGACGAAATTGACGAAGTGGAAGAAGTGGACGAAGTTTACGAAGTGGAGGAAGTGGACGAAGTTGACGAAGTGGAGGAAGTGGAGGAAGTGGAGGCAGTGGAGGAGGTGAACAAAGTGGACGAAGTTCACGAAAGTTCACGAAGTGGAGGAAGTGGAGGAAGTGCACGAAGTGGAGGAATTGGAGGAAGTTGACGAATTGTACGAAATTGACGAAGTGGACTAAGTGCAAGAAGTGGATGAAGTGGAGGGAGGAAGTGGAGGAAGTGGAGGACGTGGACAAAGTGGACGAAGTGCATGAAGTGCAGGAAGTGGAGGAAGTGGACGAATTTGACGAAGTTGAAGAAGTGGAGGAAGTGGAAGAAGTGGAGGAAGTGGAGGAAGTGCAGGAAGTGCAGGAAGTGCAGGAAGTGGACGAAATGGACGAAGTGGAGGAAGTGCACGAAGTGGACGAAGTTGAGGAAGTGCACGAAGTGGACGAAGTTGACGAAGTGGAGGAATTGGAGGAAGTGGAGGAAGTGGACGAAGTGGACGACGTGGTCGAAGTGGACGAAGTGGACGAAGTTCACGAAGTGGACGAAGTCGACGAAGTTGACGAATTGGGGAAGTGGACGAAGTGGAGGTAGTGGACGAAGATGACGAAGTTGACGAAGTGGACGAAGTTAAAGAAGTGGAAGAAGTGGACGAAGTGGACGAAGTATACGAAGTGGACGAAGTGGAGGAAGGGGACGAAGTGGTCGAAGTGGAGGAAGTGGACAAAGTTGACGAAGTGGAGGAAGTGGACCAACTTGACGAAGTGGAGAAAGTGGATGAAGTTGACGAAGTGGACGAAGTGGACAGATACGATGAAGTGGAGGAAGTGGAGGAAGTGGACGAAGTTGAAGAAGTGGAAGAAGTTGACGAAGTGATCGAAGTGGAGGAAGTGGATGAAATTGACGAAGTGGAGGAAGTGGAGGAAGTGGAGGAAGTGGAGGAAGTGGACGAAGTTCACGAAGTTAAGGAAGTGGAGGAAATGGAGGAAGTGGAGGAATTGCACGAAGTGGAGGAAGTGGAACAAATTGAGGAAGTGGAGGAAGTTAACGAATTGGACGAAGTTGACGAAGTGGACGAAGTGGAAGAAGTGGAGGAAGTGAAGGAAATGGAGGAAGTGGAGGAAGTGGAGGAAGTGCACGAAGTGGAGGAAGTAGAGGAAGTGGAAGAAGTTGAGGAAGTTGACGAAGTGGAGGAAGTTGATGAAGTGGACGAAGTTGACGAAGTGGAGAAAGTGGAGGGAGTGGACGAAGTGGACCAAGTTGACGAAGTGGACGAAGTGGAAGAAGTGGAAGAAGTGGAGGAAATGCAGGAAGTGGACGAATTTCAACAAAGTAGAAGAAGTGGACGAAGTGGAAGAAGTGGACGAAGTGGTGGAAGTGGAGGAAGTGGACGAAGTTGACAAATTTGACAAAGTGGACGAAGTTGACAAAGTGGGGGAAGTGGACGAAGTGGAGGTAGTGGACGAAGTTGACGAAGTGGACGAAGTTGACGAAGTGGACAGATACGACGAAGTGGAGGAAGTGGAGGAAGTGGACGAAGTTGAAGAAGTGGAAGAAGTTGACGAAGTGATCGAAGTGGTGGAAGTGGATGAAATTGACGAAGTGGAGGAAGTGGAGGAAGTGGACGAAGTGGACGAAGTTCACGAAGTTAAGGAAGTGGAGGAAATGGAGGAAGTGGAGGAATTGCAGGAAGTGGAGGAAGTGGAAGAAATTGAGGAAGTGGAGGAAGTTAACGAATTGGACGAAGTTGACGAAGTGGACGAAGTGGAAGAAGTGGAGGAAGTGAAGGAAGTGGAGGAAGTGGAGGAAGTGGAGGAAGTGGAGGAAGTGCACGAAGTGGAGGAAGTAGAGGAAGTGGAAGAAGTTGAGGAAGTTGACGAAGTGGAGGAAGTTGATGAAGTGGACGAAGTTGACGAAGTGGAGAAAGTGGAGGGAGTGGACGAAGTGGACCAAGTTGACGAAGTGGACGAAGTGGAAGAAGTGGAAGAAGTGGAGGAAATGGAGGAAGTGGACGAATTTCAACGAAGTTGAAGAAGTGGACGAAGTGGAAGAAGTGGACGAAGTGGTGGAAGTGGAGGAAGTGGAGGAAGTTTACACACTTGACGAAGTGGAGGAAGTCAGGCAAGTAGACGAAGTGGAATAAGTGGAGGAAGTGGAGGAAGTGGAGGAAGTGAACGAAGTGGACGAAGTGGACGAAGTTGACAAATTTGACAAAGTGGACGAAGTTGACAAAGTGGAGGAAGTGGAGGGAGTGGAGGAAGTGGAGAAAGTAAAGGAAGTGGAGGAAGTGGAGGAAGTGGAGGAAGTGGACGAAGTGGACGAAAAGGAGGAAGTGGAGGAGGTTGAGGAAGTTGACGAAGTTGAAGAAGTGGAGCAACTAGAAGAGTGGAGGAAGTTGAGGAAGTGGAGAAAGTGGAGGAAGTGGGGAAAGAGGAGGAAGTGGACGAAATTGACGAAGTGGAAGAAGTGGACGAAGTTGACGAAGTGGAAAAAGTGGGCGAAGTGGAGGAAGTGGAGGAAGTTGACGAAGTTGAAGAAGTTGAAGAAGTGGTCGAAGTGGAGGAAGTGGACGAAGCTGACGAAGTGGAGGAAGTGCACGAAGTGGAGGCAGTGGAGGAAGTTGACTAATTGAACGAAATTGACGAAGTGGACAAAGTGGAAGAAGTGGAAGAAGTGGAGGGAGGAAGTGGAGGAAGTAGAGGAAGTGGAGGAAGTGGAGGAATAGGACAAAGTGGATGAAGTTGACGAAGTGGAGAAAGTGGATGAATTGGAGGAAGTGCATGAAGTGCAGGAAGTGGAGGAAGTGGAGGAAGTGGACGATTTGACGAAGTTGAAGAAGTTGAGGAAGTTGAAGAAGTGGAGGAAGTGGAGGAAGTGTAGGAAGTGCAGGAAGTGCAGGAAGTGGAGGAAGTGGAAGAAGTGGAGGAAGTCGAGGAAGTGGACGAAGTGGAGGAAGTGCACGAAGTGGACGAAGTTGACGAAGTGGAGGAATTGGAGGAAGTGGAGGAAGTGGACGAAGTGGACGACGTGGTCGAAGTGGACGAAGTGGACGAAGTTGACGAAGTGGACGAAGTGGACGAAGTGGACGAAGTGGACGAAGTTGACGAAGTGGGGGAAGTGGACGAAGTGGAGGTAGTGGACAAAGTTGACGAAGTGGACGAAGTTGACGAAGTGGACGAAGTTGAAGAAGTGGAAGAAGTGGACGAAGTGGAAGAAGTGGACGAAGTGTACGAAGTGGACGAAGTGGACGAAGTGGACGAAGTGGACGAAGTGGACGAAGTGGTCGAAGTGGAGGAAATGGACAAAGTTGACGAAGTGGAGGAAGTGGACCAACTGGACGAAGTAGAGAAAGTGGATGAAGTTGACGAAGGGGACAGATACGACGAAGTGGAGGAAGTGGAGGAAGTGGACGAAGTTGAAGAAGTGGAAAAAGTTGACGAAGTGATCGAAGTGGACGAAGTTGACGAAGTGGAGGAAGTGGAGGAAGTGGACAAAGTGGACGAAGTTCACGAAGTTAAGGAAGTGGAGGAAATGGAGGAAGTGGAGGAAGTGGAGGAATTGCACGAAGTGGAGGAACTGGAAGAAATTGAGGAAGTGGAGGCAGTTAACGAATTGGACGAAGTTGACGACGTGGGCGAAGTGGAAGAAGTGGAGGAAGTGAAGGAAGTGGAGGAAGTGGAGGAAGTGGAGGAAGTGGAGGAAGTGCACGAAGTGGAGGAAGTAGAGGAAGTGGAAGAAGTTGAGGAAGTTGACGAAGTTGAGGAAGTGGAGGAAGTTGACGAACTGGAGAAAGTGGAGGGAGTGGACGAAGTGGACCAAGTTGACGAAGTGGACGAAGTGGAAGAAGTGGAGGAAATGGAGGAAGTGGACGAATTTTAACGAAGTTGAAGAAGTGGACGAAGTGGAAGAAGTGGAGGAAGTGGTGGAAGTGGAGGAAGTTGAGCAAGTAGACGAAGTGAAATAAGTGGAGGAAGTGGACGAAGTGGACGAAGTTGACAAATTGGACAAAGTGGACGAAGTTGACAAAGATGAGGAAGTGGAGGGAGTGGAGGAAGTGGAGGAAGTAAAGGAAGTGGAGGAAGTGGACGAAGTTGACGAAGAGGAGGAAGTGGAGGAGGTGGAGGAAGTGGATGAAGTGGACGAAGTTGAAGAAGTTGAGCAACTGGAAGAGTGGAGGAAGTGGAGGAAGTTGAGGAAGTGGACGAAGTGGAGGAAGTGGGGAAAGAGGAGGAAGTGGACGAAATTGACGAAGTGGAAGAAGTGGACGAAGTGGAAAAAGTGGGCGAAGTGGAGGAAGTGGAGGAAGTGGAGGAAGTTTACGAAGTTGAAGAAGTCTAAGAAGTGGTCGAAGTGGAGGAAGGGGACGAAGCTGACGAAGTGGAGGAAGTGGAGGAAGTGGAGGCAGTGGAGGAAGTGAATAAAGTGGACGAAGTTCACGAAGTGGAGTAAGTGGAAGAAATGGAGGAAGTGGAGAAAGTTGAGGAAGTGCACGAAGTGGAGGAAGTGGAGGAAGTTGACGAATTGGACGAAGTTGACGAAGTGGACTAAGTGGAAGAAGTGGAAGAAGTGGAGGGAGGAAGTGGAGGAACTGGAGGACGTGCACAAAAAGGACGAAGTTGACGAAGTGGAGAAAGTGGAGGAAGTGGACGAATTTGACGAAGTTGAAGAAGTGGAGGAAGTGGAAGAAGTGGAGGAAGTGCAGGAAGTGGAGGAAGTGGAAGAACTTGACGAAGTGGAGGAAGTGGAGGAAGTGGAGGAAGTGGAGGAAGTGGACGAAGTTCACGAAGTTAAGGAAGTGGAGGAAATGGAGGAAGTGGATGAAGTGGAGGACTTGCACGAAGTGGAGGAAGTGGAAGAAATTGAGGAAGTGGAGCAAGTTGACGAATTGGACGAAGATCACGAAGTGGTGGAAGTGGAGGAAGTGGAGGAAGTCTACAAACTTGACGAAGTGGAGGAAGTGGAGCAAGTAGACGAAGTTGAACAAGTGGGGGAAGTGGAGGAAGTGGAGGAAGTGGAGGAAGTGGAGGAAGTGGACGAAGTTGACGAATTGGACAAAGTGGACGAAGTTGACAAAGTGGAGGAAGTGGAGGAAGTCGAGGAAGTGGAGGAAGTAGAGGAAGTGGAGGAAGTGGAGGAAGTGGAGGAAGTGGAGGAAGTGGAGGAAGTGGAGGAAGTGGAGGAAATGGACGAAGTTGACGAAGAGGAGGAAGTGGAGGAAGTGGATGAAGTGGACGAAGTTGAAGAAGTTGAAGAAGTGGAGCAAGTGGAAGAGTGAAGGAAGTGGAGGCAGTGGAGGAAGTTGAGGAAGTGGAGAAAGTGGACAAAGTGGAGGAAGTAGGGAAAGAGGTCGAAGTGGACGAAATTGACGAAGTGGAAGAAGTGGACGAAGCTGACGAAGTATAAAAAGTTGGCGAAGTGGAGGAAGTGGAGGAAGTTGACGAAATTGAAGAAGTTGAAGAAGTGGAGGAAGTGGAGGAAGTGGTCGAAGTGGAGGAAGTGGACGAAGTTGACGAAGTGTAGGAAGTGGAGGAAGTGGAGGAAGTGGAGGAAGTGGAGGCAGTGGAGGAAGTGAAAAAAGTGGACGAAGTTCACGAAGTGGAGGAAATGGAAGAAATGGAGGACGTGAAGGAAGTTCACGAAGTGGAGGAAGTGGAGGAAGTTGACGAATTGGACGAAGTTGACGAAGTGGTCTAAGTGGAAGAAGTGGAGGGAGGAAGTGGAGGAAGTAAAGGAAGTGGAGGAAGTGGAGGAAGTGGAGGACGTGGACAAAGTGGACGAAGTTGACGAAGTGGAGAAAGTGGAGGAATTGGGCGAAGTGAATGAAGTGCAGGAAGTGGAGGAAGTGGAGGAAGTGGACCAATTTGACGAAGTTGAAGAAGTGGAGGAAGTGGAAGAAGTGGAGGAAGTGGAGGAAGTGCAGGAAGTGGAGGAAGTGGAAGAACTTGACGAAGTGGAGGAAGTGGAAGAACTTGACGAAGTGGAGGAAGTGGAAGAAGTGGAGGAAGTGGAAGAAGTGGAGGAAGTGGGGGAAGTTGACGAGTTGGACGAAGTGGACGAAGTCGAAGAAGTGGACGGAGGAAGTGGAGGAAGTGGAGGAAGTGGATAAAGTGGACAAAGTACACGAAGTGGACGAAGTGGACGAATTTGACGAAGTGCAGGAAGTGGACGAAGTTGACGAAGTTGAGGAAGTGGACGAAGTGGATGAAGTGCAGGAAGTGGAGGAAGTGAAGGAAGTGGACGAGTTTGACGAAGTGGAAGCACTGGACGAAGTGGAAGAAGTGGACGAAGTGGAGGAAGTGGAGGAAGTGGATTAAGTGGAGGAAGTTGAGCAACTGGAAGAAGTTGACGAAGTGGACGAAGTTGACGAAGTGGATGAAGTAGATGAAGTGGACGAAGTTGACGAAGTGGAGGAAGTGGAGGAAGTGGACGAAGTTGAGGAAGTGGACGCAGTGGACAAAGTGGACGAAGTTCACAAAGTGGAGGAAGTGGAGGAAGTGGAGGAAGTGCACGAAGTGGAGGAAGTGGAGGAAGTGGAAGAAATTGAGGAAGTGGAGGAAGTTGACGAATTGGACGAAGTGGACGAAGTCGAAGAAGTGGAGGAAGTGGAGGAAGTGGAGGAAGTGGAGGAAGGGGAGGAAGGGGAGGAAGTGGAGGAAGTGGAGGAAGTGGACAAAGTTGACGAAGTGGAGGAAGTGGACCAACTTGACGAAGTGGAGAAAGTGGACGAAGTTAACGAAGTGGACGAAGTTAACGAAGTGGTAGAAGTGGAGGAAGTGGAGGAAGTCTACAAACTTGACGAAGTGGAGGAAGTGGAGCAAGTAGACGAAGTTGAACAAGTGGGGGAAGTGGAGGAAGTGGAGGAAGTGGACGAAGTGGAGGAAGTGGACGAAGTTGACGAATTGGACAAAGTGGACGAAGTTGACAAAGTGGAGGAAGTGGAGGAAGTCGAGGAAGTGGAGGAAGTAGAGGAAGTGGGGGAAGTGGAGGAAGTGGAGGAAGTGGAGGAAGTGGAGGAAGTGGAGGAAATGGACGAAGTTGACGAAGAGGAGGAAGTGGAGGAAGTGGATGAAGTGGACGAAGTTGACGAAGTTGACGAAGTTGAAGAAGTGGAGGCAGTGGAGGAAGTTGAGGAAGTGGAGGCAGTGGAGGAAGTTGAGGAAGTGGAGAAAGTGGACAAAGTGGAGGAAGTAGGGAAAGAGGTCGAAGTGGACGAAATTGACGAAGTGGAAGAAGTGGACGAAGCTGACGAAGTATAAAAAGTTGGCGAAGTGGAGGAACTGGAGGAAGTTGACGAAATTGAAGAAGTTGAAGAAGTGGAGGAAGTGGAGGAAGTGGTCGAAGTGGAGGAAGTGGTCGAAGTGGAGGAAGTGGACGAAGTTGACAAAGTGTAGGAAGTGGAGGAAGTGGAGGAAGTAGAGGAAGTGGAGGAAGTGGAGGCAGTGGAGGAAGTGAAAAAAGTGGACGAAGTTCACGAAGTGGAGGAAGTGGAAGAAATGGAGGAAGTGAAGGAAGTTCACGAAGTGGAGGAAGTGGAGGAAGTTGACGAATTGGACGAAGTCGACGAAGTGGTCTAAGTGGAAGAAGTGGAGGGAGGAAGTGGAGGAAGTAAAGGAAGTGGAGGAAGTGGAAGAAGTGGAGGACGTGGACAAAGTGGACGAAGTGGAGAAAGTGGAGAAAGTGGAGGAAGTGGACGAAGTGAATGAAGTGCAGGAAGTGGAGGAAGTGGACCAATTTGACGAAGTTGAAGAAGTGGAGGAAGTGGAAGAAGTGGAGGAAGTGGAGGAAGTGCAGGAAGTGGAGGAAGTGGAAGAACTTGACGAAGTGGAGGAAGTTGACGAAGTGGAGGAAGTGGAGGAAGTGGAAGAAGTGGAGGAAGTGGAAGAAGTGGAGGAAGTGGGGGAAGTTGACGAGTTGGACGAAGTGGACGAAGTGGAAGAAGTGGACGGAGGAAGTGGAGGAAGTGGATAAAGTGGACAAAGTACACGAAGTGGACGAAGTGGACGAATTTGACGAAGTGCAGGAAGTGGACGAAGTTGACGAAGTTGAGGAAGTGGACGAAGTGGATGAAGTGCAGGAAGTGGAGGAAGTGAAGGAAGTGGACGAATTTGATTAAGTTGAAGCACTGGACGAAGTGGAAGAAGTGGACGAAGTGGAGGAAGTGGAGGAAGTGGATTAAGTGGAGGAAGTGGAGCAACTGGACGAAGTTGACGAAGTGGACGAAGTTGACAAAGTGGACGAAGTGGACGAAGTGGACGAAGTTGACGAAGTGGATGAAGTGGATGAAGTGGACGAAGTTGACGAAGTGGAGGAAGTGGAGGAAGTGGACGCAGTGGACAAAGTGGACGAAGTTCACAAAGTGGAGGAAGTGGAGGAAGTGGAGGAAGTGGAGGAAGTGGAAGAAGTGGAGGAAGTGGAGGAAGTGGAGGAAGTGGAGGAAGTGGAGGAAGTGGAGGAAGTGGAGGAAGGGGAGGAAGTGGACGAAGTGGAGGAAGTGGACGAAGTGGAGGAAGTGCAGGAAGTGGAGGAAGTGGACAAAGTTGACGAAGTGGAGGAAGTGGACCAACTTGACGAAGTGGAGAAAGTGGACGAAGTTAACGAAGTGGACGAAGTGGACAAAGTGGACGAAGTGGTGGAATTGCACGAAGTGGAGGAAGTGGAAGAAATTGCGGAAGTGGAGCAAGTTGACGAATTGGACGAAGTTCACGAAGTGGAGGAAGTGGAGGAAGTGGAAGAAGTGGAAGAAGTGGAGGAAGTGGAGGAAGTGGAGGAAGTGGAGGAAGTGGAGGAAGTGGAGGAAGTGGAGGAAGGGGAGGAAGTGGACGAAGTGGAGGAAGTGCAGGAAGTGGAGGAAGTGGACAAAGTTGACGAAGTGGAGGAAGTGGACCAACTTGACGAAGTGGAGAAAGTGGACGAAGTTAACGAAGTGGACGAAGTGGACAAAGTGGACGAAGTGGTGGAATTGCACGAAGTGGAGGAAGTGGAAGAAATTGCGGAAGTGGAGTAAGTTGACGAATTGGACGAAGTTCACGAAGTGGAGGAAGTGGAGGAAGTCTACAAACTTGACGAAGTGGAGGAAGTGGAGCAAGTAGACGAAGTTGAACAAGTGGGGGAAGTGGAGGAAGTGGAGGAAGTGGACGAAGTGTAGGAAGTGGAAGAAGTTGACGAATTGGACAAAGTGGACGAAGTTGACAAAGTGGAGAAAGTGGAGGAAGTGGAGGAAGTGGAGGAAGTGGACGAAGTTGACGAAGAGGTGGAAGTGGAAGAAGTGGACGAAGTTGACGAAGTTGAAGAAGTGGAGCAAGTGGAAGAGTGAAGGAAGTGGAGGCAGTGGAGGAAGTTGAGGAAGTGGAGAAAGTGGACAAAGTGGAGGAAGTAGGGAAAGAGGTCGAAGTGGACGAAATTGACGAAGTGGAAGAAGTGGACGAAGCTGACGAAGTGGAAAAAGTTGGCGAAGTGGAGGAAGTGGAGGAAGTTGACGAAATTGAAGAAGTTGAAGAAGTGGAGGAAGTGGAGGAAGTGGTCGAAGTGGAGGAAGTGGACGAAGTTGACGAAGTGTAGGAAGTGGAGGAAGTGGAGGAAGTAGAGGAAGTGGAGGAAGTGGAGGCAGTGAAAGAAGTGAAAAAAGTGGACGAAGTTCACGAAGTGGAGGAAGTGGAAGAAATGGAGGAAGTGAAGGAAGTTCACGAAGTGGAGGAAGTGGAGGAAGTTGACGAATTGGACGAAGTTGACGAAGTGGACTAAGTGGAAGAAGTGGAGGGAGGAAGTGGAGGAAGTAAAGGAAGTGGAGGAAGTGGAGGACGTGGACAAAGTGGACGAAGTTGACGAAGTGGAGAAAGTGGAGAAAGTGGAGGAAGTGGACGAAGTGAATGAAGTGCAGGAAGTGGAGGAAGTGGAGGAAGTGGACCAATTTGACGAAGTGGACGAAGTTGACGAAGTTGACGAAGTTGAAGAAGTGGACGAAGTGGAAGAGGGGAGGAAGTGGAGGAAGTGGAGGAAGTGGAGGAAATGGCGGAAGTGGATGAAGTTGACGAAGTGGACGTAGTCGATGAAGTTGAAGAAGTCGAAGAACTGGACGAAGTTGTCGAGCTGGAGGAAGTGGAGCAAGTGGACGACGTGGAGGAAGTGGAAGAAGTGGAGGAAGTGGACGAATTGGACGAAGTTGACGAAGTGGACGAAGAGGAAGAAGTGGAAGAAGTGGACGGAGGAAGTGGAGGAAGTGGAGGAAGCGGAGGAAGTGGACAAAGTGGACGAATTTGACGAAGTGGAGGAAGCGGACAAAGTTGACAAAGTTGACGAAGTGGAGGAAGTGGATGAAGTGGAGGAAGTGGATGAACTTGAGCAACTGGACGAAGTGGAGGAAGTGGAGGAAGTGGACGAAGTGGAAGAAGTGGACAAAGTGGACGAAGTTGACGAAGTGGGGGAACTGGAGGAAGTGGAGGAAGTGGAGGAAGTGGACGAAGTTAACGAAGTGGACGAAGTTGACGAAGATGAAGAAGTGGACGAAGTGGACGAAGTGGAAGAAGTGGAAGAAGTGGAGGAAGTGGAGGAAGTGCAGGAAGTGCAGGAAGTGCAGGAAGTGGACGAAATGGACGAAGTGGAGGAAGTGCACGAAGTGGACGAAGTGGAGGAAGTGCACGAAGTGGACGAAGTTGACGAAGTGGAGGAATTGGAGGAAGTGGAGGAAGTGGACGAAGTGGACGACGTGGTCGAAGTGGACGAAGTGGACGAAGTTCACGAAGTGGACGAAGTCGACGAAGTTGACGAATTGGGGGAAGTGGACGAAGTGGAGGTAGTGGACGAAGATGACGAAGTTGACGAAGTTAAAGAAGTGGAAGAAGTGGACGAAGTATAAAGAAGTGGAAGAAGTGGACGAAGTGGACGAAGTATACGAAGTGGACGAAGTGGAGGAAGGGGACGAAGTGGTCGAAGTGGAGGAAGTGGACAAAGTTGACGAAGTGGAGGAAGTGGACCAACTTGACGAAGTGGAGAAAGTGGATGAAGTTGACGAAGTGGACGAAGTGGACAGATACGATGAAGTGGAGGAAGTGGAGGAAGTGGACGAATTTGACGAAGTTGAAGCAGTGGAGGAAGTGGAAGAAGTGGAGGAAGTGCAGGAAGTGCAGGAAGTGCAGGAAGTGGACGAAATGGACGAAGTGGAGGACGAAGTGGAGGAAGTGCACGAAGTGGACGAAGGGGAGGAAGTGCACGAAGTGGACGAAGTTGACGAAGTGGAGGATTTGGAGGAAGTGGACGAAGTGGACGAAGTGGACGACGTGGTCGAAGTGGACGAAGTGGACGAAGTGGACGAAGTCGACGAAGTGGACGAAGTTGACGAAGTGGGGGAAGTGGACGAAGTGGAGGTAGTGGACGAAGTTGACGAAGTTGACGAAGTGGACGAAGTTAAAGAAGTGGAAGAAGTGGACGAAGTGGACGAAGTATACGAAGTGGACGAAGTGGAGGAAGGGGACGAAGTGGTCGAAGTGGAGGAAGTGGACAAAGTTGACGAAGTGGAGGAAGTGGACGAACTTGACGAAGTGGAGAAAGTGGATGAAGTTGACGAAGTGGACGAAGTGGACAGATACAACGAAGTGGAGGAAGTGGACGAAGTTGAAGAAGTGGAAGAAGTTGACGAAGTGATCGAAGTGGAGGAAGTGGATGAAATTGACGAAGTGGAGGAAGTGGAGGAAGTGGAGGAAGTGGACAAAGTGGACGAAGTTCACGAAGTTAAGGAAGTGGAGGAAATGGAGGAAGTGGAGGAAGTGGAGGAAGTGCACGAAGTGGAGGAAGTAGAGGAAGTGGAAGAAGTTGAGGAAGTTGACGAAGTGGAGGAAGTTGATGAAGTGGACGAAGTTGACGAAGTGGAGAAAGTGGAGGGAGTGGACGAAGTGGACCAAGTTGACGAAGTGGACGAAGTGGAAGAAGTGGAAGAAGTGGAGGAAATGGAGGAAGTGGACGAATTTCAACGAAGTTGAAGAAGTGGAAAAGTGGAAGAACTGGACGAAGTGGTGGAAGTGGAGGAAGTGGACGAAGTTGACAAATTTGACAAAGTGGACGAAGTTGACAAAGTGGGGGAAGTGGACGAAGTGGAGGTAGTGGACGAAGTTGACGAAGGGGACGAAGTGGACGAAGTTGACGAAGTGGACGAAGTTGAAGAAGTGGAAGAAGTGGACGAAGTATACGGAGTGGACGAAGTGGAGGAAGGGGACGAAGTGGTCGAAGTGGAGGAAGTGGACAAAGTTGACGAAGTGGAGGAAGTGGACCAACTTGACGAAGTGGAGAAAGTGGATGAAGTTGACGAAGTGGACGAAGTGGACAGATATGACGAAGTGGAGGAAGTGGACGAAGTTGAAGAAGTGGAAGAAGTTGACGAAGTGATCGAAGTGGAGGAAGTGGATGAAATTGACGAAGTGGAGGAAGTGGAGGAAGTGGAGGAAGTGGACAAAGTGGACGAAGTTCACGAAGTTAAGGAAGTGGAGGAAATGGAGGAAGTGGAGGAATTGCACGAAGTGGAGGAAGTGGAAGAAATTGAGGAAGTGGAGGAAGTTAACGAATTGGACGAAGTTGACGAAGTGGACGAAGTGGAAGAAGTGGATGAAGTGAAGGAAGTGGAGGAAGTGGAGGAAGTGGAGGAAGTGGACAAAGTTGACGAAGTGGAGGAAGTGGATGAAGTGGAGGAAGTGGATGAACTGGAGCAACTGGACGAAGTGGAGGAAGTGGAGGAAGTGGACGAAGTGGAAGAAGTGGACGAAGTTGACAAAGTGGAGGAAGTGGAGGAAGTGGAGGAAGTGGTCGAAGTGGACGAAGTGGACAAAGTTGACGAAGTGGACGAATTGGACGAAGTTGACAAAGTGGACGAAGTTGACGAAGTGGGGGAACTGGAGGAAGTGGAGGAAGTGGAGGAAGTGGACGAAGTTAACGAAGTGGACGAAGTTGACGAAGATGAAGAAGTGGACGAAGTGGACGAAGTGGACGAAGTGGAAGAAGTGGAGGAAGTGTACGAAGTGGACGAAGTGGACGAACTGGAGGAAATGGACGAAGTGAAGGAAGTGCAAAAAGTTGACGAAGTGGAGGAGGTGGACCAACTTGACGAAGTGAAGAAAGTTGACGAAGTGGACAAAGTGGACAGAGTGGAGGAAGTGGAGGAAGTAGAGAAAGTGGAGGAAGTGGACGAAGTTGACGAAGTTGAAGAAGTGGAAGAAGTGGACGAAGTGGTCGAAGTGGAGGAAGTGGACGAAGTTGACGAAGTGGAGGAAGTGGAGGAAGTGGACGAAGTTGAGGAAGTGGACGAAGTTCACGAAGTGGAGGAAGTGGAGGAAGTGGAAGAAATTGAGGAAGTGGAGGAATTTGACGAATTGGACGAAGTTAACGAAGTGGACGAAGTGGACGAAGGGGACGAAGTGGAAGAAGTGGACAAAGTGGAGGAAGTGGAGGAAGTGCACGAAGTGGAGGAAGTGGAGGAAGTCGAAGAAGTTGAGGAAGTGGAGGAAGTTGACGAAGTGGATGAAGTTGACGAAGTGGAGAAAGTGGAGGGAGTTGACGAAGTTGACGAAGTGGCAAAGTGGAAGAAGTGGAGGAAGTGGAGGAAATGGAGGAAGTGGAGGAAGTTTACAAACTTGACGAAGTGGAGGAAGTGGAGCAAGTAGACGAAGTGGAACAAGTGGAGGAAGTGGAGGAAGTGGAGGAAGTGGACAAAGTTGAGGAAGTGGAGGAAGTTGAGAAGTGGACGAAGTTGACGAAGTGGAGAAAGTGGAGGGAGTGGACGAAGTGGACCAAGTTGACGAAGTGGACGAAGTGGAAGAAGTGGAAGAAGTGGAGGAAATGGAGGAAGTGGACGAATTTTAACGAAGTTTAAGAAGTGGACGAAGTGGAAGAAGTGGTGGAAGTGGAGGAAGTGGACGAAGTGGAGGAAGTTTACAAACTTGACGAAGTGGAGGAAGTGGAGCAAGTAGACGAAGTAGAACAAGTGGAGGAAGTGGAGAACCTGGAGGAAGTGGATGAAGTGGACGAATTGGACGAAGTGGACGAGTGGAGGAAGTGGACGAAGTGGAGGAAGTGGACGAAATGAAGGAAGTGGAGGAAGTGGACGAAGTGGAGGAAGTGGAGGAACTGGAGGAAGTTGAGGAAGTGGAGGAAATAGAGGAAGTGGAGGAAGTGGAGGAAGTGGAGGAAGTGGACGAAGAGGAGGAAGTGGAGGAAGTGGAGGAAGTGGATGAAGTGGACGAAGTTGACGAAGTTGAAGAAGTGGAGCAACTGGAAGAGTGAAGGAAGTGGAGGAAGTTGAGGAAGTGGAGAAAGTGGACGAAGTGGAGGAAGTGGGGAAAGAGGTCGAAGTGGACGAAATTGACGAAGTGGAAGAAGTGGACGAAGTTTACGAAGTGGAGGAAGTGGACGAAGTTGACGAAGTGGAGGAAGTGGAGGAAGTGGAGGCAGTGGAGGAGGTGAACAAAGTGGACGAAGTTCACGAAAGTTCACGAAGTGGAGGAAGTGGAGGAAGTGGAGGAAGTGCACGAAGTGGAGGAATTGGAGGAAGTTGACGAATTGTACGAAATTGACGAAGTGGACTAAGTGCAAGAAGTGGATGAAGTGGAGGGAGGAAGTGGAGGAAGTAGAGGAAGTGGAGGAAGTGGAGGACGTGGACAAAGTGGACGAAGTGCATGAAGTGCAGGAAGTGGAGGAAGTGGACGAATTTGACGAAGTTGAAGAAGTGGAGGAAGTGGAAGAAGTGGAGGAAGTGGAGGAAGTGCAGGAAGTGCAGGAAGTGCAGGAAGTGGACGAAATGGACGAAGTGGAGGAAGTGCACGAAGTGGACGAAGTGGAGGAAGTGCACGAAGTGGACGAAGTTGACGAAGTGGAGGAATTGGAGGAAGTGGAGGAAGTGGACGAAGTGGACGACGTGGTCGAAGTGGACGAAGTGGACGAAGTTCACGAAGTGGACGAAGTCGACGAAGTTGACGAATTGGGGGAAGTGGACGAAGTGGAGGTAGTGGACGAAGATGACGAAGTTGACGAAGTGGACGAAGTTAAAGAAGTGGAAGAAGTGGACGAAGTGGACGAAGTATACGAAGTGGACGAAGTGGAGGAAGGGGACGAAGTGGTCGAAGTGGAGGAAGTGGACAAAGTTGACGAAGTGGAGGAAGTGGACCAACTTGACGAAGTGGAGAAAGTGGATGAAGTTGACGAAGTGGACGAAGTGGACAGATACGATGAAGTGGAGGAAGTGGAGGAAGTGGACGAAGTTGAAGAAGTGGAAGAAGTTGACGAAGTGATCGAAGTGGAGGAAGTGGATGAAATTGACGAAGTGGAGGAAGTGGAGGAAGTGGAGGAAGTGGACAAAGTGGACGAAGTTCACGAAGTTAAGGAAGTGGAGGAAATGGAGGAAGTGGAGGAATTGCACGAAGTGGAGGAAGTGGAGGAAGTTAATGAATTGGACGAAGTTGACGAAGTGGACGAAGTGGAAGAAGTGGAGGAAGTGAAGGAAATGGAGGAAGTGGAGGAAGTGGAGGAAGTGGAGGAAGTGCACGAAGTGGAGGAAGTAGAGGAAGTGGAAGAAGTTGAGGAAGTTGACGAAGTGGAGGAAGTTGATGAAGTGGACGAAGTTGACGAAGTGGAGAAAGTGGAGGGAGTGGACGAAGTGGACCAAGTTGACGAAGTGGACGAAGTGGAAGAAGTGGAAGAAGTGGAGGAAATGCAGGAAGTGGACGAATTTCAACGAAGTAGAAGAAGTGGACGAAGTGGAAGAAGTGGACGAAGTGGTGGAAGTGGAGGAAGTGGACGAAGTTGACAAATTTGACAAAGTGGACGAAGTTGACAAAGTGGGGGAAGTGGACGAAGTGGAGGTAGTGGACGAAGTGGACGAAGTTGACGAAGTGGACGAAGTGGACGAAGTGGACGAAGTTGACGAAGTGGACGAAGTTGAAGAAGTGGAAGAAGTGGACGAAGTGGACGAAGTATACGAAGTGGACGAAGTGGAGGAAGGGGACGAAGTGGTCGAAGTGGAGGAAGTGGACAAAGTTGACGAAGTGGAGGAAGTGGACCAACTTGACGAAGTGGAGAAAGTGGATGAAGTTGACGAAGTGGACGAAGTGGACAGATACGACGAAGTGGAGGAAGTGGAGGAAGTGGACGAAGTTGAAGAAGTGGAAGAAGTTGACGAAGTGATCGAAGTGGTGGAAGTGGAGGAAGTGGATGAAGTGGACGAAGTGGACGAAGTTCACGAAGTTAAGGAAGTGGAGGAAATGGAGGAAGTGGAGGAATTGCACGAAGTGGAGGAAGTGGAAGAAATTGAGGAAGTGGAGGAAGTTAACGAATTGGACGAAGTTGACGAAGTGGACGAAGTGGAAGAAGTGGAGGAAGTGAAGGAAGTGGAGGAAGTGGAGGAAGTGGAGGAAGTGGAGGAAGTGCACGAAGTGGAGGAAGTAGAGGAAGTGGAAGAAGTTGAGGAAGTTGACGAAGTGGAGGAAGTTGATGAAGTGGACGAAGTTGACGAAGTGGAGAAAGTGGAGGGAGTGGACGAAGTGGACCAAGTTGACGAAGTGGACGAAGTGGAAGAAGTGGAAGAAGTGGAGGAAATGGAGGAAGTGGACGAATTTCAACGAAATTGAAGAAGTGGACGAAGTGGAATAAGTGGAGGAAGTGGAGGAAGTGGAGGAAGTGAATGAAGTGGACGAAGTGGACGAAGTTGACAAATTTGACAAAGTGGACGAAGTTGACAAAGTGGAGGAAGTGGAGGGAGTGGAGGAAGTGGAGAAAGTAAAGGAAGTGGAGGAAGTGGAGGAAGTGGAGGAAGTGGACGAAGTGGACGAAAAGGAGGAAGTGGAGGAAGTTGAGGAAGTTGACGAAGTTGAAGAAGTGGAGCAACTAGAAGAGTGGAGGAAGTTGAGGAAGTGGAGAAAGTGGAGGAAGTGGGGAAAGAGGAGGAAGTGGATGAAATTGACGAAGTGGAAGAAGTGGACGAAGTTGACGAAGTGGAAAAAGTGGGCGAAGTGGAGGAAGTGGAGGAAGTTGACGAAGTTGAAGAAGTTGAAGAAGTGGTCGAAGTGGAGGAAGTGGACGAAGCTGACGAACTGGAGGAAGTGCACGAAGTGGAGGAAGTGGAGGAAGTTGACTAATTGAACGAAATTGACGAAGTGGACAAAGTGGAAGAAGTGGAAGAAGTGGAGGGAGGAAGTGGAGGAAGTAGAGGAAGTGGAGGAAGTGGAGGAAGTGGAGGAATTGGACAAAGTGGATGAAGTTGACGAAGTGGAGAAAGTGGATGAATTGGAGGAAGTGCATGAAGTGCAGGAAGTGGAGGAAGTGGAGGAAGTGGACGAATTTGACGAAGTTGAAGAAGTTGAGGAAGTTGAAGAAGTGGAGGAAGTGGAGGAAGTGTAGGAAGTGCAGGAAGTGCAGGAAGTGGAGGAAGTGGAAGAAGTGGAGGAAGTCGAGGAAGTTGACGAAGTGGAGGAAGTGCACGAAGTGGACGAAGTTGACGAAGTGGAGGAATTGGAGGAAGTGGAGGAAGTGGAGGAAGTGGACGACGTGGTCGAAGTGGACGAAGTGGACGAAGTTGACGAAGTGGACGAAGTGGACGAAGTGGACGAAGTGGACGAAGTTGACGAAGTGGGGGAAGTGGACGAAGTGGAGGAAGTGGACAAAGTGGACGAAGTGGACGAAGTTGACGAAGTGGACGAAGTTGAAGAAGTGGAAGAAGTGGACGAAGTGGACGAAGTGGAAGAAGTGGACGAAGTGTACGAAGTGGACGAAGTGGACGAAGTGGACGAAGTGGACGAAGTGGTCGAAGTGGAGGAAATGGACAAAGTTGACGAAGTGGAGGAAGTGGACCAACTGGACGAAGTAGAGAAAGTGGATGAAGTTGACGAAGGGGACAGATACGACGAAGTGGAGGAAGTGGACGAAGTTGAAGAAGTGGAAAAAGTTGACGAAGTGATCGAAGTGGAGGAAGTGGACGAAGTTGACGAAGTGGAGGAAGTGGAGGAAGTGGACAAAGTGG
This sequence comes from Vigna umbellata, assembly GCF_029865625.1. NCBI lineage: Eukaryota > Viridiplantae > Streptophyta > Magnoliopsida > Fabales > Fabaceae > Vigna > Vigna umbellata. The sequence goes on along the minus strand of NC_142171.1, from coordinate 49,452,957 downwards.
ACGAAGTTCACGAAGTTAAGGAAGTGGAGGAAATGGAGGAAGTGGAGGAAGTGGAGGAATTGCACGAAGTGGAGGAACTGGAAGAAATTGAGGAAGTGGAGGAAGTTAACGAATTGGACGAAGTTGACGACGTGGGCGAAGTGGAAGAAGTGGAGGAAGTGAAGGAAGTGGAGGAAGTGGAGGAAGTGGAGGAAGTGGAGGAAGTGCACGAAGTGGAGGAAGTAGAGGAAGTGGAAGAAGTTGAGGAAGTTGACGAAGTTGAGGAAGTGGAGGAAGTTGACGAACTGGAGAAAGTGGAGGGAGTGGACGAAGTGGACCAAGTTGACGAAGTGGACGAAGTGGAAGAAGTGGAGGAAATGGAGGAAGTGGACGAATTTTAACGAAGTTGAAGAAGTGGACGAAGTGGAAGAAGTGGAGGAAGTGGTGGAAGTGGAGGAAGTTGAGCAAGTAGACGAAGTGAAATAAGTGGAGGAAGTGGACGAAGTGGACGAAGTGGACGAAGTTGACAAATTGGACAAAGTGGACTAAGTTGACAAAGATGAGGAAGTGGAGGGAGTGGAGGAAGTGGAGGAAGTAAAGGAAGTGGACGAAGTGGACGAAGTTGACGAAGAGGAGGAAGTGGAGGAAGTGGAGGAGGTGGAGGAAGTGGATGAAGTGGACGAAGTTGAAGAAGTTGAGCAACTGGAAGAGTGGAGGAAGTGGAGGAAGTTGAGGAAGTGGACGAAGTGGAGGAAGTGGGGAAAGAGGAGGAAGTGGACGAAATTGACGAAGTGGAAGAAGTGGACGAAGTGGAAAAAGTGGGCGAAGTGGAGGAAGTGGAGGAAGTTTACGAAGTTGAAGAAGTCTAAGAAGTGGTCGAAGTGGAGGAAGGGGACGAAGCTGACGAAGTGGAGGAAGTGGAGGAAGTGGAGGCAGTGGAGGAAGTGAATAAAGTGGACGAAGTTCACGAAGTGGAGTAAGTGGAAGAAATGGAGGAAGTGGAGAAAGTTGAGGAAGTGCACGAAGTGGAGGAAGTGGAGGAAGTTGACGAATTGGACGAAGTTGACGAAGTGGACTAAGTGGAAGAAGTGGAAGAAGTGGAGGGAGGAAGTGGAGGAACTGGAGGACGTGCACAAAAAGGACGAAGTGGACGAAGTTGACGAAGTGGAGAAAGTGGAGGAAGTGGACGAATTTGACGAAGTTGAAGAAGTGGAGGAAGTGGAAGAAGTGGAGGAAGTGCAGGAAGTGGAGGAAGTGGAAGAACTTGACGAAGTGGAGGAAGTGGACGAAGTGGAGGAAGTGGAGGAAGTGGAGGAAGTGGAAGAAGTGGAGGAAGTGGACGAAGTTCACGAAGTTAAGGAAGTGGAGGAAATGGAGGAAGTGGATGAAGTGGAGGACTTGCACGAAGTGGAGGAAGTGGAAAAAATTGAGGAAGTGGAGCAAGTTGACGAATTGGACGAAGATCACGAAGTGGTGGAAGTGGAGGAAGTGGAGGAAGTCTACAAACTTGACGAAGTGGAGGAAGTGGAGCAAGTAGACGAAGTTGAACAAGTGGGGGAAGTGGAGGAAGTGGAGGAAGTGGAGGAAGTGGACGAAGTTGACGAATTGGACAAAGTGGACGAAGTTGACAAAGTGGAGGAAGTGGAGGAAGTCGAGGAAGTGGAGGAAGTAGAGGAAGTGGAGGAAGTGGAGGAAGTGGAGGAAGTGGAGGAAGTGGAGGAAGTGGAGGAAGTGGAGGAAATGGACGAAGTTGACGAAGAGGAGAAAGTGGAGGAAGTGGATGAAGTGGACGAAGTTGAAGAAGTTGAAGAAGTGGAGCAAGTGGAAGAGTGAAGGAAGTGGAGGCAGTGGAGGAAGTTGAGGAAGTGGAGAAAGTGGACAAAGTGGAGGAAGTAGGGAAAGAGGTCGAAGTGGACGAAATTGACGAAGTGGAAGAAGTGGACGAAGCTGACGAAGTATAAAAAGTTGGCGAAGTGGAGGAAGTGGAGGAAGTTGACGAAATTGAAGAAGTTGAAGAAGTGGAGGAAGTGGAGGAAGTGGTCGAAGTGGAGGAAGTGGACGAAGTTGACGAAGTGTAGGAAGTGGAGGAAGTGGAGGAAGTGGAGGAAGTGGAGGCAGTGGAGGAAGTGAAAAAAGTGGACGAAGTTCACGAAGTGGAGGAAATGGAAGAAATGGAGGATGTGAAGGAAGTTCACGAAGTGGAGGAAGTGGAGGAAGTTGACGAATTGGACGAAGTTGACGAAGTGGTCTAAGTGGAAGAAGTGGAGGGAGGAAGTGGAGGAAGTAAAGGAAGTGGAGGAAGTGGAGGAAGTGGAGGACGTGGACAAAGTGGACGAAGTTGACGAAGTGGAGAAAGTGGAGGAATTGGGCGAAGTGAATGAAGTGCAGGAAGTGGAGGAAGTGGAGGAAGTGGACCAATTTGACGAAGTTGAAGAAGTGGAGGAAGTGGAAGAAGTGGAGGAAGTGGAGGAAGTGCAGGAAGTGGAGGAAGTGGAAGAACTTGACGAAGTGGAGGAAGTGGAAGAACTTGACGAAGTGGAGGAAGTGGAAGAAGTGGAGGAAGTGGAAGAAGTGGAGGAAGTGGGGGAAGTTGACGAGTTGGACGAAGTGGACGAAGTCGAAGAAGTGGACGGAGGAAGTGGAGGAAGTGGAGGAAGTGGATAAAGTGGACAAAGTACACGAAGTGGACGAAGTGGACGAATTTGACGAAGTGCAGGAAGTGGACGAAGTTGACGAAGTTGAGGAAGTGGACGAAGTGGATGAAGTGCAGGAAGTGGAGGAAGTGAAGGAAGTGGACGAGTTTGACGAAGTTGAAGCACTGGACGAAGTGGAAGAAGTGGACGAAGTGGAGGAAGTGGAGGAAGTGGATTAAGTGGAGGAAGTGGAGCAACTGGAAGAAGTTGACGAAGTGGACGAAGTTGACGAAGTGGATGAAGTAGATGAAGTGGACGAAGTTGACGAAGTGGAGGAAGTGGAGGAAGTGGACGAAGTTGAGGAAGTGGACGCAGTGGACAAAGTGGACGAAGTTCACAAAGTGGAGGAAGTGGAGGAAGTGGAGGAAGTGCACGAAGTGGAGGAAGTGGAGGAAGCGGAAGAAATTGAGGAAGTGGAGGAAGTTGACGAATTGGACGAAGTGGACGAAGTCGAAGAAGTGGAGGAAGTGGAGGAAGGGGAGGAAGTGGAGGAAGGGGAGGAAGTGGACGAAGTGGAGGAAGTGGAGGAAGTGGACAAAGTTGACGAAGTGGAGGAAGTGGACCAACTTGACGAAGTGGAGAAAGTGGACGAAGTTAACGAAGTGGTAGAAGTGGAGGAAGTGGAGGAAGTCTACAAACTTGACGAAGTGGAGGAAGTGGAGCAAGTAGACGAAGTTGAACAAGTGGGGGAAGTGGAGGAAGTGGAGGAAGTGGACGAAGTGGAGGAAGTGGACGAAGTTGACGAATTGGACAAAGTGGACGAAGTTGACAAAGTGGAGGAAGTGGAGGAAGTCGAGGAAGTGGAGGAAGTAGAGGAAGTGGGGGAAGTGGAGGAAGTGGAGGAAGTGGAGGAAGTGGAGGAAGTGGAGGAAATGGACGAAGTTGACGAAGAGGAGGAAGTGGAGGAAGTGGATGAAGTGGACGAAGTTGACGAAGTTGAAGAAGTGGAGGCAGTGGAGGAAGTTGAGGAAGTGGAGGTAGTGGAGGAAGTTGAGGAAGTGGAGAAAGTGGACAAAGTGGAGGAAGTAGGGAAAGAGGTCGAAGTGGACGAAATTGACGAAGTGGAAGAAGTGGACGAAGCTGACGAAGTATAAAAAGTTGGCGAAGTGGAGGAAGTGGAGGAAGTTGACGAAATTGAAGAAGTTGAAGAAGTTGAAGAAGTGGAGGAAGTGGAGGAAGTGGTCGAAGTGGAGGAAGTGGTCGAAGTGGAGGAAGTGGACGAAGTTGACAAAGTGTAGGAAGTGGAGGAAGTGGAGGAAGTAGAGGAAGTGGAGGAAGTGGAGGCAGTGGAGGAAGTGAAAAAAGTGGACGAAGTTCACGAAGTGGAGGAAGTGGAGGAAGTTCACGAAGTGGAGGAAGTGGAGGAAGTTGACGAATTGGACGAAGTCGACGAAGTGGTCTAAGTGCAAGAAGTGGAGGGAGGAAGTGGAGGAAGTAAAGGAAGTGGAGGAAGTGGAGGAAGTGGAGGACGTGGACAAAGTGGACGAAGTTGACGAAGTGGAGAAAGTGGAGAAAGTGGAGGAAGTGGACGAAGTGAATGAAGTGCAGGAAGTGGAGGAAGTGGAGGAAGTGGACCAATTTGACGAAGTTGAAGAAGTGGAGGAACTGGAAGAAGTGGAGGAAGTGGAGGAAGTGCAGGAAGTGGAGGAAGTGGAAGAACTTGACGAAGTGGAGGAAGTTGACGAAGTGGAGGAAGTGGAAGAAGTGGAGGAAGTGGAAGAAGTGGAGGAAGTGGGGGAAGTTGACGAGTTGGACGAAGTGGACGAAGTGGAAGAAGTGGACGGAGGAAGTGGAGGAAGTGGATAAAGTGGACAAAGTACACGAAGTGGACGAAGTGGACGAATTTGACGAAGTGCAGGAAGTGGACGAAGTTGACGAAGTTGAGGAAGTGGACGAAGTGGATGAAGTGCAGGAAGTGGAGGAAGTGAAGGAAGTGGACGAATTTGATTAAGTTGAAGCACTGGACGAAGTGGAAGAAGTGGAGGAAGTGGAGGAAGTGGAGGAAGTGGATTAAGTGGAGGAAGTGGAGCAACTGGACGAAGTTCACGAAGTGGACGAAGTTGACAAAGTGGACGAAGTTGACGAAGTGGACGAAGTTGACGAAGTGGATGAAGTGGATGAAGTGGACGAAGTTGACGAAGTGGAGGAAGTGGAGGAAGTGGACGCAGTGGACAAAGTGGACGAAGTTCACGAAGTGGAGGAAGTGGAGGAAGTGCACGAAGTGGAGGAAGTGGAGGAAGTGGAAGAAGTGGAGGAAGTGGAGGAAGTGGAGGAAGTGGAGGAAGTGGAGGAAGTGGAGGAAGGGGAGGAAGTGGACGAAGTGGAGGAAGTGCAGGAAGTGGAGGAAGTGGACAAAGTTGACGAAGTGGAGGAAGTGGACCAACTTGACGAAGTGGAGAAAGTGGACGAAGTTAACGAAGTGGACGAAGTGGACAAAGTGGACGAAGTGGTGGAATTGCACGAAGTGGAGGAAGTGGAAGAAATTGCGGAAGTGGAGCAAGTTGACGAATTGGACGAAGTTCACGAAGTGGAGGAAGTGGAGGAAGTCTACAAACTTGACGAAGTGGAGGAAGTGGAGCAAGTAGACGAAGTTGAACAAGTGGGGGAAGTGGAGGAAGTGGAGGAAGTGGACGAAGTGGAGGAAGTGGAAGAAGTTGACGAATTGGACAAAGTGGACGAAGTTGACAAAGTGGAGAAAGTGGAGGAAGTGGAGGAAGTGGAGGAAGTGGAGGAAGTGGACGAAGTTGACGAAGAGGTGGAAGTGGAAGAAGTGGACGAAGTTGACGAAGTTGAAGAAGTGGAGCAAGTGGAAGAGTGAAGGAAGTGGAGGCAGTGGAGGAAGTTGAGGAAGTGGAGAAAGTGGACAAAGTGGAGGAAGTAGGGAAAGAGGTCGAAGTGGACGAAATTGACGAAGTGGAAGAAGTGGACGAAGCTGACGAAGTGGAAAAAGTTGGCGAAGTGGAGGAAGTGGAGGAAGTTGACGAAATTGAAGAAGTTGAAGAAGTGGAGGAAGTGGAGGAAGTGGTCGAAGTGGAGGAAGTGGACGAAGTTGACGAAGTGTAGGAAGTGGAGGAAGTGGAGGAAGTAGAGGAAGTGGAGGAAGTGAAAGAAGTGAAAAAAGTGGACGAAGTTCACGAAGTGGAGGAAGTGGAAGAAATGGAGGAAGTGAAGGAAGTTCACGAAGTGGAGGAAGTGGAGGAAGTTGACGAATTGGACGAAGTTGACGAAGTGGACTAAGTGGAAGAAGTGGAGGGAGGAAGTGGAGGAAGTAAAGGAAGTGGAGGAAGTGGAGGACGTGGACAAAGTGGACGAAGTTGACGAAGTGGAGAAAGTGGAGAAAGTGGAGGAAGTGGACGAAGTGAATGAAGTGCAGGAAGTGGAGGAAGTGGAGGAAGTGGACCAATTTGACGAAGTTGAAGAACTGGAGGAAGTGGAAGAAGTGGAGGAAGTGGAGGAAGTGCAGGAAGTGGAGGAAGTGGAAGAACTTGACGAAGTGGAGGAAGTGGAGGAAGTGGAGGAAGTGGAGGAAGTGGAAGAAGTGGAGGGAGGAAGTGGAGGAAGTGGATAAAGTGGACAAAGTACACGAAGTGGACGAATTTGACGAGGTGCAGGAAGTGGACGAAGTTGACGAAGTGGAGGAAGTGGACGAAGTGGATGAAGTGCAGGAAGTGGAGGAAGTGAAGGAAGTGGACGAGTTTGACGAAGTTGAAGCACTGGACGAAGTGGAAGAAGTGGACGAAGTGGACGAAGTGGAGGAAGTGGATTAAGCGGAGGAAGTGGAGCAACTGGAAGAAGTTGACGAAGTGGATGAAGTAGATGAAGTGGACGAAGTTGACGAAGTTGACGAAGTGGAGGAAGTGGACGAAGTTGAGGACGTGGACGCAGTGGACAAAGTGGACGAAGTTCACAAAGTGGAGGAAGTGGAGGAAGTGGAGGAAGTGCACGAAGTGGAGGAAGTGGAGGAAGTGGAAGAAATTGAGGAAGTGGAGGAAGTTGACGAATTGGACGAAGTGGACGAAGTCGAAGGAAGTGGAGGAAGTGGAGGAAGTGGAGGAAGTGGAGGAAGGGGAGGAAGTGGACGAAGTGGAGGAAGTGCAGGAAGTGGAGGAAGTGGACAAAGTTGACGAAGTGGAGGAAGTGGACCAACTTGACGAAGTGGAGAAAGTGGACGAAGTTAACGAAGTGGACGAAGTTAACGAAGTGGACGAAGTTCACGAAGTGGTGGAAGTGGAGAAAGTGGAGGAAGTGGAGCAAGTAGACGAAGTTGAACAAGTGGGGGAAGTGGAGGAAGTGGAGGAAGTGGACGAACTGGAGGAAGTGGACGAAGTTGACGAATTGGACAAAGTGGACGAAGTTGACAAAGTGGAGGAAGTGGAGGAATTGGAGGAAGTAGAGGAAGTGGAGGAAGTGGAGGAAGTGGACGAAGTGGACGAAATGGAGGAAGTGGAGGAAGTGGAGGAAGTGGAGGAAGTGGACGAAGTTGACGAAGAGGAGGAAGTGGAGGAAGTGGAAGAAGTGGACGAAGTTGACGAAGTTGAAGAAGTGGAGCAAGTGGAAGAGTGAAGGAAGTGGAGGCAGTGGAGGAAGTTGAGGAAGTGGAGAAAGTGGACAAAGTGGAGGAAGTAGGGAAAGAGGTCGAAGTGGACGAAATTGACGAAGTGGAAGAAGTGGACGAAGCTGACGAAGTATAAAAAGTTGGCGAAGTGGAGGAAGTGGAGGAAGTTGATGAAATTGAAGAAGTTGAAGAAGTGGAGGAAGTGGAGGAAGTGGTCGAAGTGGAGGAAGTGGACGAAGTTGACGAAGTGTAGGAAGTGGAGGAAGTGGAGGAAGTAGAGGAAGTGGAGGAAGTGGAGGCAGTGGAGGAAGTGAAAAAAGTGGACGAAGTTCACGAAGTGGAGGAAGTGGAAGAAATGGAGGAATTGAAGGAAATTCACGAAGTGGAGGAAGTGGAGGAAGTTGACGAATTGGACGAAGGTGACGAAGTGGACTAAGTGGAAGAAGTGGAGGGAGGAAGTGGAGGAAGTAAAGGAAGTGGAGGAAGTGGAGGACGTGTACAAAGTGGACGAAGTTGACGAAGTGGAGAAAGTGGAGAAAGTGGAGGAAGTGGACGAAGTGAATGAAGTGCAGGAAGTGGAGGAAGTGGAGGAAGTGGACCAATTTGACGAAGTTGAAGAAGTGGAGGAAGTTGAAGAAGTGGAGGAAGTGGAGGAAGTGGAGGAAGTGGAGGAAGTGGAAGAACTTGACGAAGTGGAGGAAGTGGACGAAGTGGAGGAAGTGGAGGAAGTGGAAGAACTTGACGAAGTGGAGGAAGTGGACGAAGTGGAGGAAGTGGAGGAAGTGGAAGAAGTGGAGGAAGTGGAAGAAGTGGAGGAAGTGGGGGAAGTTGACGAGTTGGACGAAGTGGACGAAGGGGAAGAAGTGGAGGGAGGAAGTGGAGGAAGTGGAGGAAGTGGATAAAGTGGACAAAGTACACGAAGTGGACGAAGTGGACGAATTTGACGAAGTGCAGGAAGTGGACGAAGTTGACGAAGTTGAGGAAGTGGACGAAGTGGATGAAGTGCAGGAAGTGGAGGAAGTGAAGGAAGTGGACGAATTTGACTAAGTTGAAGCACTGGACGAAGTGGAAGAAGTGGACGAAGTGGAGGAAGTGGAGGAAGTGGAGGAAGTGGATTAAGTGGAGGAAGTGGAGCAACTGGACGAAGTTGACGAAGTGGACGAAGTTGACGAAGTGGATGAAGTGGATGAAGTAGACGAAGTTGACGAAGTGGAGGAAGTGGACGAAGTTGAGCAAGTGGACGCAGTGGACAAAGTGGACGAAGTTCAAAAAGTGGAGGAAGTGGAGGAAGTGCACGAAGTGGAGGAAGTGGAAGAAATTGAGGAAGTGGAGGAAGTTGACGAATTGGTCGAAGTGGACGAAGTGGAAGAAGTGGAGGAAGTGGAGGAAGTGGAGGAAGTGGAGGAAGTGGAGGAAGGGGAGGAAGTGGACGAAGTGGAGGAAGTGCAGGAAGTGGAAGAAGTGGACAAAGTTGACGAAGTGGAGGAAGTGGACCAACTTGACGAAGTGGAGAAAGTGGACAAAGTTAACGAAGTGGACGAAGTGGACGAAGTGGACAAAGTGGACGAAGTGGACAAAGTGGAGGAAGTGGAGGAAGTGGTCGAAGTTGACGAAGTGGACGAAGTTGAAGAAGTGGAAGAAGTGGACGAAGTGGAGGAAGTGGAGGAAGTGGACGAAGTCGACGAAGTTGACGAAGTGGACGAAGTTGAAGAAGTGGAAGAAGTGGACGAAGTGGTCGAAGTGGAGGAAGTGGACGAAGTTGACGAAGTGGAGGAAGTAGACGAAGTTGACGAAGTGGAAGAAGTGGAGGCAGTGGACAAAGTGGACGAAGTTCACGAAGTGGAGGAAGTGGAGGAAGTGCACGAAGTGGAGGAAGTGGAGGAAGTGGAAGAAATTGAGGAAGTGGAGGAAGTTGACGAATTGGACGATGTTGACGAAGTGGACGAAGTGGAAGAAGTGGAGGAAGTGGAGGAAGTGGAGGAAGTGAAGGAAGTGGAGGAACTGGACAAAGTTGACGAAGTGGAGAAAGTGGACGAAGTTAACGAAGTGGACGAAGTGGACAGAGTGGACGAAGTGGAAGAAGTGGGTGAATTGCAGGAAGTGGAGGAAGTGGAGGAAGTGCACGAAGTGGAGGAAGTGGAAGAAGTTGAGGGAGTGGACTAAGTGGAGGAAGTGGAGGAAGTGGATGAAGTGGAGGATGTTGACGAATTGGACGAAGTGGACGAAGTGGAGGGAGGAAGTGGAGGAAGTGGAGGATGTGGATGAAGTGGACAAAGTGCACGAAGTGGACGAAGTCGACGAATTTGAGAAGTGGAGGAAGTGGAGGAAGTGGACGAAGTTGACGAAGTGGACGAAGTGGACGAAGTTGACGAAGTGGACGAAGTGGACGAAGTGCAGGAAGTGGAGGAAGTGAAGGAAGTGGACGAAGTCGACGAAGTTGACGAAGTGGACGAAATGGATGAAGTGCAGGAAGTGGAGGAAGTGAAGGAAGTGAACGAATTTGACGAAGTTCAAGCAGTGGACGAAGTGGAAGAAGTGGACGAAGTGAAGGAAGTGGAGGAAGTTGATTAAGTGGAGGAAGTGGATCAACTAGAAGAAGTTGACGAAGTGAATGAAGTGGACGAAGTGGAGGAAGTGGAGGAAGTGGAGGAAGTGGAGGAAGTGCACGAAGTGGAGGAAGTGCACGAAGTTGACGAAGTGGAGGAATTGGAAGAAGTGGAGGAAGTGGACGAAGTGGACGACATGGTCGAAGTGGACGAAGTGGTTGAAGTGGACGAAGTTGACGAAGTGGACCAAGTTGATGAAGTTGACGAAGTGGGGGAAGTGGATGAAGTGGAGGTAGTAGACGAAGTTGACGAAGTGGACGAAGTGGACGAAGTCGACGAAGTGGAGAAAGTGAAGGAAGTGGACGAAGTCGACGAAGTTGACGAAGTGGATGAAGTGCAAGAAGTGGATGAAGTGGACGAAGTGGAGGAAGTTGACGAAGTGGACGAAGTTGAAGAAGTGGGCGAAGTTGAGGAAGTGGCGGAAGTGGGGGAAGTGGACAAACTGGAGGCAGTGGAAGAAGTGGAAGTGGAGGAAGTGGAAGAAGTGGAAGAAGTGGACGAAGTAGACGAAGTGGAGGAAGTGGAGGCAGTGGAGGAAGTGGACAAAGTGGACGAAGTTCACGAATTGGAGGAAATAGAGGAAGTGGAGGAAGTGGAGGAAGTGGAGGAAGTGGAGGAAGTGGAAGAAGTGGAGGAAGTGGAGGAAGTGGAGGAAGTTGACGAGTTGGACGAAGTTGACGAAGTGGAGGAAGTGGAAGAAGTGGAGGGAGGAAGTTGAGGAAGTGGAGGAAGTGGAGGAAGTGGACAAAGTGGACGAAGTGGACGAATTTGACGAAGTGGAGGAAGCGGATGAAGTGCAGGATGTGGAGGAAGTGGAGGAAGTGTACGAATTTGACGAAGTTGAAGCAGTGGAAGAAGTGGACGAAGTGGAGGAAGTGGATTAACTGGAGCAAGTGGAGCAACTGGACGAAGTGGACGAAGTTGACGAAGTGGAGGAAGTGGAGGAAGTGGAGGAAGTGGAGGCAGTGGACGAAGTTCACGAAGTGGAGGAAGTGGAGGAAGCGGATTAAGTGCAGCAAGTGGAGCAACTGGACGAAGTGGACGAAATTGAAGAAGTGGACGAAGTTGACGAAGTGGACGAAGTGGACGAAGTGAAAGAAGTGGACGAAGTGGAGGAAGTGGAGGATGTCGAGGAAGTGGAGGAAGTACACGAAGTGGAGGAAGTGGAAGAAATTTAGGAAGTGGAGGAAGTTGACGAATTGGACGAAGTTGACGAAGTGGACGAAGTGGAAGAAGTGGAGGAAGTGGAGGAACTGGAGGAAGTGGAGGAAGTGCACGAAGTGGAGGAAGTGGAAGAAGTTGAGGAAGTGGAGGAAGTTGACGAATTGGACGAAGTTGACGATGTAGACGTGGAAGAAGTGGAGGAAGTGGAGGAAGTGGACGAAGTTGACAAAGTTGTCGAAGTGGAGAAAGTGGAGGATGTGGACGAAGTCAACGAAGTGGAAGAAGTTGACGAAGTGGACGAAGTGGATGAAGTGCAGGCAGTGGAGGAGGCTGAGGAAGTGGACGACTTTTGAGGAAGTTGAAGAACTGGAGGAAGTGGAAGAAGTGGAGGAAGTGGAGGAATTGGACGAAGTGGAGGAAGTCGAGGAAGAGGACGAAGTTGACGAACTGGTCGAAGTGGAGGAAGTGGACGAGGTGGAGGAAGTGGAGAAAGTGGACGAAGTTCACGAAGTTGAAGAAGTGGACGAAGTGGAAAAGTGGAGGAAGTGGAGGAAGTGGACGAAGTGGAGGAAGTGGCGGAAGTGGTCGAAGTGGACGAAATTGACGAAGTGGAAGAAGTGGACGAAGTTGACAAAGTGGAGGAAGTGGACGAAGTGGAAGAAATTGAGGAAGTGGAGGAAGTTGACGAATTGGACGAAGTTGACCAAGTGGACGAAGTGGACGAAGTGGACGAAGTGGAAGAAGTGGATGTAGTGGAGGAAGTGGAGGAAGTGGATGAAGTGGATGAAGTGGACGAAGTTGACAAAGTTGAAGAAGTCGACGAAGTGGAAGAGTGGAGGAAGTGGAGGAACTGGAGGAAGTTGAGGAAGTGGAGGAAGTGGACGCAGTGGAGGAAGTGGCGGAAGTGGTCGAACTCGACGAAGTGGACGAAATTGACGAAGTGGAAGAAGTGGACGAAGTGGACGAAGTGGACGAAGTGGAGGAAGTGGAAGAAGTTGAGGAAGTGGAGGAAGTTGACGAATTGGACGAAGTTGACGAAGTGGACGAAGTCGAAGAAGTGGAGGAAGTGGAGGAAGTGGAGGACTTGGAGGAAGTGGACGAAGTTGACGAAGTGGAGAAAGTGGAGCAAGTGGACGAAGTGGACGAAGTGGACGAAGTTGACGAAGTGGACGAAGTGGATGAAGTGCAGGAAGTGGAAGAAGTGGACGAAGTGGAGGAAGTTGACGAAGTTGACGAAGTTGAAGAAGTGGAGGAAGTTTTGGAAGTGGAGGAAGTAGACGAAGTTGACGAAGTTGAAGAAGTGGAGGCAGTGGTCGAAGTGGAGGAAGTGGAAAAAGTTGACGAAGTGGAGGAAGTGGACGAAGTGGAGGAAGTGGAGGTAGTGGACGAAGTTCACGAAGTGGAGGAAGTGGAGGAAATGGAGGAAGTGGAGGTAGTGGAGGAAGTGGCCGAAGTGGAGGAAGTGGACAAAGTTGACGAATTGGACGAACTTGACGAAGTAGATGAAGTGGAAGAAGTCAAGAAGTGGAGGGAGGAAGTGGAGGAAGTGGACGAATTTGACGAAGTGGAGGAAGTGGAGGAAGTGGACAGAGTGGACGAAGTGGAGGAAGTGGACGAAGTGGACGAAGTTGAAGAAGTGGAGGAAGCGGACGAAGTTGACGAAGTGGAGGAAGTGGAGGAAGTGGAGGCAGTGGAGGAAGTGGAGGAGGTGGAGGAAGTGGAGGAAGTAGGGGAAGTGGAAGAAGTTGAGGGAGTGGAGGAAGTTGACGAATTGGACGAAGTTGACGAAGTGGACGAAGTGGAAGAAATGGAGGAAGTGGAGGAAGTGGAGGAAGTGGACAAAGTGGACGAAGTTGACGAAGTGGAGAAAGTGAAGGAAGTGGACGAAGTTGACGAATTGGACGAAGTGGATGAAGTGCAAGAAGTGGACGAAGTGGAGGAAGTTGACGAAGTGGACGAAGTGCACGAAGTTGAAGAAGTGGACGAAGTTGAGGAAGTGGAGGAAGTGGGGAAGTGGACAAAGTGGAGGCAGTGGAAGAAGGGGAGGACGTGGAGGAAGTGGAGGAAGTGGAGGACTGGGAGGAAGTGGACGAAGTTGACGAAGTGGAGAAAGTGGAGGAAGTGGACGAAGTGGACGAAGTTGACGAAGTGGACGAAGTGGATGAAGTGCAGGAAGTGGAGGAAGTGGACGAAGTGGACGAAGTGGAGGAAGTTGACGAAGTGGACGAAGTGGACGAAGTTGAAGAAGTGGAGGAAGTTTAGGAAGTGGAGGAAGTAGACGAAGTTGACGAAGTTGAAGAAGTGGAAGAAGTGGAGGCAGTGGTCGAAGTGGAGGAAGTGGAAGAAGTTGACGAAGTGGACGAAGTGGACGAAATGGAGGAAGTGGAGGAAGTGGAGGCAGTGGAGGAAGTGGACAAAGTGGACGAAGTTCACGAAGTGGAGGAAGTGGAGGAAATGGAGGAAGTGGAGGAAGTCGAGGAAGTGGCCGAAGTGGAGGAAGTGGACGAAGTTGACGAATTGGACGAAGTTGACGAAGTGGACGAAGTGGACGAAGTGGAAGAAGTGGAGGGAGGAAGTGGAAGAAGTGGAAGAAGTGGAGGGAGGAAGTGGAGGAAGTGGAGGAAGTGGACGAATTTGACGAAGTGGACGAAGTTGACGAAGTGGACAAAGTGGACAGAGTGGACGAAGTGGAGGAAATGGAGGAAGTGGACGGAGTTGAAGAAGTGCAAGAAGTGGTCGAAGTGGAGGAAGTGGACGAAGTTGACGAAGTGGAGGAAGTTGACGAAGTGGAGGAAGTGGAGGAAGTGGAGGCAGTGGAGGAAGTGGAAGAGGTGGAGGAAGTGGAGGAAGTAGAGGAAGTGGAAGAAGTTGAGGAAGTGGAGGAAGTTGACGAATTGGACGAAGTGGAAGAAATGGAGGAAGTGGAGGAACTGGAGGAAGTGGAGGAAGTGGACAAAGTGGACGAAGTGGACGAAGTTGACGAAGTGGAGAAAGTGAAGGAAGTGGACGAAGTTGACGAAGTGCACGAAGTGGAGGAAGTTGACGAAGTGGACGAAGTTGAAGAAGTGGACGAAGTTGAGGAAGTGGGGGAAGTGGACATAGTGGAGGCAGTGGACGAAGTGAAAGAAGTGGAGGAAGTGGACAAAGTGGAGGAAGTCGAGGAAGTGGTGGAAGTGGACAAAGTGGACGAAGTTCACGAAGTGGAGGAAATAGAGGAAGTGGAGGAAGTAGACGAAGTGGAGGAAGTGGAGCAAGTAGAAGAAGTGGAGGAAGTGGAAGAAGTGGAGGAAGTGGAGGAAGTGGAAGTGGAAGAAGTGGAGGGAGTGGAAGAAGTGGAGGGAGGAAGTTGAGGAAGTTGAGGAAGTGGACGAAGTGGAGGAAGTGGACAAAGTGGACGAATTTGACGAAGTGGAGGAAGTGGATGAAGTGCAAGATGTGGAGGAAGTGGAGGAAGTGGAGGAAGTGGAGGCATTGGACAAAGTTGACGAAGTTGACGAAGTTCACGAAGTGGAGGAAGTGCACGAAGTGGAGGAAGTGGAGGAAGTGGAAGAAATTGAGGAAGTGGAGGAAGTTGACGAATTGGACGAAGTGGACGAAGTGGACGAAGTGAAAGAAGTGGAGGAAGTGGAGGAAGTGGAGGAAGTGGAGGAAGTGCACGAAGTGGAGGAAGTGGAGGAAGTAGAAGAAGTTGAGGAAGTGGAGGAAGTTGACGAATTGGACGAAGTTGACGATGTGGACGACGTCGTAGAAGTGGAGGAAGTGGAGGAAGTGGAGAAAGTGGACAAAGTGGACGAAGTTCACGAAGTGGAGGAAGTGGAGGAAATGGAGGAAGTGGAGGAAGTGGAGGAAGTGGCCGAAGTGGAGGAAGTGGACGAAGTTGACGAATTGGACGAAGTTGACGAAGTAGACTAAGTGGAAGAAGTGCAAGAAGTGGAGGGAGGAAGTGGAGGAAGTGGACGAATTTGACGAAGTGGAGGAAGTGGACGAAGTTACAAAGTGGACGAAGTGGACAGAGTGGACGAAGTGGACGAAGTGGACGAAGTTGAAGAAGTGCAAGAAGTGGACGAAGTGGTCGAAGTGGAGGAAGTGGACGAAGTTGACGAAGTGGAGGAAGTTGACGAAGTGGAGGATGTGGAGGAAGTGGAGGCAGTGGAGGAAGTGGAGGAGGTGGAGGAAGTGGAGGAGGTGGAGGAAGTGGAGGAAGTAGAGGAAGTGGAAGAAGTTGAGGAAGTGGAGGAAGTTGACGAATTGGACGAAGTGGAAGAAATAGAGGAAGTGGAGGAAGTGGAGGAAGTGGACAAAGTGGACGAAGTGGACGAAGTGGACGAAGTGGAGAAAGTGAAGGAAGTGGACGAAGTTGACGAAGTGCACGAAGTGGATGAAGTGCAAGAAGTGGACGAAGTGGAGGAAGTTGACGAAGTGGACGAAGTTGAAGAAGTGGACGAAGTTGAGGAAGTGGAGGAAGTGGGGGAAGTGGACAAAGTGGAGGCAGTGGACGAAGTGGAAGAAGTGGAAGAAGTGGAAGAAGTGGAGGAAGTGGACAAAGTGGAAGAAGTCGAGGCAGTGCAGGAAGTGGACAAAGTGGACGAAGTTCACGAAGTGGAGGAAATAGAGGAAGTGGAGGAAGTAGAGGAAGTGGAGGAAGTGGAGGAAGTAGAGGAAGTGGAGGAAGTGGAAGAAGTGGAGGAAGTGGAGGAAGTGGAAGTGGAAGAAGTGGAGGGAGTGGAAGAAGTGGAGGGAGGAAGTTGAGGAAGTTGAGGAAGTGGAGGAAGTGGAGGAAGTGGAGGAAGTGGAGGAACTGGAGGAACTGGAGGAAGTGGAGGAAGTGCACGAAGTGGAGGAAGTGGAAGAAGTTGAGGAAGTGGAGGAAGTTGACGAATTGGACGAAGTTGACGATGTAGACGTGGAAGAAGTGGAGGAAGTGGAGGAAGTGGACGAAGTTGACAAAGTTGTCGAAGTGGAGAAAGTGGAGGATGTGGACGAAGTCAACGAAGTGGAAGAAGTGGACGAAGTGGACGAAGTGGATGAAGTGCAGGCAGTGGAGGAGGCTGAGGAAGTGGACGACTTTTGAGGAAGTTGAAGAACTGGAGGAAGTGGAAGAAGTGGAGGAAGTGGAGGAATTGGACGAAGTGGAGGAAGTCGAGGAAGAGGACGAAGTTGACGAACTGGTCGAAGTGGAGGAAGTGGACGAGGTGGAGGAAGTGGAGAAAGTTGACGAAGTTGAAGAAGTGGACGAAGTGGAAAAGTGGAGGAAGTGGAGGAAGTGGACGAAGTGGAGGAAGTGGCGGAAGTGGTCGAAGTGGACGAAATTGACGAAGTGGAAGAAGTGGACGAAGTTGACAAAGTGGAGGAAGTGGACGAAGTGGAAGAAATTGAGGAAGTGGAGGAAGTTGACGAATTGGACGAAGTTGACCAAGTGGACGAAGTGGACGAAGTGGATGTAGTGGAGGAAGTGGAGGAAGTGGATGAAGTGGACGAAGTTGACAAAGTTGAAGAAGTCGACGAAGTGGAAGAGTGGAGGAAGTGGAGGAACTGGAGGAAGTTGAGGAAGTGGAGGAAGTGGACGCAGTGGAGGAAGTGGCGGAAGTGGTCGAACTCGACGAAGTGGACGAAATTGACGAAGTGGAAGAAGTGGACGAAGTGGACGAAGTGGACGAAGTGGAGGAAGTGGAGGAAGTGGAAGAAGTTGAGGAAGTGGAGGAAGTTGACGAATTGGACGAAGTTGACGAAGTGGACGAAGTCGAAGAAGTGGAGGAAGTGGAGGAAGTGGAGGACTTGGAGGAAGTGGACGAAGTTGACGAAGTGGAGAAAGTGGAGCAAGTGGACGAAGTTGACGAATTGGACGAAGTGGATGAAGTGCAGGAAGTGGAAGAAGTGGACGAAGTGGAGGAAGTTGACGAAGTTGACGAAGTTGAAGAAGTGGAGGAAGTTTTGGAAGTGGAGGAAGTAGACGAAGTTGACGAAGTTGAAGAAGTGGAGGCAGTGGTCGAAGTGGAGGAAGTGGAAAAAGTTGACGAAGTGGAGGAAGTGGACGAAGTGGAGGAAGTGGAGGTAGTGGACGAAGTTCACGAAGTGGAGGAAGTGGAGGAAATGGAGGAAGTGGAGGTAGTGGAGGAAGTGGCCGAAGTGGAGGAAGTGGACGAAGTTGACGAATTGGACGAACTTGACGAAGTAGATGAAGTGGAAGAAGTCAAGAAGTGGAGGGAGGAAGTGGAGGAAGTGGACGAATTTGACGAAGTGGAGGCAGTGGAGGAAGTGGACAGAGTGGACGAAGTGGAGGAAGTGGACGAAGTTGACGAAGTTGAAGAAGTGGAGGAAGCGGACGAAGTTGACGAAGTGGAGGAAGTGGAGGAAGTGGAGGCAGTGGAGGAAGTGGAGGAGGTGGAGGAAGTGGAGGAAGTAGGGGAAGTGGAAGAAGTTGAGGGAGTGGAGGAAGTTGACGAATTGGACGAAGTTGACGAAGTGGACGAAGTGGAAGAAATGGAGGAAGTGGAGGAAGTGGAGGAAGTGGACAAAGTGGACGAAGTTGACGAAGTGGAGAAAGTGAAGGAAGTGGACGAAGTTGACGAATTGGACGAAGTGGATGAAGTGCAAGAAGTGGACGAAGTGGAGGAAGTTGACGAAGTGGACGAAGTGCACGAAGTTGAAGAAGTGGACGAAGTTGAGGAAGTGGAGGAAGTGGGGAAGTGGACAAAGTGGAGGCAGTGGAAGAAGGGGAGGACGTGGAGGAAGTGGAGGAAGTGGAGGACTGGGAGGAAGTGGACGAAGTTGACGAAGTGGAGAAAGTGGAGGAAGTGGACGAAGTGGACGAAGTTGACGAAGTGGACGAAGTGGATGAAGTGCAGGAAGTGGAGGAAGTGGACGAAGTGGACGAAGTGGAGGAAGTTGACGAAGTGGACGAAGTTGAAGAAGTGGAGGAAGTTTAGGAAGTGGAGGAAGTAGACGAAGTTGACGAAGTTGAAGAAGTGGAAGAAGTGGAGGCAGTGGTCGAAGTGGAGGAAGTGGAAGAAGTTGACGAAGTGGACGAAGTGGACGAAATGGAGGAAGTGGAGGAAGTGGAGGCAGTGGAGGAAGTGGACAAAGTGGACGAAGTTCACGAAGTGGAGGAAGTGGAGGAAATGGAGGAAGTGGAGGAAGTCGAGGAAGTGGCCGAAGTGGAGGAAGTGGACGAAGTTGACGAATTGGACGAAGTTGACGAAGTGGACGAAGTGGACGAAGTGGAAGAAGTGGAAGAAGTGGAGGGAGGAAGTGGAAGAAGTGGAAGAAGTGGAGGGAGGAAGTGGAGGAAGTGGAGGAAGTGGACGAATTTGACGAAGTGGACGAAGTTGACGAAGTGGACAAAGTGGACAGAGTGGACGAAGTGGAGGAAATGGAGGAAGTGGACGGAGTTGAAGAAGTGCAAGAAGTGGTCGAAGTGGAGGAAGTGGACGAAGTTGACGAAGTGGAGGAAGTTGACGAAGTGGAGGAAGTGGAGGAAGTGGAGGCAGTGGAGGAAGTGGAAGAGGTGGAGGAAGTGGAGGAAGTAGAGGAAGTGGAAGAAGTTGAGGAAGTTGACGAATTGGACGAAGTGGAAGAAATGGAGGAAGTGGAGGAACTGGAGGAAGTGGACAAAGTGGACGAAGTGGACGAAGTTGACGAAGTGGAGAAAGTGAAGGAAGTGGACGAAGTTGACGAAGTGCACGAAGTGGAGGAAGTTGACGAAGTGGACGAAGTTGAAGAAGTGGACGAAGTTGAAGAAGTGGGGGAAGTGGACATAGTGGAGGCAGTGGACGAAGTGAAAGAAGTGGAGGAAGTGGACAAAGTGGAGGAAGTCGAGGAAGTGGTGGAAGTGGACAAAGTGGACGAAGTTCACGAAGTGGAGGAAATAGAGGAAGTGGAGGAAGTAGACGAAGTGGAGGAAGTGGAGCAAGTAGAAGAAGTGGAAGAAGTGGAGGAAGTGGAGGAAGTGGAAGTGGAAGAAGTGGAGGGAGTGGAAGAAGTGGAGGGAGGAAGTTGAGGAAGTTGAGGAAGTGGACGAAGTGGAGGAAGTGGACAAAGTGGACGAAGTGGACGAATTTGACGAAGTGGAGGAAGTGGATGAAGTGCAAGATGTGGAGGAAGTGGAGGAAGTGGAGGAAGTGGAGGCATTGGACAAAGTTGACGAAGTTGACGAAGTTCACGAAGTGGAGGAAGTGGAGGAAGTGCACGAAGTGGAGGAAGTGGAAGAAATTGAGGAAGTGGAGGAAGTTGACGAATTGGACGAAGTGGACGAAGTGGACGAAGTGAAAGAAGTGGAGGAAGTGGAGGAAGTGGAGGAAGTGCACGAAGTGGAGGAAGTGGAGGAAGTAGAAGAAGTTGAGGAAGTGGAGGAAGTTGACGAATTGGACGAAGTTGACGATGTGGACGATGTCGTAGAAGTGGAGGAAGTGGAGGAAGTGGAGAAAGTGGACAAAGTGGACGAAGTTCACAAAGTGGAGGAAGTGGAGGAAATGGAGGAAGTGGAGGAAGTGGCCGAAGTGGAGGAAGTGGACGAAGTTGACGAATTGGACGAAGTTGACGAAGTAGACTAAGTGGAAGAAGTGCAAGAAGTGGAGGGAGGAAGTGGAGGAAGTGGACGAATTTGACGAAGTGGAGGAAGTGGACGAAGTTACGAAGTGGACGAAGTGGACAGAGTGGACGAAGTGGACGAAGTGGACGAAGTTGAAGAAGTGCAAGAAGTGGACGAAGTGGTCGAAGTGGAGGAAGTGGACGAAGTTGACGAAGTGGAGGAAGTTGACGAAGTGGAGGATGTGGAGGAAGTGGAGGCAGTGGAGGAAGTGGAGGAGGTGGAGGAAGTGGAGGAGGTGGAGGAAGTGGAGGAAGTAGAGGAAGTGGAAGAAGTTGAGGAAGTGGAGGAAGTTGACGAATTGGACGAAGTGGAAGAAATAGAGGAAGTGGAGGAAGTGGAGGAAGTGGAGGAAGTGGACAAAGTGGACGAAGTGGACGAAGTGGACGAAGTGGAGAAAGTGAAGGAAGTGGACGAAGTTGACGAAGTGCACGAAGTGGATGAAGTGCAAGAAGTGGACGAAGTGGAGGAAGTTGACGAAGTGGACGAAGTTGAAGAAGTGGACGAAGTTGAGGAAGTGGAGGAAGTGGGGGAAGTGGACAAAGTGGAGGCAGTGGACGAAGTGGAAGAAGTGGAAGAAGTGGAAGAAGTGGAGGAAGTGGACAAAGTGGAAGAAGTCGAGGCAGTGCAGGAAGTGGACAAAGTGGACGAAGTTCACGAAGTGGAGGAAATAGAGGAAGTGGAGGAAGTGGAGGAAGTGGAGGAAGTGGAGGAAGTAGAGGAAGTGGAGGAAGTGGAAGAAGTGGAGGAAGTGGAGGAAGTGGAAGAAGTGGAGGGAGTGGAAGAAGTGGAGGGAGGAAGTTGAGGAAGTTGAGGAAGTGGAGGAAGTGGAGGAAGTGGACGAAATTGACGAAGTGGAGGAAGTGGAGGAAGTGGAGGGAAGTAGAGGAAGTGGAGGCAGTGGACAAAGTGGACGAAGTTCATGAAGTGGAGGAAGTGGAGGAAGTGCACGAAGTGGAGGAAGTGGAGGAAGTGTAAGAAATTGAGGAAGTGGAGGAAGTTGACGAATTGGACGAAGTTGACGAAGTGGACGAAGTGAGAGAAGTGGAGGAAGTGGAGGAAGTGCACGAAGTGGAGGAAGTGGGGGAAGTGGAGGTAGTGGACGAGTTTGACAGAGTTGAAGCAGTGGACGAAGTGGAAGAAGTGGACGAAGTGGAGGAAGTTTACGAAGTGGACGAAGTGGACGAACTGGTCGAAGTGGAGGAAGTGGACAAAGTTCACGAAGTGGAGGAAGTGGACCAACTTGACGAAGTGGATAAAGTGGACGAAGTTAACGAAGTGGGCGAAGTGGACAGAGTGGACGAAGTGGAGGAAGTGGAGGAAGTGGACGAAATGGACGAAGTTGAAGAACTGCAAGAAGTGGACGAAGTGGTTGAAGTGGAGGAAGTGGACGAAGTTGACGAAGTGGAGGAAGTGGAGGAAGTGGACGAAGTGGAGGAAGTGGAGGCAGTGACAAAGTTGACGAAGTTCACGAAGTGGAGGAAGTGGAGGAAGTGGAGGAAGTGCACGAAATGGAGGAAGTGGAGGAAGTTGACCAATTGGACGAAGTTGACGAAGTGGACGAAGTGGACGAAGTGGACGAAGTGAAAGAAGTGGAGGAAGTGGAGGAAGTGGAGGAAGTGCACGAAGTGGAGGAAGTGGAGGAAGTAGAAGAAGTTGAGGAAGTGGAGGAAGTTGACGAATTGGACGAAGTTGACGATGTGGACGACGTCGTAGAAGTGGAGGAAGTGGAGGAAGTAGAGAAAGTGGAGAAAGTGGACGAAGTTCACGAAGTGGAGGAAATGGAGGAAGTGGAGGAAGTGGAGGAAGTGGCCGAAGTGGAGGATGTGGACGAAGTTGACGAATTGGACGAAGTTAACGAAGTAGACGAAGTGGAAGAAGTGAAAGAAGTGGAGGGAGGAAGTCGAGGAAGTGGAGGAAGTGTACGAATTTGACGAAGTGGAGGAAGTGGACGAAGTGGACGAAGTGGACAGAGTGGACGAAGTGGAGGAAGTGGACGAAGTGGACGAAGTTGAAGAAGTGCAAAGAGTGGACGAAGTGGTCGAAGTGGAGGAAGTGGACGAAGTTGACGAAGTGGAGAAAGTTGACGAAGTGGAGGATGTGGAGGCAGTGGAGGAAGTGGAGGAGGTGGAGGAAGTGGAGGAAGTAGAGGAAGTGGAAGAAGTTGAGGAAGTGGAGGAAGTTGACGAATTGGACGAAGTGGAAGAAATGGAGGAAGTTGAGGAAGTGGAGGAAGTGGACAATGTGGACGAAGTTGACGAACTGGAGAAAGTGAAGGAAGTGGACGAAGTGGATGAAGTGCAAGAAGTGGACGAAGTGGAGGAAGTTGACGAAGTGGACGAAGTTGAAGAAGTGGACGAAGTTGACGAAGTGGAGGAAGTGGGGGAAGTGGACAAAGTGGAGGCAGTGGACGAAGTGGAAGAAGTGGAAGAAGTGGAGGAAGTGGACAAAGTGGAGGAAGTCGAGGCAGTGGGGGAAATGGACAAAGTGGACGAAGTTCAAGAAGTGGAGGAAATAGAGGAAGTGGAGAAAGTAGAGGAAGTGGAGGAAGTGGAGGAAGTAGAGGAAGTGGAGTAAGTGGAGGCAGTGGACAAAGTTGACGTAGTTCACGAAGTGGAGGTAGTGGAGGAAGTGCACGAAGTGGAGGAAGTGGAAGAAATTGAGGAAGTGGAGGAAGTTGACGAATTGGACGAAGTTGACGAAGTGGACGAAGTGAAAGAAGTGGAGGAAGTGGAGGAAGTGCACGAAGTGGAGGAAGTGGAGGAAGTGGAGGAAGTGGACGAGTTTGACAGAGTTGAAGCATAGGACGAAGTGGAAGAAGTGGACGAAGTGGAGGAAGTTTACGAAGTGGACGAAGTAGACGAACTGGTCGAAGTGGAGGAAGTGGATAAAGTTGACGAAGTGGAGGAAGTGGACCAACTTGACGAAGTGGATAAAGTGGACGAAGTTAACGAAGTGGGCGAAGTGGACAGAGTGGATGAAGTGGAGGAAGTGGAGGAAGTGGACGAAGTTGAAGAAGTACAAGAAGTGGACGAAGTGGTTGAAGTGGAGGAAGTGGACGAAGTTGACGAAGTGGAGGAAGTGGACGCAGTGGAGGAAGTGGAGGAAGTGGAGGCAGTGGACAAAGTTGACGAAGTTCACGAAGTGGAGGAAGTGGAGGAAGTGGAGGAAGTTTACAAACTAGACGAAGTGGAGGAAGTGGAAGAAGTAGACGAAATTGACGAAGTTGACGAAGTGGAAAAAGTGGAAAAAGTGGAAGAAGTGGAGGAAGTGGGGGAAGTGGAGGAAGTGGAGGAAGTCGAGGAAGTGGACGAAGTTGACGAATTGGACAAAGTGGACGAAATTGACAAAGTGGAGGAAGTGGAGGAAGTGGACGAAGTTGACGAAGAGGAGGAAGTGGAGGAAGTGGATGAAGTGCACGAAGTTGAAGAAGTGGACGAAGTGGAAGAGTGAAGGTAGTTGAGGAAGTGGAGGAAGTTGAGGAAGTGGGTGAAGTAGAGGAAGTGGAGGAAATCCAGGAAGTTGACGAAGTGGAAAAAGTGGAAGAAGTGGAGGAAGTGGGGGAAGCGGAGGAACTGGACGAAGTGGAGGAAGTCGAGGAAGTGGACGAAATTGACGAATTGGACAAAGTGGACGAAATTGACAAAGTGGAGGAAGTGGAGGAAGTGGAGGAAGTGGAGTAAGTGGATGAAGTGGACGAAGTTGACGAAGTTGAAGAAGTGGACGTTGTGAAAGAGTGAAGGAAGTTGAGGAAGTCGAGGAAGTTGAGGAAGTGGACGAAGTGGGGGAAGTGGTCGAAGTGGACTAGGTGGACGAAATTGACGAAGTGGAGGAAGTGGACGAAGTGGAGGAAGTGGATGAAGTGGAGGAAGTGGAGGAAGTGGACAAAGTGGACGAAGTTAAAGAAGTTGAGGAAGTGGAGGAAATGGAGGAAGTGGAGGAAGTGCACGAAGTGGAGGAGGTGGAGGAAGTGGAGGCAGTGGACGAAGTTCACGAAGTGGAGGAAGTAGAGGAAGTGGATTAAGTGGAGCAACTGGAGGAAGTGGAAAAAGTGGAAGAAGTGGAGGAAGTGGGGGAAGTGGAGGAAGTCGAGGAAGTGGAGGTAGTGGACGAAGTGGACGAAGTTGACGAATTGGACAAATTGGACGAAATTGACAAAGTGGAGGAAGTGGATGAAGTGCACGAAGTTGACGAAGTTGAAGAAGTGGACGAAGTGGAAGAGTGAAGGTAGTTGAGGAAGTGGAGGAAGATGAGGAAGTGGGGGAAGTTGAGGAAGTGGGGGAAGTAGAGGAAGTGGAGGAAGTCCAGGAAGTTGACGAAGTGGAAAAAGTGGAAGAAGTGGAGGAAGTGGGGGAAGTGGAGGAACTGGACGAAGTGGAGGAAGTCGAGGAAGTGGACGAAATTGACGAATTGGACAAAGTGGACGAAATTGACAAAGTGGAGGAAGTGGAGAAAGTGGACGAAGTAGACGAAGTTTACGAAGAGGATGAAGTGGAGGAAGTGGAGTAAGTGGATGAAGTGGACGAAGTTGACGAAGTTGAAGAAGTGGACGTTGTGAAAGAGTGACGGAAGTTCAGGAAGTGGAGGAAGTTGAGGAAGTGGACGAAGTGGGGGAAGTGGTCGAAGTGGACGAGGTGGACGAAATTGACGAAGTGGACGAAGTTGACGAAGTGGAGAAAGTGGAGGAAGTGGACGAAGTTGACGAAGTGGACGAAGTGCACGAAGTGGACGAAGTGGATGAAGTGCAGGAAGTGGAGGAAATGGAGAAAGTGGAGGAAGTGGAGGAAGTTGACGAAGTGGACGAAGTGGACGAAGTTGACGAAGTTGAAGAAGTGGACGTTGTGAAAGAGTGAAGGAAGTTGAGGAAGTGGAGGAAGTTGAGGAAGTGGACGAAGTGGGGGAAGTGGTCGAAGTGGACGAGGTGGACGAAATTGACGAAGTGGAGGAAGTGGACGAAGTGGAGGAAGTGGATGAAGTGGACGAAGTGGACGAAGTGGACAAAGTGTACGAAATTCACGAAGTTGAGGAAGTGGAGGAAATGGAGGAAGTGGAGGAAGTGGAGGAAGTGGAGGAAGTGCACGAAGTGGAGGAGGTGGAGGAAGTTGACGAAGTGGACGAAGTGGAAGAAATGGGAGAAATGGAGGGAGGAAGTGGAGGAATTGGACAAAGTGGACGAAGCGGACGAATTTGACGAAGTGGAGGAAGTGGATGAAGTTGACGAAGTGGAGGAAGTGGATGAAATGCAGGAAGTGGAGCAAGTGAAGGAAGTGGACGAATTTGACGAAGTTGAAGCAGTGGACGAAGTGGAAGAAGTGGACGAAGTGGAGGAAGTGCAGGAAGTGGATTGAGTGGAGGAAGTGGAGCAACTGGAAGAAGTTGACGAAGTGGACGAAGTGGACGAAGTGCACGAAGTGGAGGAAGTGGACGAAGTTAACGAAGTGGAGGAATTGGACGAAGTGGAGGAAGTGGACGACATGGTCGAAGTGGACGAAGTGGTTGAAGTGGACGAAGTTGACGAAGTTGACAAAGTTGACGAAGTGGGGGAAGTGGACGAAGTGGACGAAGTGGAGGAAGTAGAGGAAGTTGACGAAGTGGACGAAGTGGACAAAGGTGAAGAAGTTGAAGAAGTGGACGAAGTGGAAGAAGTGGACGAAGTGGAGGAAGTGTAGGAAGTGGACGAAGTGGACGAAGGGGACGAAGTGGTCGAAGTGGAGGAAGTGGACAAAGTTGACGAAGTAGAGGAAGTTGACCAACTTGACGAATTGGAGAAAGTGGATGAAGTTGATGAAGTGGACGAAGTGGAACTATAGGAGGAAGTGGAGGAAGTGGACGAAGTTGAAGAAGTGGAAGTAGTTGACGAAGTGATCGAAGTGGAGGAAGTGGACGAAGTTGACGAAGTGGACGAAGTGGAGGAAGTGGAGGAAGTGGAGGAAGTGGACAAAGTGGACGAAGTTAAGGAAGTGGAGGAAATGGTGGAAGTGGAGGAAGTGAAGGAATTGAGGAAGTGGAGGAAGTTGACGAATTGGACGAAGTTCACGAAGTGGACGAAGTGGAAGAAGTGGAGGAAGTGGAGGAAGTGGAGGAAGTGGAGGAAGTGGAGGAGGTGGAGGACGTGGAGGAAGTGCACGAAGTGGAGCAAGTAGAGGAAGTGGAAGAAGTTGAGGAAGTGGAGGAAGTTGACCAATTGCACGAAGTTGACGAAGTGGACGAAGTGGAACAAATGGAGGAAGTGGAGGAAGTGGAGGAAGTGGACAAAGTGGACGAAGTGGACGAAGTTGACGAAGTGGAGAAAGTGAAGGAAGTGGACGAAGTCGACGCAGTCGACGAAGTGCACGAAGTGGATGAAGTGCAAGTGGACGAAGTGGACGAAGTGGAGGAAGTTGACGAAGTGGACGAAGTGGACGAAGTTGAAGAAGTGGACGAATTTGAGGAATTGGAGGAAGTGGGGGAAGTGGACAAAGTGGAGGCAGTGGACAAAGTGGAAGAAGTGGAAGAAGTGGAAGAAGTGGACGAAGTGGAGGATATGGAGGCAGTGGAGGAAGTGGACAAAGTGGACGAAGTTCACGAAGTGGAGGAAATAGAGGAAGTGGAGCAAGTGGAGGAAGTGGAGGAAGTGGAGGAAGTGGAAGAAGTGGAGGAAGTGGAGGAAGTTGACGAATTGGACGAAGTTGACGAAGTGGAGGAAGTGGAAGAAGTGGAGGGAGGAAGTGGAGCAAGTGGAGGAAGTGGACAAAGTGAACGAAGTGGACGAATTTGACGAAGTGGAGGAGGTGGAGGAAGTGCAGGATGTGGAGGAAGTGGAGGAAGTGGACGAATTTGACGAAGTTGAAGCAGTGGACGAAGTGGATGAAGTGGATGAAGTGGATGAAGTGGAGGAAGTGGATTAAGTGGAGCAAGTGGAGCAACTGGACGAAGTGGACGAAGTGGACGAAGTGGTCGAAGTGGAAGAAGTGGACGAAGTGGACGAAGTGGACGAAGTGGACGAAGTGGACGAAGTGGACGAAGTTGACGAAGTGGACGAAGTGGACGAAGTGGACGAAGTGGACGAAGTGGACGAAGTGGACGAAGTGGACGAAGTGGACGAAGTGGACGAAGTTGACGAAGTGGACGAAGTGGACGAAGTGGACGAAGTGGACGAAGTGGACGAAGTGGACGAAGTGGACGAAGTGGACGAAGTGGACGAAGTGGACGAAGTGGACGAAGTGGACGAAGTGGACGAAGTGGACGAAGTGGACGAAGTAGACGAAGTTCACGAAGTTGACGAAGTTCACGAAGTTGACGAAGTTGAAGAAGTAGAAGAAGTGGACGAAGTGGAAGAAGTAAACGAAGTGGACGAACTGGTCGAAGTGGAGGAAGTGGACAAAGTTGACGAAGTGGAGGAAGTGGACCAACTTGACGAAGTGAAGAAAGTGGACGAAGTTAACGAAGTGGACGAAGTGGACAGAGTGGACGAAGTGGAGGAAGTGGAGGAAGTGGACGAAGTTGACGAAGTGGACGAAGTTGAAGCACTGGAAGAAGTGGACGAAGTGGAGGAAGTGGACGAAGTTGACGAAGTGGAGGAAGTGGAGGAAGTGGAGGAAGTGGAGGCAGTGGACGAAGCTCACGAAGTGGAGGAAGTGGAGGAAGTGGATTAAGTGGAGGAAGTGGAGCAACTGGACGAAGTGGACGAAGTGGACGAAGTGGACGAAGTAGACGAAGTGGACGAAGTGAAAGAAGTGGAGGAAGTGGAGGAAGTGGAAGAAATTGAGGAAGTGGAGGAAGTTGACGAATTGGACGAAGTTGACGAAGTGGACAAAGTGGAAGAAGTGGAGGAAGTGGGGGATGTGGAGGAAGTGGAGGAAGTGGAGGAAGTGGACGAAATGGACGAAGTTGACGAAGAGGAGGAAGTGGAGGAAGTGGAGGAAGTGGACGAAGTGGACGAAGTGGACGAAGTTGAAGAAGTGGACGAAGTGGAAGAGTGAAGGTAGTTGAGGAAGTGGAGGAAGTTGAGGAAGTGGGGGAAGTGGAGGAAGTCCAGGAAGTTGACGAAGTGGAAAAAGTGGAAGAAGTGGAGGAATTGAGGGAAGTGGAGGAACTGGAGGAAGTCGAGGATGTGGACGAAATTGACGAATTGGACAAAGTGGACGAAGATGACAAAGTGGAGGAACTGGACGAAGTAGTGGAAGAGTGAAGGAAGTTGAGGAAGTGGAGGAAGTGGACGAAGTTGACGAAGTGGACGAAGTTGAAGCAGTGGAAGAAGTGGACGAAGTGGAGGAAGTCGACGAAGTGGAGGAAGTGGAGGAAGTGGAGGAAGTGGACGAAGTTGACGAAGTGGACGAAGTTGAAGCAGTGGAAGAAGTGGAGGAAGTGGAGGAAGTGGACGAAGTTGACGAAGTGGAGGAAGTGGAGGAAGTGGAGGAAGTGGAGGAAGTGGATTAAGTGGAGCAAGTGGAGCAACTGGACGAAGTGGACGAAGTGGACGAAGTGGACGAAGTGAAAGAAGTGGAGGAAGTGGAGGAAGTGGAGGAAGTACACGAAGTGGAGGAAGTGGAAGTAATTGAGGAAGTGGAGGAAGTTGACGAATTGGACGAAGTTGAAGAAGTGGACGAAGTGGAAGATGTGGAGGAAGTGGAGGAAGTGGAGGAAGTGCACGAAGTGGAGGAAGTGGAGGAAGTGGAAGAAGTTGAGGAAGTGGAGGAAGTGGACGAAGTTGACGAAGTGGACGAAGTTGAAGCAGTGGAAGAAGTGGACGAAGTGGAGGAAGTCGACGAAGTGGAGGAAGTGGAGGAAGTGGAGGAAGTGGACGAAGTTGACGAAGTCGACGAAGTTGAAGCAGTGGAAGAAGTGGACGAAGTGGAGGAAGTGGACGAAGTTGACGAAGTGGAGGAAGTGGAGGAAGTGGAGGAAGTGGAGGAAGTGGATTAAGTGGAGCAAGTGGAGCAACTGGACGAAGTGGACGAAGTTGACGAAGTGGACGAAGTGGACGAAGTGAAAGAAGTGGAGGAAGTGGAGGAAGTGGAGGAAGTACACGAAGTGGAGGAAGTGGAAGTAATTGAGGAAGTGGAGGAAGTTGACGAATTGGACGAAGTTGACGAAGTGGACGAAGTGGAAGATGTGGAGGAAGTGGAGGAAGTGGAGGAAGTGCACGAAGTGGAGGAAGTGGAGGAAGTGGAAGAAGTTGAGGAAGTGGAGGAAGTTGACGAATTGGACGAAGTTGACAATTTAGACGTGGAAGAAGTGGGGGAAGTGAAGCAAGTGGAGGAAGTGGACGAAGTTGACGAAATTGACGAAGTGGAGAAAGTGGAGGATGTGGACGAAGTCGACGAAGTTGAAGAAGTGGAGGAAGTGGACGAAGTGTAGGCAGTGGAGCAGGTTGAGGAAGTGGACGAAGTGGAGGAAGTGGAGGAAGTGGAGGAAGTGGAGTAAGTTGACGAAATTGACGAAGTTGACGAAGTTGACGAAGTTGACGAAGTGGAAGAAGTGGAAGAAGTGGAGGAAGTGGGCGAAGTAGAGGAATTCGACGAAGTGGAGGAAGTCGAGGAAGAGGACGAAGTTGACAAATTGGTCGAAGTGGACGAAGTGAACGAAGTGGACGAAGTGGACGAAGTTGACAAAGTAGAGGAAGTGGAGGAAGTGGAGGAAGTGGACGAAGTGGACGAAGTTGAAGAAGTGGACGAAGTAGAAGAGTGGAGGAAGTGGAGGAAGTGGACGAAGTGGAGGAAGTGGCGGAAGTGGTCGAAGTGGACGAAGTGGACGAAATTGACGAAGTGGATGAAGTTGACAAAGTGGAGGAAGTAGACGAAATGGACGAAGTGGAAGAAATTGAGGAAGTGGAGGAAGTTGACGAATTGGACGAAGTTGACGAAGTGGACGAAGTGGAAGAAGTGGAGGAAGTGGACGAAGTGGAGGAAGTGGAGGAAGTGGAGGAAGTAGAGGAAGTGGAGGAAGTGGAGGAAGTGGACGAAGTGGAGGAAGTGGAGGAAGTAGAGGAAGTGGAGGAAGTGGAGGAAGTGGACGAAGTGGAGGAAGTGGAGGAAGTGGATGAAGTGGACGAAGTTGACGAAGTTGAAGATGTGGACGAAGTGGAAGAGTCGAGGAAGTGGAGAAATTGGAGGAAGTTGAGGAAATGGAGGAAGTGGACGCAGTGGATGAGGTGGCGGAAGTGGTCGAACTGGACGAAGTGGACGAAATTGACGAAGTGGAAGAAGTGGACGAAGTTGACGAAGTGGAAGAAATTGAGGAAGTGGAGGAAGTTGACGAATTGGACGAAGTTGACGAAGTGGACGAAGTGGACGAAGTGGACAAAGTGGAAGAAGTGGAGGAAGTGGAGGAAGTGGAGGAAGTGGAGGAAGTGCACGAAGTGGAGGAAGTGGACGAAGTGGAAGAAGATGAGGAAGTGGAGGAAGTTGACGAATTGGACGAAGTGGACGAAGTCGAAGAAGTGGAGGAAGTGGAGGACTTGGAGGAAGTGGACGAAGTTGACGAAGTGGAGAAAGTGGAGGAAGTGGACGAAGTGGACGAAGTTGACGAAGTGGACGAAGTGCACGAAGTGGACGAAGTGGATGAAGTGCAGGAAGTGGAGGAAATGGAGCAAGTGGACGAAGTGGAGGAAGTTGACGAAGTGGACGAAGTGGACGAAGTTGAAGAAGTGGAGGAAGTTTAGGAAGTGGAGGAAGTGGGCGAAGTGGAGGAAGTGGGCGAAGTGGTCGAAGTGGACGAAATTGACGCAGTGGAAGAAGTGGACGAAGTTGACGAAGTGGAGGAAGTGGAGGAACTGGAGGAAGTCGAGGAAGTAGACGAAGTTGACGAAGTTGAAGAAGTGGAAGAAGTGGAGGCAGTGCTCGAAGTGGAGGAAGTGGAAGAAGTTGACGAAGTGGAGGAAGTGGAGGAAGTGGAGGAAGTGGAGGAAGAGGAGGCAGTGGAGGAAGTGGACGAAGTTCACGAAGTGGAGGAAGTGGAGGAAATGGAGGAAGTGGAGGAAGTGGAGGACGTGGAGGAAGTGGCCGAAGTGGAGGAAGTGGACGAAGTTGACGAAGTGGACGAAGTGGAAGAAGTGGAAGAAGTGGAGGGAGGAAGTTGAGGAAGTCTACAAAGTGGACGAATTTGACGAATTGGAGGAAGTGGACGAAGTTGACGAAGTGGACGAAGTGGACAGAGTGGACGAAGTGGACGAAGTTGAAGAAGTGCAAGAAGTGGACGAAGTGGTCGAAGTGGAGGAAGTGGACGAAGTTGACGAAGTGGAGGAAGTGGAGGAAGTGGAGGCAGTGGACAAAGTTGACGAAGTTCACGAAGTGGAGGAACTGGAGGAAGTGGAGGAAGTGCACGAAGTGGAGGAAGTGGAGGAAGTCGAAGAAACTGAGGAAGTGGAGGAAGTTGACGAATTGGACGAAGTTGACGAAGTGGACGAAGTGAAAGAAGTGGACGAAGTGGAGGAAGTGCACGAAGTGGAGGAAGTGGAGGAAGTGGAGGAAGTGGACGAAGTTGACGAACTGGTCGAAGTGGAGGAAGTGGACAAAGTTGACGAAGTGGAGGAAGTGGACTAACTTGACGAAGTGGATAAAGTGGACGAAGTTAACGAAGTGGACGAATTGGACAGAGTGGACGAAGTGGAGGAAGTGGACGAAGTTGAAGAAGTGCAAGAAGTGGACGAAGTGGTCGAAGTGGACGAAGTGGAAGAAGTTGACGAAGTGGAGGAAGTGGACGAAGTGGAGGAAGTGGAGGAAGTGGAGGCAGTGGACAAAGTTGACGAAGTTCACGAAGTGCAGGAAGTGGAGGAAGTGCACGAAGTGGAGGAAGTGGAAGAAATTCAGGAAGTGGAGGAAGTTGACGAATTGGACGAAATTGACGAAGTGGACGAAGTGAAAGAAGTGGAGGAAGTGCAGGAAGTGGAGGAAGTGCACGAAGTGGAGAAAGTGGAGGAAGTAGAAGAAGTTGAGGAAGTGGAGGAAGTTGACGAATTGGACGAACTTGACGATGTGGACGACGTCGTAGAAGTGGAGGAAATGGAGGAAGTGGACAAAGTGGACGAAGTTGACGAAGTGGAGAAAGTGGAGGAAGTGGACGAAGTTGACGAAGTGGACGAAGTGGATGAAGTGCAGGCAGTGGAGGAGGTGGGGGCAGTGGACCAATTTTGACGAAGTTGAAGAAGTGGACGAAGTGGAAGAACTGGGGGAAGTGGAGGAAGTGGAGGAAGTTTACAAACTTGACGAAGTGGAGGAAGTGGAAGAAGTAGACGAAATTGACGAAGTTGACGAAGTGGAAAAAGTGGAAGAAGTGGAGGAAGTGGGGGAAGTGGGGGAAGTGGAGGAAGTGGAGGAAGTGGAGGAAGTCGAGGAAGTGGACGAAGTTGACGAATTGGACAAAGTGGACGAAATTGACAAAGTGGAGGAAGTGGACGAAGTGGACGAAGTTGACGAAGAGGAGGAAGTGGACGAAGTTGACGAAGTTGAAGAAGTGGACGAAGCGGAA
Organism: Vigna umbellata; assembly: GCF_029865625.1. Lineage (NCBI taxonomy): Eukaryota > Viridiplantae > Streptophyta > Magnoliopsida > Fabales > Fabaceae > Vigna > Vigna umbellata. Next base: position 49,420,929 of record NC_142171.1, on the reverse strand, counting down.
GAGTGAAGGAAGTTGAGGAAGTGCAAGAAGTTGAGGAAGTGGGGGAAGTAGAGGAAGTGGAGGAAGTCCAGGAAGTTGACGAAGTGGAGGAAGTGGGGGAAGTCGAGGAAGTGGACGAAGTCGAGGAAGTCGAGGAAGTGGACGAAATTGACGAATTGGACAAAGTGGACGAAATTGACAAAGTGGAGGAAGTGGAGGAAGTGGACGAAGTAGACGAAGTTGACGAAGAGGAGGAAGTGGAGGAAGTGGAGGAAGTGGACGAACTGGGGGAAGTGGTCGAAGTGGACGTGGTGGACGAAATTGACGAAGTGGAGGAAGTGGACGAAGTGGAGGAAGTGGATGAAGTGGACGAAGTGGAGGAAGAGGACAAAGTGGACGAAGTTCACGAAGTGGAGGAAGTGGAGGAAATGGAGGAAGTGGAGGAAGTGGAGGAAGTGCACGAAGTGGAGGAGTTGGAGGAAGTTGACGAAGTGGACGAAGTGGAAGAAGTGGAAGAAATGGAGGGAGGAACTGGAGGAAGTCGACAAAGTGGACGAATTTGACGAAGTGGAGGAAGTGGATGAAGTTGACGAAGTTGACGAAGTGGAGGAAGTGGATGAAGTGCAGGAAGTGGAGGAAGTGGATGAATTTGACGAAGTTGAAGAAGTGGACGAAGTGGAAGAAGTGGACGAAGTTGAGGAAGTGAACGAAGTGGACGAAGTGAACCAAATGGATGAAGTGGAGGAAGTGGACGAAGTGGAGGAAGATGATCAAATGGACGAACTTGACGAAGTGGAGGAAGTGGAGGAAACGGAGGAAGTGGTCGAAGTGGACGAAGTGGAGGAAGTGGACGAACTTGATGAAGTGGGGGAAGTGGACGAAGTGGAGGAAGTGAACGAAGTGGAGGGAGTCGAGGAAGTGGAGGAAGTGGGCGAAGTTGACGAAGTTGACGAAGTTGAAGATGTGGAAGAAGTGGACGAAAGTTGACGAAGTGGATGAAGTGGAGAAAGTGGACGAAGTTGACGAAGTGGACGAAGTGGACAGAGTGGACGAAGTGGAGAAAGTGGAAGAAGTGGAGGAAGTGGAGGAAGTGGACGAAGTTGACGAAGTGGACAAAGTTGAAGAAGTGGAAGAATTGGACGAAGTGGTCGAAGTGGAGGAAGTGGAGGAAGTGGAGGAAGTGGAAGAAGTGGAGGAAGTGGAGGAAGTGGAGGAAGTGGATGAAGTGGAGGCAGTGGACAAAGTGGACGAAGTTCACGAAGTAGAGGAAGTGGAGGAAATGGAGGAAGGGGAGGAAGTGGAGGAAGTGCACGAAGTGGACTAAGTGAAGGAAGTGGTCGAAGCGGAGGAAGTGGACGAAGTTGACGAAGTTGAGGAAGTGGACGAAGTTGACGAAGTGGGGGAAGTGGACGAAGTTGACGAAGTGGGGGAAGTGGACGAAGTGGAAGAAGTGGAGGAAGTGGAAGAAGTGGAGGAAGTTGTAGAAGTGGACGAAGTTGAAGAAGTGGAGGAAGTTGAGGAATTGGACGAAGAGGACGAAGTGGACGAAGTGCACGAAGTGGAGGAAGTGGAAGAAGTGGAGGAAGTGGAGGAAGCTGAGGAAGTGGAGGAAGTGGAAAAAGTGGACGAAGTGGACGAATTTGACGAAGTGGAGTAAGTGGAGGAATTTGACGAAGTTCACGAAGTGGAGGAAGGGGATGAAGTGCAGGAAGTGGAGGAAGTCCATGAATTTGACGAAGTTGAAGCAGTGGACGAAGTGGAAGAAGTGCAGGAAGTGGAGGAAGTGGAGGAAGTGGAGGAAGTGGAGCAACTGGACGAAGTAGAGGAAGTGGACGAAGTGGACGAAGTGGACGAAGTGGAGGAAGTGGGGGAAGTGGAGGAAGTGGAGGAAGTGGACAAAGGGGGCGAAGTTCACAAAGTTGACGAAGTTGAAGAAGTGGACAAAGTGGACAAAGTGGAAGAGGTTGACGAAGTGGAGGAAGTGTACGAAGTGGACGAAGTGGACGAAGTGGACAACGTGGACGAAGTGGAGGAAGTGAAGGATATGGACGAAGTTGACGAACTGGACGAAGTGGACAGAGTGGACGAAGTGGAGAAAGTGGAGGAAGTGGACTACGTGGAGGAAGTGGACGAAGTGGACGAAGTTCAAGAAGTGGAAGAAGTGGACGAAGTGGTCGAAGTGGAGGAAGTGGACGAAGTTCACGAAGTGGACGAAGTGGACGAAGTGGAGGAAGTGCACGAAGTGGAGGAAGTGGAAGAAATTGAAGAGCTGGAGGAAGTTGGCGAATTGGACGAAGTTGACGAAGTGGACGAAGTGGAAAAACTGGAGGAATTGGTGGAAGTGGAGGAAGTTGACGAAGTCGACGAAGTTGAAGAAGTGGAGGAGGTGGACGAAGTGGACGAAGTGGTCGAAGTGGACGAAGTTGACGAAGTGGACGAAGTTAACGAAATTGACGAAGTGGAAGAAGTGGAAGAAGTGAAGGAAGTGGACGAAATGAAGGAAGTGGAGGAAGTGGACGAAGTTGACGAATTGGACGAAGTTGACAAAGTGGAGGAAGTGGAGGAAGTGGGGGTAGTGGAGGAAGTAGAGACAGTGGAGGAAGTGGAGGAAATGGACGAAGTGGAGGAAGTGGCGGAAATGGAGGAGGTGGACGAAGTTGACGAAGTTGAAGTAGTGGACGAAGTGGAAGGGTGGAAGAAGTGGAGGAAGTGGAGGAAGTGGGGGAAGTGGTCGAAGTGGACGAAATTGACGAAGTGGAAGAAGTGGACAAAGTTGACGAACTGGAGGAAGTGGAGGAAGTGGAGGAAGTGGAGGAGGTGGAGGAAGTTAACGAAGTGGAGGAAGTGGAGGAAGTTGAGGCAGTGGAGGAAGTGGACGAAGTGGACGAAGTTCACGAAGTGGAAGAAGTGGAGGAAATTGAGGAAGTGGAGGAAGTGCACGAAGTGGAGAAAGTGGAGGAAGTGCAAGAAGTGGAGGAAGTGGAGGAAGTTGACGAATTGGACGAAGTTGACGAAGTGGAAGAAGTGGAAGATGTGGAGAGAGGAAGTGGAGGAAGTGGACATAGTGGACGAAGTGGACGAATTTGACGAAGTGGAGGAAGTGGAGGAAGTGGAGGCAGTGGACAAAGTGGAGGAAGTGGAGGAAGTGGAGGAAATGGAGGAAGGGGAGGAAGTGGAGGAAGTGGACAAACTTGAAGAAGTGAAGGAAGTGGAGGAAGAGGACGAAGTTGACGAAGTGGAGGAAGTGGACGAAGTTGACGAAGTGGGGGAAGTGGAGGAAGTGGACAAACTTGACGAAGTGGAGGAAGTGGAGGAGGAGGACGAAGTTGACGAAGTGGAGGAAGTGGACGAAGCTGAGGAAGTGAAGGAAGTGGAGCAACTGGACGAAGTAGAGGAAGTGGAGGAAGTGGACGAAGTGGAGGAAGTGGGGGAAGTGGAGGAAGTGGAGGAAGTGGAGGAAGTGGACAAACGGGACGAAGTTCACAAAGTTGACGAAGTTGAAGAAGTGGACAAAGTGGATGAAGTGGAAGAGGTTGACGAAGTGGAGGAAGTGTAGGAAGTGGACGAAGTGGACGAAGTGGACAACGTGGACGAAGTGGAGGAAGTGGAGGATGTGGACGAAGTTGACGAAGTGGACGACGTGGACAGAGTGGACGAAGTGGAGAAAGTGGAGGAAGTGGACTAAGTGGAGGAAGTGGACGAAGTTGACGAAGTTCAAGAAGGGGAAGAAGTGGACGAAGTGGTCGAAGTGGAGGAAGTGGACGAAGTGGACGAAGTTGACGAAGTGGACGAAGTGGACGAAGTGGACGAAGTGCACGAAGTGGAGGAAGTGGAGGAAGTGGAAGAAATTGAGGGAGTGGAGGAAGTTGGCGAATTGGATGAAGTTGACGAAGTGGACGAAGTGGAAAAACTAGAGGAAGTGGTGGAAGTGGAGGAAGTTGACGAAGTCGACGAAGTTGAAGAAGTGGAGGAGGTGGAGGAAGTGGAGGAAGTGGAGGAAGTGGAGGAAGTGGAGGAGGTGGACAAAGTGGAGGAAGTGGACGACGTTGACGAAGTGGAGAAAAAGGAGGAAGTGGACGAAGTGGAGGGAGTGGACGAAGTGGATGAAGTGCAGGAAGTGGAGCAAGTGGACGAATTTGACGAAGTTGAAGAAGTGGACGAAGTGGAGGAAGTGGACGAAGTGGAGGAAGTGGTCGAAGTGGACGAAGTTGACGAAGTGGACGAAGTGGAAGAAGTGGAAAAAGTGGAAGAAGTGAAGGAAGTGGACGAAATGGAGGAAGTGGAGGAAGTGGACGAAGTTGACGAATTGGACGAAGTTGACAAAGTGGAGGAAGTGGAGGAAGTGGGGGTAGTGGAGGAAGTAGAGAAAGTGGAGGAAGTGGAGAAAGTGGACAAAGTGGAGGAAGTGGCGGAAATGGAGGAGGTGGACGAAGTTGACGAAGTTGAGGAAGTGGACGAAGTGGAAGGGTGGAGGAAGTGGACGAAGTGGAGGAAGTGGAGGAAGTAGGGGAAGTGGTCGAAGTGGACGAAATTGACGAAGTGGAAGATGTGGGCAAAGTTGACGAAGTGGAGGAAGTGGAGGAAGTGGAGGAGGTGGAGGAAGTTGACGAAGTGGAGGAAGTGGAGGAAGTTGAGGCAGTGGAGGAAGTGGACGAAGTGGACGAAGTTCACGAAGTGGAAGAAGTGGAGGAAATTGAGGAAGTGGAGGAAGTGCACGAAGTGGAGAAAGTGGAGGAAGTGCAAGAAGTGGAGGAAGTGGAGGAAGTTGACGAATTGGACGAAGTTGACGAAGTGGAAGAAGTTGAAGATGTGGAGAGAGGAAATGGAGGAAGTGGACATAGTGGACGAAGTGGACGAATTTGACGAAGTGGAGGAAGTGGAGGAAGTGGAGGCAGTGGACAAAGTGGACGAAGTGGAGGAAGTGGAGGAAATGGAGGAAGGGGAGGAAGTGGAGGAAGTGGACAAACTTGACGAAGTGGAGGAAGTGGACAAACTTGAAGAAGTGAAGGAAGTGGAGGAAGAGGATGAAGTTGACGAAGTGGAGGAAGTGGAGGAAGTTGACGAAGTGGGGGAAGTGGAGGAAGTGGAGGAAGTGGACAAACTTGACGAAATGGAGGAAGTGGAGGAGGAGGACGAAGTGGAGGAAGTGGACGAAGTTGACGAAGTGGGGGAAGTTGACAAAGTGGAGGAAGTGGAGGAAGTGGAGGAAGTGGAGGAAGTGGTCGAAGTGGACGAAGAGGACGAAGTGGACAAAGTTGAAGAAGTGGAAGAAGTGGAAGAAGTGGAAGAAGTGGAGGAAGTGGACGAAATGGAGGAAGTGGAGGAAGTGGTTGAAGTTGACGAATTGGACGAAGTTGACAAAGCGGAGGAAGTGGGGGAAGTGGAGGAAGTAGAGAAGGTGGAGGAAGTGGAGGAAGTGGAAGAAGTGGACGAAGTTGACGAAGTGGAGGAAGTGGAGGAAGTGGACGAAGTGGAGAAAGTGGAGGAAATGGATAAGGTGGACGAAGTTGACGAAGATGAAGAAGTGGACGAAGTGGAAGGGTGGAGGAACTGGAGGAAGTGGAGGAAATGGAGGAAGTGGAGGAAGTGGAGGAAGTGGACGAAGTGGGGGAAGTGGTCGAAGTGGACGAAATTGACGAAGTGGAAGAAGTGGACAAAGTTGACGAAGTGGATGAAGTGGGGGACGTGGAGGAAGTGGAGGAAGTGGAGGAGGTTGAAGAAGTAGAGGAAGTGGAGGAAGTGGATGAAGTTGACGAAGTGGACGAAGTTGAAGAAGTGGAAGAAGTGCACGAAGTGGAGGAAGTGGAGGAAGTGGACGAAGTTGACGAAGTGGAGGAAGTGGAGGAGGAGAACGAAGTTGACGAAGTGGAGGAAGTGGGGGAAGTGCAGGAAGTGGAGTAAGTGGAGGAAGTGGTCGACGTGGACAAAGAGGACGAAGTGGACGAAGTTGGCGAAGTGGAAGAAGTGGAGGAAGTGAAGGAAGTGGAGGAAGGGGAGGAAATGGACGAAGTTGACGAATTGGACGAAGTGGACGAAGTTGACAAAATGGAGGAAGTGGAGGAAGTAGAGGAAGTGGAGGAAGTGGAGGAAGTGGAGGAAGTGGAGGAAGTTGAGGAAGTGGAGGAAGTGGAGGAAATGGATGAGGTAGACGAAGTTGACGAAGTTGAAGTAGTGGACGCAATGGAAGAGTGGAGGAAGTGAAGGAAGTGGAGAAAGTTGAGGAAGTGGAGGAAGTTGAGGAAGTGACGAAGTGGAGGAAGTGGAGGAAGTGGAGGAAGTGGACGAAGTGGAGGAAGTTGAGGCAGTGGAGGAAGTGGAGGAAGAGGACGAAGTTGACGAAGTGGAGGAAGTGGACGAAGTTGACGAAGTGGGGGAAGTGGAGAAAGTGGACAAACTTGACGAAGTGGAGGAAGTGGAGGAGGAGGACGAAGTTGAGGAAGTGGAGGAAGTGGAAGGGTGGAGGAAGTGGAGGAAGTGGAGGAAGTTGAGGAAGTGGAGGAAGTGGAGGAAGTGGAGGAAGTGGGGGAAGTGGTCGAAGTGGACGAAATTGACGAAGTGGAAGAAGTGGACAAAGTTGACGAAGTGGAGGAAGTGGAGGAAGTGGAGGGGGTTGAGGAAGTAGAGGAAGTGGAGGAAGTGGATGAAGTTGACGAAGTGGACGAAGTTGAAGAAGTGGAAGAAGTGGACGAAGTGGACGAAGAGGTCGAAGTGGAGGAAGTGGAGGAAGTTGACGAAGAGGAGGATGTGGAGGAAGTGGAGGAAGTGGAGGAAGTTGAGGCAGTGGAGGAAGTGGACGAAGTTGACGAAGTGAAGGAAGTGGAGGAAGTGGATAAGGTTGAGGAAGTGGAGGAAGTTGATGAAGTTGACGAAATGGACGAAGTTGACGAAGTTAAAGAAGTGGAAGAAGTGGACGAAGTGGACGAAGAGGTTGAAGTAGAGGAAGTGGAGGAAGTGGAGGAAGTGGAGGAAGTGGAGGAAGTGGACGAATGGGAGGAAGTGGAGGAAGTGGAGGAAGTGGAGGAAATGGATGAGGTGGAAGAAGTTGACGAAGTTGAAGAATTGGACGAAGTGGAAGAGTGGAGGAAGTGGAGGAAGTTGAGGAAGTGGAGGAAGTGGAGGAAGTGGGGAAGTGGTCGAAGTGGACGAAATGGACGAAGTGGAAGAAGTGGACGAAGTGGAGGAAGTGGACGAAGTTGAGGAAGTTGAGGAAGTGGAGGAGGTTGAGGAAGTTGAGGAAGTGGAGGAAGTTGATGAAGTTGACGAAGTGGACGAAGTTGACGAAGTTGAAGAAGTGGACGAAGTGGAATGGTGGAGGAAGTCCAGGAAGTGGAGGACGTTGAGGAAGTGGGGGATGTGGAGGAAATTGGGGAAGTGGTCAAAGTAGACGAAATGGACAAAGTGGAAGAAGTGGACGAAATGGAGGAAGTGGACGAAGTGGAGGAAGAGGAGGAAGTGGAGGAGGTTGAGGAAGTTGAGGGAGTGGAGGAAGTTGATGAAGTTGACGAAGTGGACGAAGTTGACGAAGTGGAAGAAGTGGAAGAAGTGGACGAAGTGGACGAAGAGGTCGAAGTGGAGGAAGTGGAGGAAGTTGATGAAGTGGATCAAGGGGATGAAGTGGAGGAAGTGGAGGCAGTGGAGGAAGTGGACAAAGTGGACGAAGTCCACGAAGTGGAGGAAGTGGAGGAAATGGAGGAAGTGGAGGAAGTGGAGGAAGTGCACGAAGTGGAGAAAGTGGAGGAAGTGGAAGAAGTGGAGGAAGTTGACGAATTGGACGAAGTTGGCGAAGTGGACGAAGTGGACGAAGTTGAAGAAGTGGACGAAGTAGAAGAGTGGAAGAAGTGGAGGAAGTGGACGAAGTGGAGGAAGTGGCGGAAGTGGTCGAAGTGGACGAAGTGGACGAAATTGACGAAGTGGAAGAAGTGGACGAAGTTGACGAAGTGGAGGAAGTAGACGTAGTGGACGAAGTGGAAGAAATTGAGGAAGTGGAGGAAGTTGACGAATTGGACGAAGTTGACGAAGTGGATGAAGTGGAAGAAGTGGAGGAAGTGGAGGAAGTGGACGAAGTGGACGAAGTGGACGAAGTGGAGGAAGTGGAGGAAGTGGAAGAAGTAGAGGAAGTGGAGGAAGTGGAGGAAGTGGACGAAGTGGAGGAAGTGGAGGAAGTGGAAGAAGTTGAGGAAGTGGAGGAAGTTGACGAATTGGACGAAGTTGACGAAGTGGACGAAGTCGAAGAAGTGGAGGAAGTGGAGGAAGTGGACGACTTGGAGGAAGTGGACGAAGTTGACGAAGTGGAGAACGTGGAGGAAGTGGACGAAGTGGACGAAGTGGACGAAGTTGACGAAGTGGAGGAAGTGGACGTAGTGGATGAAGTGCAGGAAGTGGAGGAAGTGGACGAAGTGGAGGAAGTTGAAGAAGTGGACGAAGTTGAAGAAGTGGAGGAAGTTTAGGAAGTGGAGGAAGTGGGGGAAGTGGCCGAAGTGGACGAAGTGGACGAAATTGACGCAGTGGAAGAAGTGGACGAAGTTGATGAAGTGGAGGAAGTGGAGGAAGTAGACGAAGTGGACGAAGTGGAGGAAGTGGAGGCAGTGGAGGAAGTGGACGAAGTTCACGAAGTGGAGGAAGTGGACAAAGTGGACAAAGTGGACGAATTTGACGAAGTGGAGGAAGTGGATGAAGTTGACGAAGTGGACGAAGTGGACAGAGTGGACGAAGTGGAGGAAGTGGAGGATGTGGAGGAAGTTGACGAAGTTGAAGAAGTGCAAGAAGTGGACGAAGTGGTCGAGGTGGAGGAAGTTGACGAAGTGGAGGAAGTGGAGGCAGTGGACAAAGTTGACGAAGTTCACGAAGTTCACGAAGTGGAGGAAGTGGAGGAAGTGCACGAAGTGGAGGAAGTGGAGGAAGTGGAAGAAATTGAAGAAGTGGAGGAAGTTGACGAATTGACGAAGTGGACGAAGTGGAGGAAGTTTACGAAGTGGACGAAGCGGACGAACTGCTCGAAGTGGAGGAAGTGGACAAAGTTGTTGAAGTGGAGGAAGTTGACCAACTTGACGAAGTAGTTAAAGCGGACGAAGTTAACGAAGTGGACGAAGTGGACAGAGTGGACGAAGTTGAAGAAGTGCAAGAAGTGGACGAAGTGGACGAAGTTGAAGAAGTGCAAGAAGTGGACGAAGTGGACGAAGTGGTCGAAGTGGAGGAAGTGGACGAAGTTGACGAAATGGAGGAAGTGGACGAAGGGGAGGAAGTGGAGGAAGTGGAGGAAGTGGAGGAAATGGATGAGGTGGACGAAGTTGACGAAGTTGAAGAATTAGACGAAGTGGAAGAGTGGAGGAAGTGGAGGAAGTTGAGGAAGTGGAGGAAGTGGAGGAAGTGGGCGAAGTGGTCGAAGTGGACGAAGTGGAGGAAGTGGACGAAGTTGAGGAAGTTGAGGAAGTGGAGGAGGTTGAGGAAGTTGAGGAAGTGGAGGAATTTGATGAAGTTGACGAAGTGGACGAAGTTGACGAAGTTGAAGAAGTGGACGAAGTGGAATGGTGGAGGAAGTCCAGGAAGTGGAGGAAGTTGAGGAAGTGGGGGATGTGGAGAAAATTGGGGAAGTGGTCAAAGTAGACGAAATGGACAAAGTGGAAGAAGTGGACGAAATGGAGGAAGTGGACGAAGTGGAGGAAGTGGAGGAAGTGGAGGAGGTTGAGGAAGTTGAGGGAGTGGAGGAAGTTGATGAAGTTGACGAAGTGGACGAAGTTGACGAAGTGGAAGAAGTGGAAGAAGTGGACGAAGTGGACGAAGAGGTCGAAGTGGAGGAAGTGGAGGAAGTTGATGAAGTGGATCAAGGGGATGAAGTGGAGGAAGTGGAGGCAGTGGAGGAAGTGGACAAAGTGGACGAAGTCCACGAAGTGGAGGAAGTGGAGGAAATGGAGGAAGTGGAGGAAGTGGAGGAAGTGCACGAAGTGGAGAAAGTGGAGGAAGTGGAAGAAGTGGAGGAAGTTGACGAATTGGACGAAGTTGACGAAGTGGACGAAGTGGACGAAGTTGAAGAAGTGGACGAAGTAGAAGAGTGGAAAAAGTGGAAGAAGTGGACGAAGTGGCGGAAGTGGTCGAAGTGGACGAAGTGGACGAAATTGACGAAGTGGAAGAAGTGGACGAAGTGGAGGAAGTAGACGTAGTGGACGAAGTGGAAGAAATTGAGGAAGTGGAGGAAGTTGACGAATTGGACGAAGTTGACGAAGTGGATGAAGTGGAAGAAGTGGAGGAAGTGGAGGAAGTGGACGAAGTTGACGAAGTGGACGAAGTGGAGGAAGTGGAAGAAGTAGAGGAAGTGGAGGAAGTGGAGGAAGTGGACGAAGTGGAGGAAGTGGAGGAAGTGGAAGAAGTTGAGGAAGTGGAGGAAGTTGACGAATTGGACGAAGTTGACGAAGTGGACGAAGTCGTAGAAGTGGAGGAAGTGGACGACTTGGAGGAAGTGGACGAAGTTGACGAAGTGGAGAACGTGGAGGAAGTGGACGAAGTGGACGAAGTTGACGAAGTGGAGGAAGTGGACGAAGTGGATGAAGTGCAGGAAGTGGAGGAAGTGGACGAAGTGGAGGAAGTTGAAGAAGTGGACGAAGTTGAAGAAGTGGAGGAAGTTTAGGAAGTGGAGGAAGTGGGGGAAGTGGCCGAAGTGGACGAAGTGGACGAAATTGACGCAGTGGAAGAAGTGGACGAAGTTGATGAAGTGGAGAAACTGGAGGAAGTAGACGAAGTGGACGAAGTGGAGGAAGTGGAGGCAGTGGAGGAAGTGGACGAAGTTCACGAAGTGGAGGAAGTGGTGGACAAAGTGGACAAAGTGGACGAATTTGACGAAGTGGAGGAAGTGGATGAAGTTGACGAAGTGGACGAAGTGGACAGAGTGGACGAAGTGGAGGAAGTGGAGGAGGTGGAGGAAGTTGACGAAGTTGAAGAAGTGCAAGAAGTGGACGAAGTGGTCGAGGTGGAGGAAGTTGACGAAGTGGAGGAAGTGGAGGCAGTGGACAAAGTTGACGAAGTTCACGAAGTGGAGGAAGTGGAGGAAGTGCACGAAGTGGAGGAAGTGGAAGAAATTGAAGAAGTGGAGGAAGTTGACGAATTGACGAAGTGGACGAAGTGAAAGAAGTGGAGGAAGTGGAGGAAGTGGAGGAAGTGGAGGAAGTGGACGAATTTGACGGAGTTGAAGCAGTGGACGAAGTGGAAGAAGTGGACGAAGTGGAGGAAGTTTACGAAGTGGACGAAGCGGACGAACTGCTCGAAGTGGAGGAAGTGGACAAAGTTGTTGAAGTGGAGGAAGTTGACCAACTTGACGAAGTGGTTAAAGCGGACGAAGTTAACGAAGTGGACGAAGTGGACAGAGTGGACGAAGTTGAAGAAGTGCAAGAAGTGGACGAAGTGGACGAAGTTGAAGAAGTGCAAGAAGTGGACGAAGTGGTCGAAGTGGAGGAAGTGGACGAAGTTGACGAAATGGAGGAAGTGGACGAAGGGGAGGAAGTGGAGGAAGTGGAGGAAGTGGAGGAAATGGATGAGGTGGACGAAGTTGACGAAGTTGAAGAATTGGACGAAGTGGAAGAGTGGAGGAAGTGGAGGAAATTGAGGAAGTGGAGGAAGTGGAGGAAGTGGGGGAAGTGGTCGAAGTGGAGGAAGTGGAGGAAGTGGACGAAGTTGAGGAAGTTGAGGAAGTGGAGGAGGTTGAGGAAGTTGAGGAAGTGGAGGAATTTGATGAAGTTGACGAAGTGGACGAAGTTGACGAAGTTGAAGAAGTGGACGAAGTGGAATGGTGGAGGAAGTCCAGGAAGTGGAGGAAGTTGAGGAAGTGGGGGATGTGGAGGAAATGGGGGAAGTGGTCAAAGTAGACCAAATGGACGAAGTGGAAGAAGTGGACGAAGTGGAGGAAGTGGACGAAGTGGAGGAAGTGGAGGAAGTGGAGGAGGTTGAGGAAGTTGAGGGAGTGGAGGAAGTTGATGAAGTTGACGAAGTGGACGAAGTTGACGAAGTTGAAGAAGTGGAAGAAGTGGACGAAGTGGACGAAGAGGTCGAAGTGGAGGAAGTGGAGGAAGTTGACGAAGTGGATCAAGGGGAGGAAGTGGAGGATGTGGAGGCAGTGGAGGAAGTTGACAAAGTGGACGAAGTCCACGAAGTGGAGGAAGTGGAGGAAATGGAGGAAGTGGAGGAAGTGGAGGAAGTGCACGAAGTGGAGAAAGTGGAGGAAATGGAAGAAGTGGAGGAAGTTGACGAATTGGACGAAGTTGACGAAGTGGACGAAATTGAAGAAGTGGACGAAGTAGAAGAGTGGAGGAAGTGGAGGAAGTGGACGAAGTGGAGGAAGTGGCGGAAGTGGTCGAAGTGGACGAAGTGGACGAAATTGACGAAGTGGAAGAAGTGGACGAAGTGGACGAAGTGGAGGAAGTAGACGTAGTGGACGAAGTGGAAGAAATTGAGGAAGTGGAGGATGTTGACGAATTGGACGAAGTTGACGAAGTGGATGAAGTGGAAGAAGTGGAGGAAGTGGACGAAGTGGAGGAAGTGGAAGAAGTAGAGGAAGTGGAGGAAGTGGAGGAAGTGGACGAAGTGGAGGAAGTGGAGGAAGTGGAAGAAGTTGAGGAAGTGGAGGAAGTTGACGAATTGGACGAAGTTGACGAAGTGGACGAAGTCGAAGAAGTGGAGGAAGTGGAGGAAGTGGAGGACTTGGAGGAAGTGGACGAAGTTGACGAAGTGGAGAACGTGGAGGAAGTGGACGAAGTTGACGAAGTGGACGAAGTGGACGAAGTGGACGAAGTGGATGAAGTGCAGGAAGTGGACGAAGTGGAGGAAGTTGAAGAAGTGGATGAAGTTGAAGAAGTTGAGGAAGTTTAGGAAGTGGAGGAAGTGGGGGAAGTGGCCGAAGTGGACGAAGTGGACGAAATTGACGCAGTGGAAGAAGTGGACGAAGTTGAGGAAGTGGAGGAAGTGGAGGAAGTAGACGAAGTGGAGGAAGTGGAGGAAGTGGACAAAGTGGACGAATTTGACGAAGTGGAGGAAGTGGATGAAGTTGACGAAGTGGACGAAGTGGACAGAGTGGACGAAGTGGAGGAAGTGGAGGAGGTGTAGGAAGTTGACGAAGTTGAAGAAGTGCAGGAAGTGGACGAAGTGGTCGAGGTGGACGAAGTTGACGAAGTGGAGGAAGTGGTGGAAGTGGAGGAAGTGGAGGCAGTGGACAAAGTTGACGAAGTTCACGAAGTGGAGGAAGTGGAGGAAGCGCACGAAGTGGAGGAAGTGGAGGAAGTGGAAGAAATTGAGGAAGTGGAGGAAGTTGACGAATTGACGAAGTTGACGAAGTGGACGAAGTGAAAGAAGTGGAGGAAGTGGAGGAAGTGGAGGAAGTGGACGAATTTGACAGAGTTGAAGCAGTGGACGAAGTGGAAGAAGTGTACGAAGTGGAGGAAGTTTACGAAGTGGACGAAGTGGACGAACTGCTCGAAGTGGAGGAAATGGACAAAGTTGTTGAAGTGGAGGAAGTGGACCAACTTGACGAAGTGGTTAAAGCGGACGAAGTTAACGAAGTGGACGAAGTGGACAGAGTGGACGAAGTGGACGTAGTGGACGAAGTTGAAGAAGTGCAAGAAGTGGACGAAGTCGACGAAGTGGTCGAAGTGGGGGAAGTGGACGAAGTTGACGAAATGGAGGAAGTGGACGAAGTGGAGGAACTGGAGGCAGTGGACAAAGTTGACGAAGTTCACGAAGTGGAGGAAGTGGAGGAAGTGCACGAAGTGGAGGAAGTGGAGGAAGTGGAAGAAATTGGGGAAGTGGAGGAAGTTGACGAATTGGACGAAGTTGACGAAGTGGACGAAGTGGACGAAGTGGACGAATTGAAAGAAGTGGAGGAAGTGGAGGAAGTGGAGGAAGTCGACGAAGTGGAAGATGTGGACGAAGTGGATGAAGTTGAGGAAGTGGAGGAAGTTGACGAATTGGACGAAGTTGACGATGTGGAGGAAGTGGACAAAGTGGACGAAGTTGACGAAGTGGAAAAAGTGGAGGAAGTGGACTAAGTGGACGAAGTGGATGAAGTGCAGGCAGTGGAGGAGGTGGGGGCAGTGGACGAATTTTGACGAAGTTGAAGAAGTTGATGAAGTGGAAGAACTGGAGGAAGTTCAGGAAGTGGAGGAAGTTTACAAACTTGACGAAGTGGAGGAAGTGGAAGAAGTAGACGAAATTGACGAAGTTGACGAAGTGGAAAAAGTGGAAGAAGTGGAGGAAATGGGGGAAGTGGTGGAAGTGGAGGAAGTGGAGGAAGTCGAGGAAGTGGACGAAGTTGACGAATTGGACAAAGTGGACGAAATTGACAAAGTGGAGGAAGTGGACGAAGTTGACGAAGAGGAGGAAGTGGAGGAAGTGGGTGAAGTTGAAGAAGTGGACGAAGTGGAAGAGTGAAGGAAGTTGAGGATGTGGAGGAAGTTGACGAAGTGGGGGAAGTAAAGGAAGTGGAGGAAGTCCAGGAAGTTGACCAAGTAGAAAAAGTGGAAGAAGTGGAGGAAGTGGGGGAAGTGGACGAAGTGGACGAAGTTGAAGAAGTGGAAGAAGTGGACGAAGTGGTCGAAGTGGACGAGGTGGACGAAATTGACGAAGTGGAGGAAGTGGACGAAGTGGAGGAATTGGACGAAGTGGAGGAAGTGGACAAAGTGGACGAATTTGACGAAGTGGAGGAAGTGGATGAAGTTGACGAAGTTGACGAAGTGGAGGAAGTGGATGAAGTGCAGGAAGTGGAGGAAGTGGACGAATTTGACGAAGTTGAAGAAGTGGACGAAGTGGAAGCAGTGGACGAAGTGGAGGAAGTGGAGTAAGTGGACGAAGTGAACCAAATGGACGAAGTGGAGGAAGTGGATGAAGTGGACGAAGTGGAGGAAGAGGACCAAATGGACGAAGTTGACGAAGTGGAGGAAGTGGAGGAAGTGGAGCAAAGGGAGGAAGTGGTCGAAGTGGAGGAAGTGGACGAACTTGATGAAGTGGGGGAAGTGGACGAAGTGGACGAAGTGGACGAAGTGGAGGAAGTGGACGAAGTGGAGGGAGTGGAGGAAGTGGACGAAGTGGGCGAAGTTGACGAAGTTGACGAAGTTGAAGATGTGGAAGAAGTGGACGAAAGTTGACGAAGTGGATGAAGTGGAGAAAGTGGACGAAGTTGACGAAGTGGACGAAGTGCACAGAGTGGACGAAGTGGAGGAAGTGGACGAAGTTGACAAAGTGGACAAAGTTGAAGAAGTGGAAGAATTGGACGAAGTGGTCGAAGTGGACGAAGTTGCCGAAGTGGAGGAAGTGGAGGAAGTGGACGAAGTGGACGAAGTGGATGAAGTGGAGGCAGTGGACAAAATGGACGAAGTTCACGAAGTGGAGGAAGTGGAGGAAATGGAGGAAGGGGAGGAAGTGTAGGAAGTGCACGAAGTGAAGGAAGTGGTCGAAGTGGACGAAGTTGACGAAGTGGAGGAAGTGGACAAAGTTGACGAAGTGGGGCAAGTGGACGTAGTTGATGAAGTGGGGGAAGTGGACGAAGTGGAAGAAGTGGAGGAAGTGGAGGAAGTGGAACAAGTGGAGGAAGTTGTCGAAGTGGACGAAGTTGAAGAAGTGGAGGAAGTTGAGGAATTGGACGAAGTCGACGAAGTGGACGAAGTGGAAGAAGTGGAGGAAGTGGAGGAAGCTGAGGAAGTGGAGGAAGTGGACAAAGTGGACGAAGTGGATGAATTTGACGAAGTGGAGTAAGTGGAGGAATTTGACGAAGTTGACGAAGTGGAGAAAGGGGATGAAGTGCAGGAAGTGGAGGAAGTGGAGAAAGTCGATGAAGTTGACGAAGTTGAAGCAGTGGACGAAGTGGAAGAAGTGGACGAAGTGGAGGAAGTGGAGGAAGTGGAGCAATTGGACGAAGTGGAGGAAGTGGACGAAGTGGAGGAAGTGGAGGAAGTGGAGGAAGTGGACAAAGGGGACGAAGTTGACAAAGTTGACGAAGTTGAAGAAGTGGACGAAGTGGACGAAGTGGAAGAGGTTTACGAAGTGGAGGAAGTGTATGAAGTGGACGAAGTGGACAACGTGGACGAAGTGGAAGAAGTGGAGGAAGTGGACGAAGTTGATGAAGTGGACGAAGTGGACAGAGTGCACGAAGTGGAGAAAGTGGAGGAAGTGGACTAAGTGGAGGAAGTGGACGAAGTTGACGAAGTCGACGAAGTTCAAGAAGTGGAAGAAGTGGACGAAGTGGTCGAAGTGGAGGAAGTAGACGAAGTTGACGAAGTGGAGGAAGTGGACGAAGTGGAGGAAGTGCACGAAGTGGAGGAAGTGGATGAAGTGGAAGAAATTGAGGAAGTGGACGAAGTTGACGAATTGGACGAAGTTGACGAAGTGGACTAAGTGGACGAAGTGGAAAAACTGGAGGAAGTGGAGGAATTGGAGGAAGTTGACAAAATTGACGAAGTGGAGGAAGTGGAGGATGAGGATGAAGTTGACGAAGTGGACGAAGTTGACGAAGCGGGGGAAGTTGACGAAGTGGAGGAAGTGGACGAAGTGGAGAAAGTGGTCGAAGTGGACGAAGTTGACGAAGTGGACGAAGTTGACGAAGTGGAAGAAGTGGAAGAAGGTGGAGGAAGTGGACGAAATTGAGGAAGTGGAGGAAGTGGAGGAAGTGGAGGAAGTGGACGAATTGGACGAAGTTGACAAAGTGGAGGAAGTGGACGAAGTGGACGAAGTGGAGGAAGTGGAGGAAATGGAGGAGGTGGACGAAGTTGAAGAAGTGGACGAAGTGGAAGGGTGGAGGAAGTGGAGGAAGTGGGGGAAGTGGTCGAAGTGGACGAAATTGACGAAGTGGAAGAAGTGGACAAAATTGACGAAGTGGAGGAAGTGGAGGAAGTCGAGGAGGTGGAGGAAGTTGACGAAGTGGAGGAAGTGGAGGAAGTTGAGGCAGTGGAGGAAGTGGACAAAGTGGACGAAGTTCACGAAGTGGAAGAAGTGGAGGAAATTGAGGAAGTGGAGGAAGTGGAGGAAGTGCACGAAGTGGAGAAAGTGGAGGAAGTGCAAGAAGTGGAGGAAGTGGAGGAAGTTGACGAATTGGACGAAGTTGACGAAGTTGACGAAGTGGACGAAGTGGACGAAGTGGAAGAAGTGGAAGATGTGGAGAGAGGAAGTGGAGGAAGTGGACACAGTGGACGAAGTCGACGAATTTGACGAAGTGGAGAAGTGGAGGAAGTGGAGGAAGTGGAGGCAGTGCACAAAGTGGACGAAGTGGAGGAAGTGGAGGAAATGGAGGAAGGGGAGGAAGTGGAGGAAGTGGACAAACTTGACGAAGTGGAGGACGTGGACAAACTTGACGAAGTGGAGGAAGTGGAGGAAGAGGACAAAGTTGACGAAGTGGAGGAAGTGGACGAAGTTGACGAATTGGACGAAGTTGACAAAGCGGAGGAAGTGGAGAAAGTGGACGAAGTGGACGAAGTGGAGGAAGTGGACGAAGTGGGGGAAGTGGTCGAAGTGGACGAAATTGACGAAGTGGAAGAAGTGGACAAAGTTGACGAAGTGGATGAAGTGGGGGAAGTGGAGGAACTGGATGAAGTTGACGAAGTGGACGAAGTTGAAGAAGTGGAAGAAGTGCACGAAGTGGACGAAGAGGTCGAAGTGGAGGAGGTGGAGGAAGTGGAGGAAGTGACGAAGTGGAGGAAGTGGAGGAAGTGGAGGAAGTTGAGGCAGTGGAGGAAGTGGAGGAAGAGGATGAAGTTGACGAAGTGGAGGAAGTGGACGAAGTTGACGAAGTGGGGGAGGTGGAGGAAGTGGACGAAGTGGACAAAGTTGACGAAGTGGAGGAAGTGGAGGAGGAGGACGAAGTTGACGAAGTGCAGGAAGTGGACGTAGTGGGGGAAGTTGACGAAGTGGAGGAAGTGGAGTAAGTGGAGGAAGTGGTCGACGTGGACGAAGAGGACGAAGTGGACGAAGTTGACGAAGTGGAAGAAGTGGAAGAAGTGGAGGAAGTGGAGGAAGTGGAGGAAGTGGAGGAAGTGGAGGAAGTGGAGGAAGTTGACGAAGTGGAGGAAGTGGAAGAGGGGAGGAAGTGGAGGAAGTGGAGGAAGTTGAGGAAGTGGAGGAAGTGGGGGAAGTGGTCGAAGTGGACGAAATTGACAAAGTGGAAGAAGTGGACAAAGTTGACGAAGTGGAGGAAGTGGAGGAAGTGGAGGAGGTGGAGGAGGTTGAGGAAGTAGAGGAAGTGGAGGAAGTGGAGGAAGTTGACGAAGTGGACGAAGTGGACGAAGAGGTCGAAGTGGAGGAAGTGGAGGAAGTTGACGAAGTGGAGGAAGTGGAGGACGTGGAGGAAGTGGAGGAAGTTGAGGCAGTGGAGGAAGTGGAGGAAGAGGACGAAGTTGACGAAGTGGAGGAAGTGGACGAAGTTGACGAAGTGGGGGAAGTGGAGGAAGTGGAGGAAGTGGACAAACTTGACGAAGTGGAGGAAGTGGAGGAAGAGGACGAAGTTGACGAAGTGGAGGAAGTGGAAGGGTGGAGGAAGTGGAGGAAGTGGGGGAAGTGGTCGAAGTGGACGAAATTGACGAAGTGGAAGAAGTGGACAAAGTTGACGAAGTGGAGGAAGTGGAGGAAGTGGAGGAGGTTGAGGAAGTAGAGGAAGTGGAGGAAGTGGATGAAGTTGACGAAGTAGACGAAGTTGAAGAAGTGGAAGAAGTGGACGAAGAGGTCGGAGTGGAGGAAGTGGAGGAAGTTGACGAAGTGGAGGAAGTGGAGGAAGTGGATGAAGTGGAGGAAGTGGAGGAAGTGGAGGAAGTTGAGCCAGTGTAGGAAGTGGACGAAGTTGACGAAGTGGAGGAAGTGGACGAAGTGGAGGAAGTGGAGGAGGTTGAGGAGGATGAGGAAGTGGAGGAAGTTGATGAAGTTGACGAAATGGACGAAGTTGACGAAGTTGAAGAAGTGGAAGAAGTGGACGAGGTGGACGAAGAGGTCGAAGTGGAGGAAGTGGAGGAAGTTGACGAAGTGGAGGAAGTGGAGGAAGTGGAGGCAGTGGAGGAAGTGGAATAAGTGGAGGAAGTGGAGGAAGTGCACGAAGTGGAGAAAATGGAGGAAGTGGAAGAAGTGGAGGAAGTGGAGGAAGTTGACGAATTGGACGAAGTTGACGAAGTGGACAAAGTGAATGAAGTGGAAGTGGGCGAAGTGGATGAAGTAGAGGAAGTGGACAGATTGGACGAAGTTCACAAAGTGGAGGAAGTGGAGGAAATGGACGAAGTGGAGGAAGTGCATGAAGTGGAGAAAGTGGAGGAAGTGGAAGAAGTGGAGGAACTGGAGGAAGTTGACGAATTGGACAAAGTTGACGAAGTGGACGAAGTTCACGAAGTGGAGGAAGTGGAGGAAGTGGACAAACTTGACGAAGTGGAAGAAGTGGAGGAAGAGGACGAAGTTGACGAAGTGGAGGAAGTGGAGGAAGTGGGGGAAGTGGAGGAAGTGGAGGATGTGGACAAACTTGACGAAGTGGTGGAAGTGAAGGAAGAGGACGAAGTTGACGAATTGAAGGAAGTAGACGAAGTTGACGAAGTGGGGGAAGTTGACGAAGTGGAGGAAGTGAACGAAGTGGACGAAGAGGACGAAGTGGACGAAGTTGACGAAGTGGAAGAAGTGGAGGAAGTGGAAGAAGTAGAGGAAGTGGACGAAGGGGACGAAGTGGAGGAAGTGGAGGAAAGGGATGAGGTGGACGAAGTTGAAGAAGTGGACGAAGTGGAAGAGTGGAGGAAGTGGAGGAAATGGAGGAAGTTGAGGAAGTGGAGGAAGTGGAGGAAGAAGGGGGGAAGTGGTCGAAGTGGACGAAATGGACGAAGTGGAAGAAGTGGAAGAAGTGCACGAAGTGGACGAAGAGGTCGAAGTGGAGGAGGTGGAGGAAGTGGAGGAAGTGACGAAGTGGAGGAAGTGGAGGAAGTGGAGGAAGTGGAGGAAGTGGAGGAAGTTGAGGCAGTGGAGGAAGTGGAGGAAGAGGCTGAAGTTGACGAAGTAGAGGAAGTGGACGAAGTTGACGAAGTAGAGGAAGTGGACGAAGTTGACGAAGTGGGGGAGGTGGAGGAAGTGGACGAAGTGGACAAAGTTGACGAAGTGGAAGAAGTGGAGGAGGAGGACGAAGTTGACGAAGTGCAGGAAGTGGACGTAGTGGGGGAAGTTGACGAAGTGGAGGAAGTGGAGGAAGTGGTCGACGTGGACGAAGAGGACGAAGTGGACGAAGTTGACAAAGTGGAAGAAGTGGAAGAAGTGGAGGAAGTGGAGGAAGTGGAGGAAGTGGAGGAAGTGGAGGAAGTGGAGGAAGTGGACGAAGTTGACGAAGTGGAGGAAGTGGAAGAGGGGAGGAAGTGGAGGAAGTGGAGGAAGTTGAGGAAGTGGAGGAAGTGGGGGAACTGGTCGAAGTGGACGAAATTGACAAAGTGGAAGAAGTGGACAAAGTTGACGAAGTGGAGGAAGTGGAGGAAGTGGAGGAGGTGGAGGAGGTTGAGGAAGTAGAGGAAGTGGAGGAAGTGGAGGAAGTTGACGAAGTGGACGAAGTGGACGAAGAGGTCGAAGTGGAGGAAGTGGAGGAAGTTGACGAAGTGGAGGAAGTGGAGGACGTGGAGGAAGTGGAGGAAGTTGAGGCAGTGGAGGAAGTGGAGGAAGAGGACGAAGTTGACGAAGTGGAGGAAGTGGACGAAGTTGACGAAGTGGGGGAAGTGGAGGAAGTGGAGGAAGTGGACAAACTTGACGAAGTGGAGGAAGTGGAGGAAGAGGACGAAGTTGACGAAGTGGAGGAAGTGGAAGGGTCGAGGAAGTGGAGGAAGTGGAGGAAGTGGAGGAAGTGGGGGAAGTGGTCGAAGTGGACGAAATTGACGAAGTGGAAGAAGTGGACAAAGTTGACGAAGTGGAGGAAGTGGAGGAAGTGGAGGAGGTTGAGGAAGTAGAGGAAGTGGAGGAAGTGGATGAAGTTGACGAAGTAGACGAAGTTGAAGAAGTGGAAGAAGTGGACGAAGTGGACGAAGAGGTCGGAGTGGAGGAAGTGGAGGAAGTTGACGAAGTGGAGGAAGTGGAGGAAGTGGATGAAGTGGAGGAAGTGGAGGAAGTGGAGGAAGTTGAGCCAGTGTAGGAAGTGGACGAAGTTGACGAAGTGGAGGAAGTGGAGGAAGTGGAGGAAGTGGAGGAGGTTGAGGAGGATGAGGAAGTGGAGGAAGTTGATGAAGTTGACGAAATGGACGAAGTTGTCGAAGTTGAAGAAGTGGAAGAAGTGGACGAGGTGGACGAAGAGGTCGAAGTGGAGGAAGTGGAGGAAGTTGACGAAGTGGAGGAAGTGGAGGCTGTGGAGGAAGTGGAATAAGTGGAGGAAGTGGAGGAAGTGCACGAAGTGGAGAAAATGGAGGAAGTGGAAGAAGTGGAGGAAGTGGAGGAAGTTGACGAATTGGACGAAGTTGACGAAGTGGACAAAGTGAATGAAGTGGAAGTGGGCGAAGTGGATGAAGTAGAGGAAGTGGACAGATTGGACGAAGTTCACAAAGTGGAGGAAGTGGAGGAAATGGACGAAGTGGAGGAAGTGCATGAAGTGGAGAAAGTGGAGGAAGTGGAAGAAGTGGAGGAACTGGAGGAAGTTGACGAATTGGACAAAGTTGACGAAGTGGACGAAGTTCACGAAGTGGAGGAAGTGGAGGAAGTGGACAAACTTGACGAAGTGGAAGAAGTGGAGGAAGAGGACGAAGTTGACGAAGTGGAGGAAGTGGAGGAAGTGGGGGAAGTGGAGGAAGTGGAGGATGTGGACAAACTTGACGAAGTGGAGGAAGTGGAGGAAGAGGACGAAGTTGACGAATTGAAGGAAGTAGACGAAGTTGACGAAGTGGGGGAAGTTGACGAAGTGGAGGAAGTGAACGAAGTGGACGAAGAGGACGAAGTGGACGAAGTTGACGAAGTGGAAGAAGTGGAGGAAGTGGAGGAAGTAGAGGAAGTGGACGAAGGGGACGAAATGGAGGAAGTGGAGGAAAGGGATGAGGTGGACGAAGTTGAAGAAGTGGACGAAGTGGAAGAGTGGAGGAAGTGGAGGAAATGGAGGAAGTTGAGGAAGTGGAGGAAGTGGAGGAAGGGGGGAAGTGGTCGAAGTGGACGAAATGGACGAAGTGGAAGAAGTGGAAGAAGTGCACGAAGTGGACGAAGAGGTCGAAGTGGAGGAGGTGGAGGAAGTGGAGGAAGTGACGAAGTGGAGGAAGTGGAGGAACTGGAGGAAGTGGAGGAAGTTGAGGCAGTGGAGGAAGTGGAGGAAGAGGCTGAAGTTGACGAAGTAGAGGAAGTGGACGAAGTTGACGAAGTGGGGGAGGTGGAGGAAGTGGACGAAGTGGACAAAGTTGACGAAGTGGAGGAAGTGGAGGAGGAGGACGAAGTTGACGAAGTGCAGGAAGTGGACGTAGTGGGGGAAGTTGACGAAGTGGAGGAAGTGGAGGAAGTGGTCGACGTGGACGAAGAGGACGAAGTGGACGAAGTTGACAAAGTGGAAGAAGTGGAAGAAGTGGAGGAAGTGGAGGAAGTGGAGGAAGTGGAGGAAGTGGAGGAAGTGGAGGAAGTGGACGAAGTTGACGAAGTGGAGGAAGTGGAAGAGGGGAAGAAGTGGAGGAAGTGGAGGAAGTTGAGGAAGTGGAGGAAGTGGGGGAAGTGGTCGAAGTGGACGAAATTGACAAAGTGGAAGAAGTGGACAAAGTTGACGAAGTGGAGGAAGTGGAGGAAGTGGAGGAGGTTGAGGAAGTAGAGGAAGTGGAGGAAGTGGAGGAAGTTGACGAAGTGGACGAAATGGACGAAGAGGTCGAAGTGGAGGAAGTGGAGGAAGTTGACGAAGTGGAGGAAGTGGAGGACGTGGAGGAAGTGGAGGAAGTTGAGGCAGTGGAGGAAGTGGAGGAAGAGGACGAAGTTGACGAAGTGGAGGAAGTGGACGAAGTTGACGAAGTGGGGGAAGTGGAGGAAGTGGAGGAAGTGGACAAACTTGACGAAGTGGACGAAGTGGAGGAAGAGGACGAAGTTGACGAAGTGGAGGAAGTGGAAGGGTGGAGGAAGTGGAGGAAGTGGGGGAAGTGGTCGAAGTGGACGAAATTGACGAAGTGGAAGAAGTGGACAAAGTTGACGAAGTGGAGGAAGTGGAGGAAGTGGAGGAGGTTGAGGAAGTAGAGGAAGTGGAGGAAGTGGATGAAGTTGACGAAGTAGACGAAGTTGAAGAAGTGGAAGAACTGGACGAAGTGGACGAAGAGGTCGAAGTGGAGGAAGTGGAGGAAGTGGATGAAGTGGAGGCAGTGGAGGAAGTGGAGGAAGTGGAGGAAGTTGAGGCAGTGTAGGAAGTGGACGAAGTGGAGGAAGTGGAGGTAGTGGAGGAAGTGGAGGTAGTGGAGGAAGTGGAGGAGGTTGAGGAAGTTGAGGAAGTGGAGGAAGTTGATGAAGTTGACGAAATAGACGAAGTTGACGAAGTTGAAGAAGTGGAAGAGGTGGACGAGGTGGACGCAGAGGTCGAAGTGGAGGAAGTGGAGGAAGTTGACGAAGTGGAGGAAGTGGAGGAAGTGGAGGAAGTGGAGGCAGTGGAGGAAGTGGACAAAGTGGAGGAAGTGGAGGAAGTGCACGAAGTGGAGAAAATGGAGGAAGTGGAGGAAGTGGAGGAAGTGGAGGAAGTTGACGAATTGGACGAAGTTGACGAAGTGGACGAAGTGAATGAAGTGGAAGTGGGCGAAGTGGATGAAGTAGAGGAAGTGGACAGAGTGGACGAAGTTCACGAAGTGGAGGAAGTGGAGGAAATGGAGGAAGTGGAGGAAGTGCATGAAGTGGAGAAAGTGGAGGAAGTGGAAGAAGTGGAGGAACTGGAGGAAGTTGACGAATTGGACAAAGTTGACGAAGTGGACGAAGTTCACGAAGTGGAGGAAGTGGACAAACTTGACGAAGTGGAAGAAGTGGAGGAAGAGGACGAAGTTGACGAAGTGGAGGAAGTGGAGGAAGAGGACGAAGTTGACAAATTGGAGGAAGTAGACGAAGTTGACGAAGTGGGGGAAGTTGACGAAGTGGAGGAAGTGGACGAAGTGGACGAAGAGGACGAAGTGGACGAAGTGGAAGAAGTGGAGGAAGTGGAGGAAGTAGAGGAAGTGGACGAAGTGGAAGAAGTGGACGAAGGGGACGAAGTGGAGGAAGTGGAGGAAAAGGATGAGGTGGACGAAGTTGAAGAAGTGGACAAAGTGGAAGAGTGGAGGAAGTGGAGGAAGTGGAGGAAGTTGAGGAAGTGGAGGAGGTGGAGGAAGGGGGGAAGTGGTCGAAGTGGACGAAATGGACGAAGTCGAAGAAGTGGAGGAAGTGGAGAAAGTGGACGAAGTTGACGAAGTGGAGGAAGTGGAAGAGGGGAGGAAGTGGAGGAACTTGAGGAAGTGGAGGAAGTGGAGGAAGTGGGGGAAGTGGTCGAAGTGGACGAAATTGACAAAGTGGAAGAAGTGGACAAAGTTGACGAAGTGGAGGAAGTGGAGGAAGTGGAGGAGGTTGAGGAAGTAGAGGAAGTGGAGGAAGTGGAGGAAGTTGACGAAGTGGACGAAGTGGACGAAGAGATCGAAGTGGAGGAAGTGGAGGAAGTTGACGAAGTGGAGGAAGTGGAGGACGTGGAGGAAGTGGAGGAAGTTGAGGCAGTGGAGGAAGTGGAGGAAGAGGACGAAGTTGACGAAGTGGCGGAAGTGGACGAAGTTGACGAAGTGGGGGAAGTGGAGGAAGTGGACAAACTTTACGAAGTGGAGGAAGTGGAGGAAGAGGACGAAGTTGACGAAGTGGAGGAAGTGGAAGGGTGGAGGAAGTGGAGGAAGTGGAGGAAGTGGAGGAATTGGAGGAAGTGGGGGAAGTGGTCGAAGTGGACGAAATTGACGAAGTGGAAGAAGTGGACAAAGTTGACAAAGTGCAGGAAGTGGAGGAGGTTGAGGAAGTAGAGGAAGTGGAGGAAGTGGATGAAGTTGACGAAGTAGACGAAGTTGAAGAAGTGGAAGAAGTGGACGAAGAGGTCGAAGTGGAGGAAGTGGAGGAGGTTGACGAAGTGGAGGAAGTGGAGGAAGTGGATGAAGTGGAGGAAGTGGAGGAAGTTGAGGCAGTGTAGGAAGTGGACGAAGTTGACGAAGTGGAGGAAGTGGCGGAAGTGGAGGAAGTGGAGGAAGTGGAGGAGGTTGAGGAAGTTGAGGAAGTGGAGGAAGTTGATGAAGTTGACGAAATGGACGAAGTTGACGAAGTTGTAGAAGTGGAAGAAGTGGACGAGGTGGACGAAGAGGTCGAAGTGGAGGAAGTGGAGGAAGTTGACGAAGTGGAGGAAGTGGAGGAAGTGGAGGAAGTGGAGGCAGTGGACAAAGTGGAGGAAGTGGAGGAAGTGCACGAAGTGGAGAAAATGGAGGAAGTGGAAGAAGTGGAGGAAGTGGAGGAAGTTGACGAATTGGACGAAATTGACGAAGTGGACGAAGTGAATGAAGTGGAAGTGGGCGAAGTGGATGAAGTAGAGGAAGTGGAGGAAATGGAGGAAGTGGAGGAAGTGGAGGAAGTGCATGAAGTGGTGAAAGTGGAGGAAGTGGAAGAAGTGGAGGAACTGGAGGAAGTTGACGAATTGGACAAAGTTGACGAAGTGGACGAAGTTCATGAAGTGGAGGAAGAGGACGAAGTTGACGAATTGGAGGAAGTAGACGAAGTTGACGAAGTGGGGGAAGTTGACGAAGTGGAGGAAGTGGACGAAGTGGACGAAGAGGACGAAGTGGACGAAGTTGACGAAGTGGAAGAAGTGGAGGAAGTGGAGGAAGTGGAGGAAATGGACGAAGTTGACGAACTGGACGAAGTTGACAAAGTGGAGGAAGTGGAGGAAGTGGAGGAAGTAGAGGAAGTAGAGGAAGTGGAGTAAGTGGAGGAAGTGGAGGAAGTGGACGAAGTGGAAGAAGTGGAGGAGGTTGAGGAGGATGAGGAAGTGGAGGAAGTTGATGAAGTTGACGAAATGGACGAAGTTGACGAAGTTGAAGAAGTGGAAGAAGTGGACGAGGTGGACGAAGAGGTCGAAGTGGAGGAAGTGGAGGAAGTTGACGAAGTGGAGGAAGTGGAGGAAGTGGAGGCAGTGGAGGAAGTGGAATAAGTGGAGGAAGTGGAGGAAGTGCACGAAGTGGAGAAAATGGAGGAAGTGGAAGAAGTGGAGGAAGTGGAGGAAGTTGACGAATTGGACGAAGTTGACGAAGTGGACAAAGTGAATGAAGTGGAAGTGGGCGAAGTGGATGAAGTAGAGGAAGTGGACAGATTGGACGAAGTTCACAAAGTGGAGGAAGTGGAGGAAATGGACGAAGTGGAGGAAGTGCATGAAGTGGAGAAAGTGGAGGAAGTGGAAGAAGTGGAGGAACTGGAGGAAGTTGACGAATTGGACAAAGTTGACGAAGTGGACGAAGTTCACGAAGTGGAGGAAGTGGAGGAAGTGGACAAACTTGACGAAGTGGAAGAAGTGGAGGAAGAGGACGAAGTTGACGAAGTGGAGGAAGTGGAGGAAGTGGGGGAAGTGGAGGAAGTGGAGGATGTGGACAAACTTGACGAAGTGGTGGAAGTGAAGGAAGAGGACGAAGTTGACGAATTGAAGGAAGTAGACGAAGTTGACGAAGTGGGGGAAGTTGACGAAGTGGAGGAAGTGAACGAAGTGGACGAAGAGGACGAAGTGGACGAAGTTGACGAAGTGGAAGAAGTGGAGGAAGTGGAAGAAGTAGAGGAAGTGGACGAAGGGGACGAAGTGGAGGAAGTGGAGGAAAGGGATGAGGTGGACGAAGTTGAAGAAGTGGACGAAGTGGAAGAGTGGAGGAAGTGGAGGAAATGGAGGAAGTTGAGGAAGTGGAGGAAGTGGAGGAAGAAGGGGGGAAGTGGTCGAAGTGGACGAAATGGACGAAGTGGAAGAAGTGGAAGAAGTGCACGAAGTGGACGAAGAGGTCGAAGTGGAGGAGGTGGAGGAAGTGGAGGAAGTGACGAAGTGGAGGAAGTGGAGGAAGTGGAGGAAGTGGAGGAAGTGGAGGAAGTTGAGGCAGTGGAGGAAGTGGAGGAAGAGGCTGAAGTTGACGAAGTAGAGGAAGTGGACGAAGTTGACGAAGTAGAGGAAGTGGACGAAGTTGACGAAGTGGGGGAGGTGGAGGAAGTGGACGAAGTGGACAAAGTTGACGAAGTGGAAGAAGTGGAGGAGGAGGACGAAGTTGACGAAGTGCAGGAAGTGGACGTAGTGGGGGAAGTTGACGAAGTGGAGGAAGTGGAGGAAGTGGTCGACGTGGACGAAGAGGACGAAGTGGACGAAGTTGACAAAGTGGAAGAAGTGGAAGAAGTGGAGGAAGTGGAGGAAGTGGAGGAAGTGGAGGAAGTGGAGGAAGTGGAGGAAGTGGACGAAGTTGACGAAGTGGAGGAAGTGGAAGAGGGGAGGAAGTGGAGGAAGTGGAGGAAGTTGAGGAAGTGGAGGAAGTGGGGGAACTGGTCGAAGTGGACGAAATTGACAAAGTGGAAGAAGTGGACAAAGTTGACGAAGTGGAGGAAGTGGAGGAAGTGGAGGAGGTGGAGGAGGTTGAGGAAGTAGAGGAAGTGGAGGAAGTGGAGGAAGTTGACGAAGTGGACGAAGTGGACGAAGAGGTCGAAGTGGAGGAAGTGGAGGAAGTTGACGAAGTGGAGGAAGTGGAGGACGTGGAGGAAGTGGAGGAAGTTGAGGCAGTGGAGGAAGTGGAGGAAGAGGACGAAGTTGACGAAGTGGAGGAAGTGGACGAAGTTGACGAAGTGGGGGAAGTGGAGGAAGTGGAGGAAGTGGACAAACTTGACGAAGTGGAGGAAGTGGAGGAAGAGGACGAAGTTGACGAAGTGGAGGAAGTGGAAGGGTCGAGGAAGTGGAGGAAGTGGAGGAAGTGGAGGAAGTGGGGGAAGTGGTCGAAGTGGACGAAATTGACGAAGTGGAAGAAGTGGACAAAGTTGACGAAGTGGAGGAAGTGGAGGAAGTGGAGGAGGTTGAGGAAGTAGAGGAAGTGGAGGAAGTGGATGAAGTTGACGAAGTAGACGAAGTTGAAGAAGTGGAAGAAGTGGACGAAGTGGACGAAGAGGTCGGAGTGGAGGAAGTGGAGGAAGTTGACGAAGTGGAGGAAGTGGAGGAAGTGGATGAAGTGGAGGAAGTGGAGGAAGTGGAGGAAGTTGAGCCAGTGTAGGAAGTGGACGAAGTTGACGAAGTGGAGGAAGTGGAGGAAGTGGAGGAAGTGGAGGAGGTTGAGGAGGATGAGGAAGTGGAGGAAGTTGATGAAGTTGACGAAATGGACGAAGTTGTCGAAGTTGAAGAAGTGGAAGAAGTGGACGAGGTGGACGAAGAGGTCGAAGTGGAGGAAGTGGAGGAAGTTGACGAAGTGGAGGAAGTGGAGGCTGTGGAGGAAGTGGAATAAGTGGAGGAAGTGGAGGAAGTGCACGAAGTGGAGAAAATGGAGGAAGTGGAAGAAGTGGAGGAAGTGGAGGAAGTTGACGAATTGGACGAAGTTGACGAAGTGGACAAAGTGAATGAAGTGGAAGTGGGCGAAGTGGATGAAGTAGAGGAAGTGGACAGATTGGACGAAGTTCACAAAGTGGAGGAAGTGGAGGAAATGGACGAAGTGGAGGAAGTGCATGAAGTGGAGAAAGTGGAGGAAGTGGAAGAAGTGGAGGAACTGGAGGAAGTTGACGAATTGGACAAAGTTGACGAAGTGGACGAAGTTCACGAAGTGGAGGAAGTGGAGGAAGTGGACAAACTTGACGAAGTGGAAGAAGTGGAGGAAGAGGACGAAGTTGACGAAGTGGAGGAAGTGGAGGAAGTGGGGGAAGTGGAGGAAGTGGAGGATGTGGACAAACTTGACGAAGTGGAGGAAGTGGAGGAAGAGGACGAAGTTGACGAATTGAAGGAAGTAGACGAAGTTGACGAAGTGGGGGAAGTTGACGAAGTGGAGGAAGTGAACGAAGTGGACGAAGAGGACGAAGTGGACGAAGTTGACGAAGTGGAAGAAGTGGAGGAAGTGGAGGAAGTAGAGGAAGTGGACGAAGGGGACGAAATGGAGGAAGTGGAGGAAAGGGATGAGGTGGACGAAGTTGAAGAAGTGGACGAAGTGGAAGAGTGGAGGAAGTGGAGGAAATGGAGGAAGTTGAGGAAGTGGAGGAAGTGGAGGAAGGGGGGAAGTGGTCGAAGTGGACGAAATGGACGAAGTGGAAGAAGTGGAAGAAGTGCACGAAGTGGACGAAGAGGTCGAAGTGGAGGAGGTGGAGGAAGTGGAGGAAGTGACGAAGTGGAGGAAGTGGAGGAACTGGAGGAAGTGGAGGAAGTTGAGGCAGTGGAGGAAGTGGAGGAAGAGGCTGAAGTTGACGAAGTAGAGGAAGTGGACGAAGTTGACGAAGTGGGGGAGGTGGAGGAAGTGGACGAAGTGGACAAAGTTGACGAAGTGGAGGAAGTGGAGGAGGAGGACGAAGTTGACGAAGTGCAGGAAGTGGACGTAGTGGGGGAAGTTGACGAAGTGGAGGAAGTGGAGGAAGTGGTCGACGTGGACGAAGAGGACGAAGTGGACGAAGTTGACAAAGTGGAAGAAGTGGAAGAAGTGGAGGAAGTGGAGGAAGTGGAGGAAGTGGAGGAAGTGGAGGAAGTGGAGGAAGTGGACGAAGTTGACGAAGTGGAGGAAGTGGAAGAGGGGAAGAAGTGGAGGAAGTGGAGGAAGTTGAGGAAGTGGAGGAAGTGGGGGAAGTGGTCGAAGTGGACGAAATTGACAAAGTGGAAGAAGTGGACAAAGTTGACGAAGTGGAGGAAGTGGAGGAAGTGGAGGAGGTTGAGGAAGTAGAGGAAGTGGAGGAAGTGGAGGAAGTTGACGAAGTGGACGAAATGGACGAAGAGGTCGAAGTGGAGGAAGTGGAGGAAGTTGACGAAGTGGAGGAAGTGGAGGACGTGGAGGAAGTGGAGGAAGTTGAGGCAGTGGAGGAAGTGGAGGAAGAGGACGAAGTTGACGAAGTGGAGGAAGTGGACGAAGTTGACGAAGTGGGGGAAGTGGAGGAAGTGGAGGAAGTGGACAAACTTGACGAAGTGGACGAAGTGGAGGAAGAGGACGAAGTTGACGAAGTGGAGGAAGTGGAAGGGTGGAGGAAGTGGAGGAAGTGGGGGAAGTGGTCGAAGTGGACGAAATTGACGAAGTGGAAGAAGTGGACAAAGTTGACGAAGTGGAGGAAGTGGAGGAAGTGGAGGAGGTTGAGGAAGTAGAGGAAGTGGAGGAAGTGGATGAAGTTGACGAAGTAGACGAAGTTGAAGAAGTGGAAGAACTGGACGAAGTGGACGAAGAGGTCGAAGTGGAGGAAGTGGAGGAAGTGGATGAAGTGGAGGCAGTGGAGGAAGTGGAGGAAGTGGAGGAAGTTGAGGCAGTGTAGGAAGTGGACGAAGTGGAGGAAGTGGAGGTAGTGGAGGAAGTGGAGGTAGTGGAGGAAGTGGAGGAGGTTGAGGAAGTTGAGGAAGTGGAGGAAGTTGATGAAGTTGACGAAATAGACGAAGTTGACGAAGTTGAAGAAGTGGAAGAGGTGGACGAGGTGGACGCAGAGGTCGAAGTGGAGGAAGTGGAGGAAGTTGACGAAGTGGAGGAAGTGGAGGAAGTGGAGGAAGTGGAGGCAGTGGAGGAAGTGGACAAAGTGGAGGAAGTGGAGGAAGTGCACGAAGTGGAGAAAATGGAGGAAGTGGAGGAAGTGGAGGAAGTGGAGGAAGTTGACGAATTGGACGAAGTTGACGAAGTGGACGAAGTGAATGAAGTGGAAGTGGGCGAAGTGGATGAAGTAGAGGAAGTGGACAGAGTGGACGAAGTTCACGAAGTGGAGGAAGTGGAGGAAATGGAGGAAGTGGAGGAAGTGCATGAAGTGGAGAAAGTGGAGGAAGTGGAAGAAGTGGAGGAACTGGAGGAAGTTGACGAATTGGACAAAGTTGACGAAGTGGACGAAGTTCACGAAGTGGAGGAAGTGGACAAACTTGACGAAGTGGAAGAAGTGGAGGAAGAGGACGAAGTTGACGAAGTGGAGGAAGTGGAGGAAGAGGACGAAGTTGACAAATTGGAGGAAGTAGACGAAGTTGACGAAGTGGGGGAAGTTGACGAAGTGGAGGAAGTGGACGAAGTGGACGAAGAGGACGAAGTGGACGAAGTGGAAGAAGTGGAGGAAGTGGAGGAAGTAGAGGAAGTGGACGAAGTGGAAGAAGTGGACGAAGGGGACGAAGTGGAGGAAGTGGAGGAAAAGGATGAGGTGGACGAAGTTGAAGAAGTGGACAAAGTGGAAGAGTGGAGGAAGTGGAGGAAGTGGAGGAAGTTGAGGAAGTGGAGGAGGTGGAGGAAGGGGGGAAGTGGTCGAAGTGGACGAAATGGACGAAGTCGAAGAAGTGGAGGAAGTGGAGAAAGTGGACGAAGTTGACGAAGTGGAGGAAGTGGAAGAGGGGAGGAAGTGGAGGAACTTGAGGAAGTGGAGGAAGTGGAGGAAGTGGGGGAAGTGGTCGAAGTGGACGAAATTGACAAAGTGGAAGAAGTGGACAAAGTTGACGAAGTGGAGGAAGTGGAGGAAGTGGAGGAGGTTGAGGAAGTAGAGGAAGTGGAGGAAGTGGAGGAAGTTGACGAAGTGGACGAAGTGGACGAAGAGATCGAAGTGGAGGAAGTGGAGGAAGTTGACGAAGTGGAGGAAGTGGAGGACGTGGAGGAAGTGGAGGAAGTTGAGGCAGTGGAGGAAGTGGAGGAAGAGGACGAAGTTGACGAAGTGGCGGAAGTGGACGAAGTTGACGAAGTGGGGGAAGTGGAGGAAGTGGACAAACTTTACGAAGTGGAGGAAGTGGAGGAAGAGGACGAAGTTGACGAAGTGGAGGAAGTGGAAGGGTGGAGGAAGTGGAGGAAGTGGAGGAAGTGGAGGAATTGGAGGAAGTGGGGGAAGTGGTCGAAGTGGACGAAATTGACGAAGTGGAAGAAGTGGACAAAGTTGACAAAGTGCAGGAAGTGGAGGAGGTTGAGGAAGTAGAGGAAGTGGAGGAAGTGGATGAAGTTGACGAAGTAGACGAAGTTGAAGAAGTGGAAGAAGTGGACGAAGAGGTCGAAGTGGAGGAAGTGGAGGAGGTTGACGAAGTGGAGGAAGTGGAGGAAGTGGATGAAGTGGAGGAAGTGGAGGAAGTTGAGGCAGTGTAGGAAGTGGACGAAGTTGACGAAGTGGAGGAAGTGGCGGAAGTGGAGGAAGTGGAGGAAGTGGAGGAGGTTGAGGAAGTTGAGGAAGTGGAGGAAGTTGATGAAGTTGACGAAATGGACGAAGTTGACGAAGTTGTAGAAGTGGAAGAAGTGGACGAGGTGGACGAAGAGGTCGAAGTGGAGGAAGTGGAGGAAGTTGACGAAGTGGAGGAAGTGGAGGAAGTGGAGGAAGTGGAGGCAGTGGACAAAGTGGAGGAAGTGGAGGAAGTGCACGAAGTGGAGAAAATGGAGGAAGTGGAAGAAGTGGAGGAAGTGGAGGAAGTTGACGAATTGGACGAAATTGACGAAGTGGACGAAGTGAATGAAGTGGAAGTGGGCGAAGTGGATGAAGTAGAGGAAGTGGAGGAAATGGAGGAAGTGGAGGAAGTGGAGGAAGTGCATGAAGTGGTGAAAGTGGAGGAAGTGGAAGAAGTGGAGGAACTGGAGGAAGTTGACGAATTGGACAAAGTTGACGAAGTGGACGAAGTTCATGAAGTGGAGGAAGAGGACGAAGTTGACGAATTGGAGGAAGTAGACGAAGTTGACGAAGTGGGGGAAGTTGACGAAGTGGAGGAAGTGGACGAAGTGGACGAAGAGGACGAAGTGGACGAAGTTGACGAAGTGGAAGAAGTGGAGGAAGTGGAGGAAGTGGAGGAAATGGACGAAGTTGACGAACTGGACGAAGTTGACAAAGTGGAGGAAGTGGAGGAAGTGGAGGAAGTAGAGGAAGTAGAGGAAGTGGAGTAAGTGGAGGAAGTGGAGGAAGTGGACGAAGTGGAAGAAGTGGACGAAGGGGACGAAGCGGAGGAAGTGGAGGAAAGGGATGACGTGGACGAAGTTGAAGAAGTGGACGAAGTGGAAGAGTGGAGGAAGTGGAGGAAGTGGAGGAAGTTGAGGAAGTGGAGGAAGTGGAGGAAGGGGGGAAGTGGTCGAAGTGGACGAAATGGACGAAGTGGAAGAAGTGGACGAAGTGGAAGAAGTGGACGAAGTTAAGGAAGTTGAGGAAGTGGAGGAGGTTGAGGAAGTTGAGGAAGTGGAGGAAGTTGATAAAGTTGACGAAGTGGACGAAGTTGACGAAGTTGAAGAAGTGGACGAAGTGGAATAGTGGAGGAAGTGCAGGAAGTGGAGGAAGTTGAGGAAGTGGGGGATGTGGAGGAAGTGAGGGAAGTGGTCAAAATGGACGAAATGGACGAAGTGGAAGAAGCGGACGAAGTGGAGGAAGTGGAGGAAGTGGAGGAGGTTGAGGAAGTTGAGGGAGTGGAGGAAGTTGATGAAGTTGACGAAGTTGAAAAAGTGGAAGAGGTGGATGAAGTGGAAGAAGAGGTCGAAGTGGAGGAAGTGGAGGAAGTGGAGGAAGTGGAGGAAGTTGACGAAGTGGAGGAAGTGGAAGAAGTGGATGAAGTGGACGAAGAGGTCGAAGTGGAGGAAGTGGAGGAAGTTGACGAAGTGGAGGAAGGGGAGGAAGTGGAGGAAGTGGACAAAGTGGACGAAGTCCACGAAGTGGAGGCAGTGGAGGAAGTGGACAAAGTGGACGAAGTCCACGAAGTGGAGGACGTGGAGGAAATGGAGGAAGTGGAGGAAGTGCACGTAGTGGAGACAGTGGAGGAAGTGGAAGAAGTGGACGAAGTGGAGGAAGTGGACGAATTTGACGAAGTTGACGAAGTTGACGAAGTGGACGAAGTTCACGACGTGGAGGAAGTGGAGGAAATGGAGGAAGTGGAGGAAGTGGAGGAAGTGCACGAAGTGGAGAAAGTGGACGAAGAGGTCGAAGTGGAGGAAGTGGAGGAAGTGGAGGCAGTGGAGGAAGTGGACAAAGTGGACGAAAGTGGAAGTGGGCAAAGTGGATGAAGTGGAGGAAGTGGACAAAGTGGACGAAGTTCACGAAGTGGAGGAAGTGGAGGAAATGGAGGAAGTGGAGGAAGTGGAGGAAGTGCACGAAGTGGAGAAAGTGGAGGAAGTGGAAGAAGTGGAGGAAGTGGAGGAAGTTGACGAATTTGACGAAGTTGACGAAGTGGACGAAGTTCACGACGTGGAGGAAGTGGAGGAAATGGAGGAAGTGGAGGAAGTGGAGGAAGTGCACGAAGTGGAGAAAGTGGACGAAGAGGTCGAAGTCGAGGAAGTGGAGGAAGTGGAGGCCGTGGAGGAAGTGGACAAAGTGGACAAAGTGGACGAAGTTCACGAAGTGGAGGAAGTGCAGGAAGTGCACGAAGTGGAGAAAGTGGAGGAAGTGGAACAAGTTGACGAATTGGACGAAGTTGACGAAGTGGAGGGACGAAGTGGAAGAAGTGGAGGGACGAAGTGGATGAAGTGTACGAAAGTTGACGAAGTTGAAGAAGTGGAGGAAGTGGAAGAGTTGAGGAAGTGGAGAAGTGGAGAAAGTCGAGGAAGTGGAGGAAGTGGAGGAAGTGGAGGAAGTGGGGGAAGTGGTCGAAGTGGAGGAAGTGGATGAAGTTTACAAAGTGGAGGAAGTGGACGAAATGGAGGAATTGGAGGAAGTGGAGGAAGTGGAAGAAGTGGAGGCAGTGGAGGAAGTGGACAAAGTGGACGAACTTCACGAAGTGGAGGAAGTGTCGGAAATGGAGGAAGTGGAGGAAGTGCACGAAGTGGAGGAAGTGGAGGAAGTGAAAGATGTCGACGAAGTGGAGGAAGTTGACGAAATGGACGAAGTTGACGAAGTTGAAGAAGTGGACGAAGTGGAAGAAGTGGACGAAGTTGACGAAGTGGAGGAAGTGGAGGAAGTGGAGAAAGTGGACAGAGTGGACGAGGTTGACGAAGTAGAGGAAGTGGGGGAAGTGGAGGAAGTGGACGACGTTAACGAAGTGGAGGTAGTCAACGAAGTTGACGAAGTGGGGGAAGTGGAGGAAGTGAAGGAAGTGGAGGAAGTGGTGGAAGTTGACGAAGTCAACGAAGTTGAAGAAGTGGAAGAAGTGGACGAAAGTTGACGAAGGGGACGAAGTGGGGAAAGTGGACGAAGTTGACGAAGTGGACGAAGTGGACTAAGTGGAGGAAGTGTAGGAAGTGGCGGAAGTTGAAGAAGTGGAAGAAGTGGACGAAGTGGTCGAAGATGAAGAAGTGGAGGAAATTGACGAAGTGGAAGAAGTGGACAAAGTTGATGAAGTGGAGGAAGTGGAGGAAGTGGACAAACTTGACGAAGTGGAGAAAGTGGAGGAAGAGGCCGAAGTTGACGAAGTGGAGGAAGTGGACGAAGTTGACGAAGTGGGGGAAGTTGAGGAAATGGTGGAAGTGGAGGAAGTGGAGGAAGTGGACAATCTTGACGAAGTGGAGGAAGTGGAGGAAGTGGAGGAAGAGGACGAAGTTGACGAAGTGGAGGAAGTTGACGAAGTGGACGAAGTGGACGAAGAGGTCGAAGTGGAGGAAGTGGAGGAAGTTGACGAAGTTGAGGAAGTTGACGAAGTGGAGGAAGTGGAGGACGTGGAGGAAGTGGGGGAAGTTGAGGCAGTGGAGGAAGTGGAGGAAGAGAACGAAGTTGACGAAGTGGAGGAAGTCGACGAAGTTGACGAAGTGGGGGAAGTGGAGGAAGTGGAGCAAGTGGAGGAGGTGGAGGAAGTGGAGGAAATGGGGGAAGTGGTCGAAGTGGACGAAATTGACGAAGTGGAAGAAGTGGACAAAGTTGACGAAGTGGAGGAAGTGGAGGAAGTGAAGGAGGTTGAGGAAGTAGAGGAAGTGGAGGAAGTGGATGAAGTTGACGAAGTAGAAGAAGTGGAAGA
This sequence comes from Vigna umbellata, assembly GCF_029865625.1. Classification (NCBI taxonomy): domain Eukaryota; kingdom Viridiplantae; phylum Streptophyta; class Magnoliopsida; order Fabales; family Fabaceae; genus Vigna; species Vigna umbellata. The sequence continues at coordinate 49,385,036 of NC_142171.1, read as the reverse complement.
AGTGGACGAAGTGGACGAAGAGGTCGAAGTGGAGGAAGTGGAGGAAGTTGACGAAGTGGAGGAAGTGGAGGAAGTGGATGAAGTGGAGGAAGTGGACGAAGTGGAGGAAGTTGAGGCAGTGTAGGAAGTGGACGAAGTAGACGAAGTGGAGGAAGTGGAGGAAGTGGAGGAAGTGGAGGAAGTGGAGGAAGTGGAGGAGGTTGAGGAAGTTGAGGAAGTGGAGGAAGTTGATGAAGTTGACGAAATGGACGAAGTTGACGAAGTTGAAGAAGTAGAAGAAGTGGACGAGGTGGACGAAGAGGTCGAAGTGGAGGAAGTGGAGGAAGTTGACGAAGTGGAGGAAGTGGAGGAAGTGGAGGAAGTGGAGGAAGTGTAGGAAGTGTAGGAAGTGGAGGAAGTGGACAAAGTGGAGGAAGTGGAGGAACTGCACGAAGTGGAGAAAACGGAGGAAGTGGAAGAAGTGGAGGAAGTTGAGGAAGTTGACGAATTGGACGAAGTTGCCGAAGTGGACGAAGTGGATGAAGTACAGGAAGTGGACAGAGTGGACGAAGTTCACGAAGTGGAGGAAGTGGAGGAAATGGAGGAAGTGGAGGAAGTGGAGGAAGTGCATGAAGTGGAGAAAGTGGAGGAAGTGGAAGAAGTGGAGGAAGTGGAGGAAGTTGACGAATTGGACAAAGTTGACGAAGTGGACGAAGTTCACGAAGTGGAGGAAGTGGAGGAAGTGGAGGAAGTGGACAAACTTGACGAAGTGGAAGAAGTGGAGGAAGAGGACGAAGTTGACGATGTGTAGGAAGTGGAGGAAGTGGGGAAGTGGAGGAAGTGGACAAACTTGACGAAGTGGAGGAAGTGGAGGAAGAGGACGAAGTTGACGAATTGGAGGAAGTGGACGAAGTTGACGAGATGGGGGAAGTTGACGAAGTGGAGGAAGTGGATGAAGTGGACGAAGAGGACGAAGTTAAGGAAGTTGAGGAAGTGGAGGAGGTTGAGGAAGTGGAGGAAGTTCATAAAGTTGACGAAGTGGACGAAGTTGACGAAGTTGAAGAAGTGGACGAAGTGGAATAGTGGAGGAAGTGCAGGAAGTGGAGGAAGTTGAGGAAGTGGGGGATGTGGAGGAAGTGAGGGAAGTGGTCAAAGTGGACGAAATGGACGAAGTGGAAGAAGGGGACGAAGTGGAGGAAGTGGAGGAAGTGGAGGAAGTGGAGGAGGTTGAGGAAGTTGAGGGAGTGGAGGAAGTTGAGGAAGTTGACGAAGTTGAAAAAGTGGAAGAAGTGGATGAAGTGGAAGAAGAGGTCGAAGTGGAGGAAGTGGAGGAAGTGGAGGCAGTGGAGGAAGTGGAGGAAGTTGACGAAGTGGAGGAAGTGGAAGAAGTGGATGAAGTGGACGAAGAGGTCGAAGTGGAGGAAGTGGAGGAAGTTGACGAAGTGGAGGAAGGGGAGGAAGTGGAGGAAGTGGAGGCAGTGGAGGAAGTGGACAAAGTGGACGAAGTCCACGAAGTGGAGGCAGTGGAGGAAGTGGATGAAGTCCACGAAGTGGAGGACGTGGAGGAAATGGAGGAAGTGGAGGAAGTGCACGTAGTGGAGACAGTGGAGGAAGTGGAAGAAGTGGACGAAGTGGAGGAAGTTGACGAATTTGACGAAGTTGACGAAGTTGACGAAGTGGACGAAGTTCACGACGTGGAGGAAGTGGAGGAAATGGAGGAAGTGGAGGAAGTGGAGGAAGTGCACGAAGTGGAGAAAGTGGACGAAGAGGTCGAAGTGGAGGAAGTGGAGGAAGTGGAGGCAGTGGAGGAAGTGGACAAAGTGGACGAAAGTGGAAGTGGGCAAAGTGGATGAAGTGGAGGAAGTGGACAAAGTGGACGAAGTTCACGAAGTGGAGGAAGTGGAGGAAATGGAGGAAGTGGAGGAAGTGGAGGAAGTGCACGAAGTGGAGAAAGTGGAGGAAGTGGAAGAAGTGGAGGAAGTGGAGGAAGTTGACGAATTTGACGAAGTTGACGAAGTGGACGAAGTTCACGACGTGGAGGAAGTGGAGGAAGTGCACGAAGTGGAGAATGTGGACGAAGAGGTCGAAGTGGAGGAAGTGGAGGAAGTGGAGGCAGTGGAGGAAGTGGACAAAGTGGACGAAGTTCACGAAGTGGAGGAAGTGGAGGAAGTGCACGAAGTGGAGAAAGTGGAGGAAGTGGAACAAGTTGACGAATTGGACGAAGTTGACGAAGTGGAGGGACGAAGTGGAAGAAGTGGAGGGACGAAGTGGATGAAGTGTACGAAGTTGACGAAGTTGAAGAAGTGGAGGAAGTGGATGAAGTTTACAAAGTGGAGGAAGTGGACGAAATGGAGGAATTGGAGGAAGTGGAGGAAGTGGAGGAAATGGAGGCAGTGGAGGAAGTGGACAAAGTGGACGAACTTCACGAAGTGGAGGAAGTGTCGGAAATGGAGGAAGTGGAGGAAGTGCACGAAGTGGAGGAAGTGGAGGAAGTGAAAGATGTCGACGAAGTGGAGGAAGTTGACGAAATGGACGAAGTTGACGAAGTTGAAGAAGTGGACGAAGTGGAAGAAGTGGACGAAGTGGACGAAGTTGACGAAGTGGACGAAGTGGAGGAAGTGGAGGAAGTGGAGGAAGTGGACCAAGTGGACGAGGTTGACGAAGTAGAGGAAGTGGGGGAAGTGGAGGAAGTGGACGACGTTAACGAAGTGGAGGAAGTGGGGGAAGTGGAGGAAGTGGACGACGTTAACGAAGTGGAGGTAGTCAACGAAGTTGACGAAGTGGGGGAAGTGGAGGAAGTGAAGGAAGTGGAGGAAGTGGTGGAAGTTGACGAAGTCAACGAAGTTGAAGAAGTGGAAGAAGTGGACGAAAGTTGACGAAGGGGACGAAGTGGGGAAAGTGGACGAAGTTGACGAAGTGGACGAAGTGGACTAAGTGGAGGAAGTGTAGGAAGTGGCGGAAGTTGAAGAAGTGGAAGAAGTGGACGAAGTGGTCGAAGATGAAGAAGAGGAGGAAATTGACGAAGTGGAAGAAGTGGACAAAGTTGACGAAGTGGAGGAAGTGGACAAACTTGACGAAGTGGAGAAAGTGGAGGAAGAGGCCGAAGTTGACGAAGTGGAGGAAGTGGACGAAGTTGACGAAGTGGGGGAAGTGGAGGAAATGGAGGAAGTGGAGGAAGTGGAGGAAGTGGACAATCTTGACGAAGTAGAGGAAGTGGAGGAAGAGGACGAAGTTGACGAAGTGGAGGAAGTTGACGAAGTGGACGAAGTGGACGAAGAGGTCGAAGTGGAGGAAGTGGAGGAAGTTGACGAAGTTGAGGAAGTTGACGAAGTGGAGGAAGTGGAGGAAGTTGAGGCAGTGGAGGAAGTGGACGAAGAGGACGAAGTTGACGAAGTGGAGGAAGTGGACGAAGTTGACGAAGTGGGGGAAGTGGAGGAAGTGGAGGAAGTGGACAAACTTGACGAAGTGGAGGAAGTGGAGGAAGAGGACGAAGTTGACGAAGAGGAGGAAGTGGAAGGGTGGAGGAAGTGGAGGAAATGGGGGAAGTGGTCGAACTGGACGAAATTGACGAAGTGGAAGAAGTGGACAAAGTTGACGAAGTGGAGGAAGTGGAGGAAGTGAAGGAGGATGAGGAAGTAGAGGAAGTGGAGGAAGTGGATGAAGTTGACGAAGTAGAAGAAGTGGAAGAGGTGGACGAAGTGGACGAAGAGGTCGAAGTGGAGGAAGTGGAGGAAGTTGACGAACTGGAGGAAGTGGAGGAAGTGGATGAAGTGGAGGAAGTGGACGAAGTGGAGGAAGTTGAGGCAGTGTAGGAAGTGGACGAAGTTGACGAAGTGGAGGAAGTGGAGGAAGTGGAGGAAGTGGAGGAGGTTGAGGAAGTTGAGGAAGTGGAGGAAGTTGATGAAGTTGACGAAATGGACGAAGTTGACGAAGTTGAAGAAGTGGAAGAAGTGGACGAGGTGGACGAAGAGGTCGAAGTGGAGGAAGTGGAGGAAGTTGACGAAGTGGAGGAAGTGGAGGAAGTGGAGGAAGTGGAGGAAGTGGAGGCAGTGGAGGAAGTGGAGGAAGTGGAGGAAGTGCACGAAGTGGAGAAAATGGAGGAAGTGGAAGAAGTGGAGGAAGTGGAGGAAGTTGACGAATTGGACGAAATTGACGAAGTGGACGAAGTGAATGAAGTGGAAGTGGGCGAAGTGGATGAAGTAGAGGAAGTGGAGGAAATGGAGGAAGTGGAGGAAGTGGAGGAAGTGCATGAAGTGGAGAAAGTGGAGGAAGTGGAAGAAGTGGAGGAACTGGAGGAAGTTGACAAATTGGACAAAGTTGACGAAGTGGACGAAGTTCACGAAGTGGAGGAAGAGGACGAAGTTGACGAATTGGAGGAAGTAGACGAAGTTGACGAAGTGGGGGAAGTTGACGAAGTGGAGGAAGTGGACGAACTGGACGAAGAGGACGAAGTTGACGATGTGGAAGAAGTGGAGGACGTGGAGGAAGTGGAGGAAATGGACGAAGTTGACGAACTGGACGAAGTTGACAAAGTGGAGGAAGTGGAGGAAGTGGAGGATGTAGAGGAAGTAGAGGAAGTGGAGTAAGTGGAGGAAGTGGACGAAGTGGAAGAAGTGGACGAAGGGGACGAAGCGGAGGAAGTGGAGGAAAGGGATGACGTGGACGAAGTTGAAGAAGTGGACGAAGTGGAAGAGTGGAGGAAGTGGAGGAAGTGGAGGAAGTTGAGGAAGTGGAGGAAGTGGAGGAAGGGGGGGAAGTGGTCGAAGTGGACGAAATGGACGGAGTGGAAGAAGTGGACGAAGTGGAAGAAGTGGACGAAGTTAAGGAAGTTGAGGAAGTGGAGGAGGTTGAGGAAGTGGAGGAAGTTCATAAAGTTGACGAAGTGGACGAAGTGGACGAAGTTGACGAAGTTGAAGAAGTGGACGAAGTGGAATAGTGGAGGAAGTGCAGGAAGTGGAGGAAGTTGAGGAAGTGGGGAATGTGGAGGAAGTGAGGGAAGTGGTCAAAGTGGACGAAATGGACGAAGTGGAAGAAGGGGACGAAGTGGAAGAAGGGGACGAAGTGGAGGCGGTTGAGGAAGTTGAGGGAGTGGAGGAAGTTGAGGAAGTTGACGAAGTTGAAAAAGTGGAAGAAGTGGAAGAAGAGGTCGAAGTGGAGGAAGTGGAGGAAGTGGAGGCAGTGGAGGAAGTGGAGGAAGTTGACGAAGTGGAGGAAGTGGAAGAAGTGGATGAAGTGGACGAAGAGGTCGAAGTGGAGGAAGTGGAGGAAGTTGACGAAGTGGAGGAAGGGGAGGAAGTGGAGGAAGTGGAGGCAGTGGAGGAAGTGGACAAAGTGGACGAAGTCCACGAAGTGGAGGCAGTGGATGAAGTCCACGAAGTGGAGGACGTGGAGGAAATGGAGGAAGTAGAGGAAGTGCACGTAGTGGAGACAGTGGAGGAAGTGGAAGAAGTGGACGAAGTGGAGGAAGTTGACGAATTTGACGAAGTTGACGAAGTTGACGAAGTGGACGAAGTTCACGACGTGGAGGAAGTGGAGGAAATGGAGGAAGTGGAGGAAGTGGAGGAAGTGCACGAAGTGGAGAAAGTGGACGAAGAGGTCGAAGTGGAGGAAGTGGAGGCAGTGGAGGAAGTGGACAAAGCGGACGAAAGTGGAAGTGGGCAAAGTGGATGAAGTGGAGGAAGTGGACAAAGTGGACGAAGTTCACGAAGTGGAGGAAGTGGAGGAAATTGAGGAAGTGGAGGAAGTGGAGGAAGTGCACGAAGTGGAGAAAGTGGAGGAAGTGGAAGAAGTGGAGGACGTGGAGGAAGTTGACGAATTTGACGAAGTTGACGAAGTTGACGAAGTGGACGAAGTTCACGACGTGGAGGAAGTGGAGGAAATGGAGGAAGTGGAGGAAGTGGAGGAAGTGCACGAAGTGGAGAAAGTGGACGAAGAGGTCGAAGTGGAGGAAGTGGAGGAAGTGGAGGCAGTGGAGGAAGTGGACAAAGTGGAGGAAGTGCACGAAGTGGAGGAAGTGCACGAAGTGGAGAAAGTTGAGGAAGCGGAACAAGTTGACGAATTGGACGAAGTTGACGAAGTGGAGGGACGAAGTGGAAGAAGTGGAGGGACGAAGTGGGTGAAGTGTACGAAGTTGACGAAGTTGAAGAAGTGGAGGAAGTGGAAGAGTTGAGGAAGTGGAGAAGTGGAGAAAGTCGAGGAAGTGGAGGAAGTGGAGGAAGTGGGGGAAGTGGTCGAAGTGGAGGAAGTGGATGAAGTTTACAAAGTGGAGGAAGTGGACGAAATGGAGGAATTGGAGGAAGTGGAGGAAGTGGAGGAAGTGGAGGCAGTGGAGGAAGTGGACAAAGTGGACGAACTTCACGAAGTGGAGGAAGTGTCGGAAATGGAGGAAGTGCAGGAAGTGGAGGAAGTGAAAGATGTCGACGAAGTGGAGGAAGTTGACGAAATGGACGAAGTTGACGAAGTTGAAGAAGTGGACGAAGTGGAAGAAGTGGACGAAGTTGACGAAGTGGACGAAGTGGAGGAAGTGGAGGAAGTGGACCAAGTGGACGAGGTTGACGAAGTAGAGGAAGTGGGGGAAGTGGAGGAAGTGGACGACGTTAACGAAGTGGAGGTAGTCAACGAAGTTGACGAAGTGGGGGAAGTGGAGGAAGTGAAGGAAGTGGAGGAAGTGGTGGAAGTTGACGAAGTCAACGAAGTTGAAGAAGTGGAAGAAGTGGACGAAAGTTGACGAAGGGGACGAAGTGGGGAAAGTGGACGAAGTTGACGAAGTGGACGAAGTGGACTAAGTGGAGGAAGTGTAGGAAGTGGCGGAAGTTGAAGAAGTGGAAGAAGTGGACGAAGTGGTCGAAGACGAAGAAGTGGAGGAAATTGACAAAGTGGAAGAAGTGGACAAAGTTGATGAAGTGGAGGAAGTGGAGGAAGTGGACAAACTTGACGAAGTGGAGAAAGTGGAGGAAGAGGCCGAAGTTGACGAAGTGGAGGAAGTGGAGGAAGTTGACGAAGTGGGGGAAGTGGAGGAAATGGTGGAAGTGGAGGAAGTGGAGGAAGTGGACAATCTTGACGAAGTGGAGGAAGTGGAGGAAGAGGACGAAGTTGACGAAGTGGAGGAAGTTGACGAAGTGGACGAAGTGGACGAAGAGGTCGAAGTGGAGGAAGTGGAGGAAGTTGACGAAGTTGAGGAAGTTGACGAAGTGGAGGAAGTGGAGGACGTGGAGGAAGTGGAGGAAGTTGAGGCAGTGGAGGAAGTGGAGGAAGAGGACGAAGTTGACGAAGTGGAGGAAGTGGACGAAGTTGACGAAGTGGGGGAAGTGGAGGAAGTGGAGGAAGTGGACAAACATGACGAAGTGGAGGAAGTGGAGGAAGAGGACGAAGTTGACGAAGAGGAGGAAGTGGAAGGGTGGAGGAAGTGGAGGAAGTGGAGGAAGTGGAGGAAATGGGGGAAGTGGTCGAAGTGGACGAAATTGACGAAGTGGAAGAAGTGGACAAAGTTGACGAAGTGGAGGAAGTGGAGGAAGTGAAGGAGGTTGAGGAAGTAGAGGAAGTGGAGGAAGTGGATGAAGTTGACGAAGTAGAAGAAGTGGAAGAAGTGGACCAAGTGGACGAAGAGGTCGAAGTGGAGGAAGTGGAGGAAGTTGACGAAGTGGAGGAAGTGGAGGAAGTGGATGAAGTGGAGGAAGTGGAGGAAGTGGAGGAAGTTGAGGCAGTGTAGGAAGTGGACGAAGTTGACGAAGTGGAGGAAGTGGAGGAAGTGGAGGAAGTGGAGGAGGTTGAGGAAGTTGAGGAAGTGGAGGAAGTTGATGAAGTTGACGAAATGGACGAAGTTGACGAAGTTGAAGAAGTGGAAGAAGTGGACGAGGTGGACGAAGAGGTCGAAGTGGAGGAAGTGGAGGAAGTTGACGAAGTGGAGGAAGTGGAGGAAGTGGAGGAAGTGGAGGAAGTGGAGGAAGTGGAGGAAGTGGAGGAAGTGTAGGAAGTGGAGGAAGTGGACAAAGTGGAGGAAGTGGAGGAAGTGCACGAAGTGAAGAAAATGGAGGAAGTGGAAGAAGTGGAGGAAGTGGAGGAAGTTGACGAATTGGACGAAGTTGACGAAGTGGACGAAGTGGATGAAGTGGAAGTGGGCGAAGTGGATGAAGTACAGGAAGTGGACAGAGTGGACGAAGTTCACGAAGTGGAGGAAGTGGAGGAAATGGAGGAAGTGGAGGAAGTGCATGAAGTGGAGAAAGTGGAGGAAGTGGAAGAAGTGGAGGAAGTGGAGGAAGTTGACGAATTGGACAAAGTTGACGAAGTGGACGAAGTGGAGGAAGTGGAGGAAGTGGAGGAAGTGGAGGAAGTGGACAAACTTGACGAAGTGGAAGAAGTGGAGGAAGAGGACGAAGTTGTAGATGTGTAGGAAGTGGAGGAAGTGGGGGAAGTGGAGGAAGTGGAGGAAGTGGACAAACTTGACGAAGTGGAGGAAGTGGAGGAAGAGGACGAAGTGGACGAATTGGAGGAAGTGGACGAAGTTGACGAGGTGGGGGAAGTTGACGAAGTAGAGGAAGTGGACGAAGTGGACGAAGAGGACGAAGTGGACGAAGTGGAAGAAGTGGAGGAAGTGGAGGAAGTGGAGGAAATGGACGAAGTTGACGAATTGGACGAAGTTGACAAAGTGGAGGAAGTGGAGGAAGTAGAGGAAGTAGAGGAAGTGGAGTAAGTGGAGGAAGTGGACGAAGTGGAAGAAGTGGACGAAGGGGACGAAGTGGAGGAAGTAGAGGAAAGGGATGAGGTGGACGAAGTTGATGAAGTGGACGAAGTGGAAGATTGGAGGAAGTGGAGGAAGTGGAGGAAGTTGAGGAAGTGGAGGAAGGGGGGGAAGTGGTCGAAGTGGACGAAATGGACGAAGTGGAAGAAGTGGACGAAGTGGAGGAAGTGGACGAAGTTGAGGAAGTTGAGGAAGTGGAGGAGGTTGAGGAAGTTGAGGAAGTGGAGGAAGTTGATGAAGTTGACGAAGTGGACGAAGTTGACGAAGTTTAAGAAGTGGACGAAGTGGAAGAGTGGAGGAAGTGCAGGAAGTGGAGGAAGTTGAGGAAGTGGGGGATGTAGAGGAAGTGAGGGAAGTGGTCAAAGTGGACGCAATGGACGAAGTGGAAGAAGGGGACGAAGTGGAGGAAGTGGACGAAGTGGAGGAGGTGGAGGAGGTTGAGGAAGTTGAGGGAGTGGAGGAAGTTGATGAAGTTGACGAAGTGGACGAAGTTGACGAAGTTGAAGAAGTGGACGAAGTGGACGAAGAGGTCGAAGTGGAGGAAGTGGAGGAAGTTGACGAAGTGGAGGAAGGGGAGGAAGTGGAGGAAGTGGAGGCAGTGGAGGAAGTGGACAAAGTGGACGAAGTCCACGAAGTGGAGGACGTGGAGGAAATGGAGGAAGTGGAGGAAGTGCACGAAGTGGAGAAAGTGGAGGAAGTGGAAGAAGTGGAGGAAGTGGAGGAAGTTGACGAATTGGACGAAGTTGGCGAAGTGGAAGTGGGCAAAGTGGATGAAGTGGGGGAAGTGGACAAAGTGGACGAAGCTCACCAAGTGGAGGAAGTGGAGGAAATGGAGGAAGTGGAGGAAGTGGAGGAAATGGAGGAAGTGGAGGAAGTGGAGGAAGTGCACGAAGTGGAGAAAGTGGAGGAAGTGGAAGAAGTGGAGGAAGTTGACGAATTGGACGAAATTGACGAAGTGGACGAAGTTCACGACGTGGAGGAAGTGGAGGAAATGGAGGAAGTGGAGGAAGTGCACGAAGTGGAGAAAGTGGACGAAGAGGTCGAAGTGGAGGAAGTGGAGGAAGTGGAGGCAGTGGAGGAAGTGGAGGAAGTGGACAAAGTGGACGAAGTTCACGAAGTGGAGGAAGTGGAGGAAGTGCACGAAGTGGAGAAAGTGGAAGAAGTTGACGAATTGGACGAAGTTGACGAAGTGGAGGGACGAAGTGGAAGAAGTGGAGGGACGAAGTGGATGAAGTGTACGAAGTTGACGAAGTTGAAGAAGTGGAGGAAGTGGAGGAGTTGAGGAAGTGGAGAAGTGGAGAAAGTTGAGGAAGTGGAAGAAGTGGAGGAAGTGTTGGAAGTGGTCGAAGTGGAGGAAGTGGATGAAGTTTACAAAGTGGAGGAAGTGGACGAAATGGAGGAATTGGAGGAAGTGGAGGAAGTGGAGGAAGTGGAGGCAGTGGAGGAAGTGGACAAAGTGGACGAACTTCACGAAGTGGAGGAAGTGTCGGAAATGGAGGAAGTGGAGGAAGTGCACGAAGTGGAGGAAGTGGAGGAAGTGAAAGATGTCGACGAAGTCGAGGAAGTTGACGAAATGGACGAAGTTGACGAAGTTGAAGAAGTGGACGAAGTGGAAGAAGTGGACGAAGTGGACGAAGTTGACGAAGTGGACGAAGTGGAGGAAGTGGAGGAAGTGGAGGAAGTGGACCAAGTGGACGAGGTTGAGGAAGTAGAGGAAGTGGGGGAAGTGGAGGAAGTGGACGACGTTAACGAAGTGGAGGTAGTGAACGAAGTTGACGAAGTGGGGGAAGTGGAGGAAGTGAAGGAAGTGGAGGAAGTGGAGGAAGTTGACGAAGTCAACGAAGTTGAAGAAGTGGAAGAAGTGGACGAAAGTTGACGAAGGGGACGAAGTTGACGAAGTGGACGAAGTGGACTCAGTGGAGGAAGTGGAGGAAGTGGAGGAAGTTGAAGAAGTGGAAGAAGTGGACGAAGTGGTCGAAGATGAAGAAGTGGAGGAAATTGACGAAGTGGAAGAAGTGGACAAAGTTGACGAAGTGGAGGAAGTGGAGGAAGTGGACAAACTTGACGAAGTGGAGAAAGTGGAGGAAGAGGCCGAAGTTGACGATGTGTAGGAAGTGGAGGAAGTGGGGGAAGTGGAGGAAGTGGAGGAAGTGGAGGAAGTGGACAATCTTGACGAAGTGGAGGAAGAGGACGAAGTTGACGAAGTGGAGGAAGTGGACGAAGTGGAGGAAGTGGACGAAGTGGAGGAAGCGGACGAAGTGGACGAACTTGACGAAGTGGAAGAAGTTGAAGAAGAGGAGGAAGTGGAGGAAGTGGAGGAAGTGAAGGAAGTGGACGAAGTTGACGAATTGGACGAAGTGGATGAAGTTGACAAAGTGGAGGAAGTGGAGGAAGTGGAGGAAGTGGAGGAAGTAGAGGAAGTAGAGGAAGTGGAGGAAGTGGAGTAGTGGAGAAAGTGGAGGAAGTGGAGGAAGTGGAGGAAGTGGAAGAAGTGGACGAAGGGGACGAAGTGGAGGAAGTGGAGGAAATGGATGAGGTGGACGAAGTTGAAGAAGTGGACGAAGTGGAAGAGTGGAGGAAGTGGAGGAAGTGGAGGAAGTTGAGGAAGTGGACGAAGTGGAGGAAGGGGGGGAAGTGGTCGAAGTGGACGAAATGGACGAAGTGGAAGAAGTGGACGAAGTGGAGGAAGTGGACGAAGTTGAGGAAGTTGAGGAAGTGGAGGAGGTTGAGGAAGTTGAGGAAGTGGAGGAAGTTGATGAAGTTGACGAAGTGGACGAAGTTGACGAAGTTGAAGAAGTGGACGAAGTGGAAGAGTGGAGGAAGTGCAGGAGGTGGAGGAAGTTGAGGAAGTGGGGGATGTGGAGGAAGTGAGGGAAGTGGTCAAAGTGGACGAAATGGACGAAGTGGAGGAAGTGGAGGAAGTGGAGGAAGTGGAGGAAGTGGAGGAAGTGGACGAAGTTGACGAAGTTGAGGAAGTGGACGAAATTGACGAAGTGGGGGAAGTGGAGGATGTGGACGAAGTGGAGGAAATGGAGGAAGTGGAGGAAGTGGGGAAAGTGGAGGAAGTGGGGAAAGTGGAGGAAGTGCACGAAGTGGAGGAAGTGGAAGAAATTGAGGAAGTGGAGGAAGTTGACGAATTGGACGAAGTTGACGAAGTGGACCAAGTGGACCAAGTGGAAGAAGAGGAGGAAGTGATGGAAGTGGAGGAAGTGGAGGAAGTGGAGGAAGTGCACGAAGTGGAGGAAGTGGAGGAAGTGAAGGAAGTAGAGGAAGTGGATGAAGTGCAGGAAGTGGAGGAAGTGGAGGAAGTGCATGAATTTGACGAAGTTGAAGAAGTGGACGAAGTGGAAGAAGTGGAGGAAGTGGAGGAAGTGGAGGAAGTGGAGGAAGTGGACAAACTTGACGAATTGGAGGAAGTGGAGGAAGTTGACGAAGTGGAGGAAGTGGAGGAAGTGGAGGAAGTGGACGAAGTGGAGGAAGTGGACGAAGTTGACGAAGTGGGCCAAGTTGACGAAGTTGACGAAGTTGACGAAGTTGACAAAGTTGAAGAAGTGGAAGAAGAGGACGAAGTGGACGAACTGGAAGAAGTGGACGAAGTGGACGAAGTGGACGAAGTGGAGGAAGTGGACGAATTGGTCCATGTGGAGGAAATGGACAAAGTTGACGAAGAGGAGGAAGTGAACCAACTTGACGAAGTGGAGAAAGTTGACGAAGTTGACGAAGTGGACGAAGTTGACAGAGTGGAGGAAGTCGACAAACTTTACGAAGTGGAGGAACTGGACGAAGTTGACGAAGTTGACGAAGTGGAAGAAGTGGAAGAAGTGGAGGAAGTGGAGGAAGTGGACGAAGTGGACGAAATTGACGAATTGGACGAATTGGATGAAGTTGACAAAGTGGAGGAAGTGGACGAAGTGGAGGAAGTAGAGGAAGTGGAGGAAGTGGAGGAAGTTGACTAAGTGGAGGGAGTGGAGGAAATGGAGGAAGTGGAGGAAGTGGACGAAGTTGAAGAAGTGGACCAAGTGGAAGAGTGGAGGAAGTGGACCAAGTGGACGAAATGGAGGAAGTGGGGGAAGTGCACGAAGTGGAGGGAGTGGGGGAAGTGGTCCAAGTGGACGAAGTGGACGAAATTGACGAAGTGGAAGAAGTGGACGAAGTTGACGAAGTGGAGGAAGTGGAGGAAGTGGAGGATGTAGACGAAGTGGAGGAAGTGGAGGAAGTGGAGGAAGTGGAGGAAGTGGAGGAAGTGCAGGAAGTACACGAAGTTGACGAAGTGGACGAAGTTGAAGAAGTGGAAGAAGTGGACGAAGTGGAGGAAGTAGACGTTAGTTGACGAAGTGGAGGAAGTGGAGGAATTGGAGGCAGTGGAGGACGTGGACAAAGTGGACGAAGTTCACAAAGTGGAGGAAGTGGAGGAAGTGGAGGATGTGCACGAAGTGGAGGAAGTGGAAGAAGTCGAGGAAGTGGAAGAAGTTGACGAATTGGACGAAGTTGACGAAATTGAAGAAGTGGAGGAAGTGGAGGAAGTGGACGAAGTGGACGAAGTTGACAAAGTGGGCGAAGTAAAGGAAGTGGACGAAGTCGACGAAGTCGACGAAGTGGAGGAAGTGGACCAAGTAGACGAAGTTGACGAAGTGGAGGAAGTGGAGGAAGTGGAGGAAGTGGACGAAGTGGAGAAAGTGGTCGAAGTGGACGAAGTTTACGAAGTGGAGGAAGTGGACGAAGTTGACAAAGTAGGGAAACTGGACGAAGTGGAGGAAGTGGAAGAAGTGGAGAAAGTGGGCGAAGTTGACGTAGTGGACGAAGTTGATGAAGTTGAAGAAGTGGACGACGTGGAAGAGGTGGACGAAGTGCAGGAAGTGTACGAAGTGGACGAAGTGGACGAAGTGGTCGAAGTGGACGAAGTGGACCAACTTGACGAAGTGGAGAAAGTGGACGAAGTGGACTGAGTTGACGAAGTGGACGAAGTGGACTAAGTGGGTGAAGTGGAGGAAATGGAGGAAGTGGACGAAATGGAGGAGGTGGAGGAAGTGGACGAAGTGGACGAAGTTGACGAAGTTGACGAAGTTGAAGAAGTTGAAGAAGTGGAGGAAGTGGACGTAATGGAGGAAGTGGGGGAAGTGGAGGAAGGGGACGATGTGGACGAAGTTGACGAAGTGGAGGAAGTGGAGTAAGATGACGAAGTGGAGGGAGTTGAGGAAGTGGAGGAAGTGGAGGAAGAGGATGAAGTATAGGAAGTAGAAGAAGTGGAGGAAGTGCACGAAGTTGATGAAGTTGACGAAGTGGAAGATGTGGACGAAGTGGAAGAAGTGGACGAAGTGGACGAAGTTGACGAAGTGGAGGAAGTGGACGAAGTTGACGAAGTGGAGGAAGTGGACGAAGTTGACGAAGTACAGGAAGTGGAAGAAGTGGAGGATGTGGAGGATGTGGAGGAAGTGGACGAAGTTGATGAAGTGGACGAAGTTGACGAAGTGGAGGAAGTGGAGGAAGTGGAGTAAGTGGAGGAAGTGGAGGAAGTGGAGTAAGTGGGGTAAGTGGAGGAAGTGGACGAAGAGGAGGAAGTGGAGGAAGTGGAGGATGTGGAGGAAGTGGACGAAGTGGAAGAAGTGGACGAAGTGGAGGAAGTGGACGAAGTGCATGAAGTGGAAGAAATGGAGGATTGGAGGAAGTAGAGGAAGAGGAGGAAGTGCAAGAAGTGGAGGAAGTGGAGGAAATGGACAAAGTGGACGAAGTGGACGAAGTGGAGGAAATAGACAAAGTGGTCGAAGTGGACGAAGTTGACAAAGTGGAGGAAGTGGAGGAAGTGGAGGAAGTGGACGAAGTTGACGAAGTGGACGAAGTGGACTATGTGAACGAAGTGGACGAAGTGGAGCAAGTGGACGACGTGGAAGAAGTGGACGAAGTGGAGGAAGTGGAGGAAGTTGACGAATTGGACGAAGTGGAGGAAGTTGACGAAGTGGACGACGTGGACGAATTGGACAAAGTGGGGGAAATGGAGGAAGTGGAGGAAGTGGAGGAAGTTGAGGAAGTTGACGAAGTGGAGGAAATGGAGGAAGTGGATGAAGTAGAGGAAGTGGTTCAAGTGGACGAAGTTGATGAAGTTGAAGAAGTGGAAGAAGTGGAGGAAGTGGACGAAGTGGAGGAAGTGCATGAAGTGGAGGAAGTGGAGGAGGTGGATGAAGTTGACAAAGTAGAGGACGTGGAGGATAGGAGGAACTGGTCGAAGTGGACGAAGTTGACGAAGTGGACGAAGTTGACGAATTGAAGGAAGTGGACAAATGGGTGGAAGTGGAAGAAGTGGACGAAGTCGAGGAAGTGGAAGAAGTGGACGAAGTAGAGGATGTGGAAGAGGTGGACGAAGTTGACAAGGTGGACGAAGTTCACGAAGTCGAGGAAGTGGAGTAAGTGCAGGAAGTTCAGGAAGTGGAGTAAGTGGAGGAAGTGGACGAAGTGGAGGAATTGGAGGAAGTGGATGAAGTGGACAAAGTGGACGAAATGGAGGAAGTGGAGGAAGTGAAGGAAGTGGAGGAAGTGCCCGAAGTGGACGAATTGGAGGAACTGCACGAAGTGGACGAAGTGAACGAAGTGGAGGAAGTGGACGAAGTGGAGGAAGTGGACGAAGTGGAAGAAGTGGACGAAGTGGACGATGTGGCCGAAGTTGTCGAAGTTGACGAAGTGGAGGAGGTGGACGAAGTGGCCGAAGTGGACGAAGTTGACGAAGTGGAGGAAGGGGACGAAGCTGACGAAGTGGACGAAGTTGACGAATTAGACGAAGTGGAGGAAGTGGACGAAGTTGACGAAGTGGACGAAGTGGACCAAGTAGACGAAGTGGAGGAAATGGAGGAAGTGGACGAAGTGGTCCAAGTGGACGAAGTTGAAGAAGTGGAGGAAATGGAGGAAGTGGAGGATGTGGTGGAAGTGGACGAAGTTGACGAAGTGGAGGAAGTGGGCGAAGTGGTCCAAGTGGACGAAGTTGAAGAAGTGGAGGAAATGGAGGAAGTGGAGGATGTGGTGGAAGTGGACGAAGTTGACGAAGTGGAGGAAGTGGACGAAGTGGACGAAGTGGACGAAGTGGAGGAAGTGGACGAAATGGACGAAGTGGATGAAGTGGACGAAGTGGACGAAGTGGACAAAGTTGACGAAGTGGAAGAAGTGGACAAAATGGAGGAGTGGGGGAAGTGGAGGAAGTGCACGAAGTTCAAGAAGTTGACGAAGTGGAGGAAGTGGACGAAGCTGACGAAGTGGACGAAGTTGACGAAGTGGACGAAGTTGACGAAGGGGACGAAGTTGACGAAGTGGAGGAAGTGGAGTAAGTGGAGGAAGTGGCGGAAGTGGAGTAAGTGGAGGAAGTGGACGAAGTGGAGGAAGTAGAGGAATTTGAGGAAGTGGACGAAGTGGACGAAATGCAGGAAGTGGAGGAAGTGGAGGAAGTGCACGCAGTGGGCGAATTGGAGGAAGTGCACGAAGTGGACGCAGTGGAGCAAGTGGACAAAATGGACGAAGTGGACTAATTGAATGAAGTGGAGGAAGTGGAGGAAGTGGAGGGAGTGGAGGAAGTGGACGGAGTTGACGAATTAGAAGAAGTGGAGGAAGTGGAGGAAGTTGACGAAGTGGACGAAGTGGACGAAGTGAACGAAGTGGACGAAGTGGACCAAGTGGAGGAAATGGAGGAAGTGGAAGAAGTGGTCCAAGTGGGCAAAGTGGACGAAGTTAAAGAAGTGGAGGAAATGGAGGAAGTGGAGGACGTTGACGAAGTGGACGAAGTTGACGAAGTTGACGAAGTGGACGGAGTTGACGAAGTGGACGAAGTGCTGGAAGTGGAGGAAGTGGAGGAGCTGGAGGAAGTGGAGGAAGTGGAGGAAGTGGACGATGTTGACGAATGGGACGAAGTGGATGAAGTTGACGAAGTGGATGAAGTGGAGGCAGTGGAGGGAGTGGAGGAAGTGGAGGAAGTTGACGAAGTGGAGGAAGTGCAGGAAATGGACGAAGTTGACGAAGTGGACTATGTAAACGAAGTGGAGGAAGTGGAGGAAGTGGAGGAAGTGGAGGAAGTTGAGGGAATGGAGGAAGTGGACGAAGTGGAGGAAGTAGACGAAGTGGCTGAAGTGGACGAAGTGGAGGAAGTAAGTTGACGAAGTGGACGAAGTGGACTATTTGAACGAAGTGGAGAAGAGGAGGGAGTGGAGGAAGTGGACGAAGTTGCCGAATTAGACGAAGTGGAGAAAGTGGACGAAGTTAAAGAAGTGGACGAAGTGGAGGAAGAGGACGAAGTGGAGGAAATGGAGGAAGTGGACGAAGTGGACCAAGTGGACGAAGTTGAAGAAGTGGAGGAAATGGAGGAAGTGGAGGAAGTGGAGGAAGTGAAGGAAGTGGACGAAGTTGGCGAAGTGGAGGAAGTGGACGAAGTGGACGAATTGGAGGAAATGGACGAAGTGGACGAAGTGGACGAAATGGAGGAAGTGGAGGAAGTGGAGGAAGTGCAAGAAGTTGAGGAAGTGGACGAAGTGGAGGAAGTGGACGAAGTTCACGAAGTGGACGAAGTTCACGAAGTGGATGAAGTTGACTAAGTGGACGAACTTGATGAAGTGGAGGAAGTGGAGTAAGTGGAAGAAGTGGAGGAAGTGGAGTAAGGGGAGGAATGGGAGGAAAGGGAGGAAGTGGACGAAGTGGACGAAATGCAGGAAGTGGAGGAAGTGGAGGAAATGGAGCAAGTGCACGAAGTGGACAAATTGGAGGAAGTGCACGAAGTGGAGGAAGTGGACAAAGTGGAGGAAGTGGAGGAAGTAGAGGAAGTGGAGGAAGTGGTCGAAGTGAACGAAGTGGAGGAAGTGGAGGAAGTGGGCGAACTGGACGAAGTTGACGAAGTGGACGAAGTTGACTAAGTGAACGAAGTGGACGAAGTGATGGAAGTGGAGGAAGTGGAGGAAGTGGAGGAAGTTGGGGGAGTGGAGGAAGTGGACGAAGTTGACGAATTGGACGAAGTGGACGAAGTTCACGAAGTGGAGGGAGTGGAGGAAGTGGAGTAAGTTGACGAAGTGGAGGAAGTGGAGGAAATGGACGAAGTGGACTATGTGAACGAAGTGGACGAAGTGGAGGAACTTGAGGGAGTGGAGGAAGTGGACGAAGTTGACGAATTGGACGAAGTGGAGGAAGTGGAGGAAGTGGACGAAGTGGAGGAAGTGGGCGAAGTGGACGAAGTTGACGAAGTGGACGAAGTTGACTAAGTGAACGAAGTGGACGAAGTGATGGAAGTGGAGGAAGTGGAGGAAGTGGAGGAAGTTGGGGGAATGGAGGAAGTGGACGAAGTTGACGAATTGGACGAAGTGGACGAAGTTCACGAAGTGGAGGAGTGGAGGAAGTGGAGTAAGTTGACGAAGTGGAGGAAGTGGAGGAAATGGACGAAGTGGACGAAGTGGACTATGTGAACGAAGTGGACGAAGTGGAGGAAGTTGAGCGAGTGGAGGAAGTGGACGAAGTTCACGAATTGGACAAAGTGGAGGAAGTGGAGGAAGTGGACGAAGTGGAGGAAATGGAGGAAGTGGACGAAGTGGACCAAGTGGACAATGTGGACTTAGTTGAAGAAGTGGAGGAAATGGAGGAAGTGGAGGAAGTGGACGAAGTGGACAACTGGACGAAGTTGACGAAGTGGACGAAGTGGACGAAGTGGACGAAGTGGACGAAGTGGACGAAGTGGAGGAAGTGGACGAACTGGACGAAGTGGATGAAGTGGACGAAGTGGAGGAAGTGGAGGAAGTGAACAAAGTTGACAAAGTGGAGGAAGTGGAGGAAGTGCACGAAGTTCAGGAAGTGGACGAAGTGGAGGAAGTGAACGAATTTGACGAAGTGGACGAAGTTGACGAAGTGCACGAAGTTGACTAAGTGGACGAAGTTGATGAAGTAGAGGAAGTGGAGTAAGTGGAGGAAGTGGAGGAGGTGGAGTAAGTGGAGGAATTGGAGGAAGTGGAGGAAGTGGACGAAATGTAGGAAGTGGAGGAAGTGGAGGAAGTTGAGGAAGTGCACGAAGTGGACGAATTAGACGAAGTGCACGAAGTCGACGAAGTGAACGAAGTGAAGGAAGTGGACAAGTGGACGAAGTGGACGAAGTGAACGAAGTTGCCGAAGTGGAGGAAGTGGAGGAAGTGGAGGGAGTGGAGGAAGTAAACGAAGTTGACGATTTGGACGAAGTGGACGAAGTTGACGAAGTGGAAGAAGTGGGGGAGTGGAGGAAGTGGAGTAAGTTGACGAAGTGGAGGAAGTGGAGGAAATGGACGAAGTTTACGAACTGGACGAAGTGGACTATGTGAACAAAGTGGACGAAGTGGACAAAGTGGAGGAAGTGGACAAAGTGGAGGAAGTGAACGAAGTGGAGGAAGTTGAGGGAGTGGAGGAAGTGGACGAAGTTGACGAATATGACGAAGTGGACGAAGTGGATGAAGTGGAGGAAGTTAACGAAGTGGACAAAATGTAGGAAGTGGAGGAAGTGGAGGAAGTTGAGGAAGTGCACGAAGTGGACGAATTGGACGAAGTGCACGAAGTCGACGAAGTGAACGAAGTGAAGGAAGTGGACAAGTGGACGAAGTGGACGAAGTGGACGAAGTGGACGAAGTTGCCAAAGTGGAGGAAGTGGAGGAAGTGGAGGGAGTGGAGGAAGTAAACGAAGTTGACGATTTGGACGAAGTGGACGAAGTTGACGAAGTGGAAGAAGTGGAGGGAGTGGAGGAAGTGGAGTAAGTTGACGACGTTGAGGAAGTGGAGGAAATGGACGAAGTTGACGAACTGGACGAAGTGGACTATGTGAACAAAGTGGACGAAGTGGACAAAGTGGAGGAAGTGGACAAAGTGGAGGAAGTGAACGAAGTGGAGGAAGTTGAGGGAGTGGAGGAAGTGGACGAAGTTGACGAATATGACGAAGTGGACGAAGTGGATGAAGTGGAGGAAGTGGAGGAAGTTAACGAAGTGGACGAAGAGGAGGAAATGGAGGAAGTGGAGAAAGTGGAGGAAGTTGAGAAGTTGACGAAGTGGAGGAAGTGGACGAAGTTGAGAAGTTGAAGAAGTGGACGAAGTGGAAGAAATGCAGGAAGTAGACGAATTGGACGAAGTGGATGAAGTGGAGAAGGGGAGGAAGTGGAGGAAGTGGAGGAAGTGCACGAAGTGGAGGAAGTGGACGAAGTGGAGGATAGGAGGAAGTGGATGAAGTGGACGATGTTGACGAAGTGGAGAAAGTGAAGGAAGTGGACAAAGTGGAGCAAATGGAAGAAGTGGACGAAGTGGAGGAAGTGGAAGAGGTGGAGGAAGTGGACGAAGTAGAGCAAGTGGACAAAGTGGAGGAAGTTGACGAGGTGGAGGATGTGGAAGAGGAGGACGAAGTTAACAAGGTGGACGAAGCGGAGGAAGTGGACGAAGTGGAGGAAATGGAGGAAATGGAGGAAGTGGAGGAAGTGGAGGAAGTGGAGGAAGTGGACGAAGTGGGGGAAGTGTAGGAAGTGGAGGAAGTGGATGAAGTTGACGAAGTGGAGGAAGTGGAGGAAGGGGACGAAGTGGAGGAAGTGGAGGAAGTGGAGGAAGTGGAGGAAGTGCAGGAAGTGGACGAAGTTGACAAAGTTGAAGATGTGGAGGAAGTGGAGGAAGTGGAGAAAGTGGAGGAAGTGGAGCAATTGGAGGAAGTGGACGAAGTGGACGAAGTTGACGAAGTGGAGGAATTGGAGAAAATGGACGAAGTGGAGGGAGTGGACGAAGTGGACGAAGTTGACAAAGTGGACGACGTAGACGAAGTGGACGAAGTAGGCGAAGTGGACGAAGTAGACGAAGTGGACGAAGTGGAGGAAGTGGACGAAATGGAGGAAGTGGAGGAACTGGACGAAGTGAAGGAAGTGCACGAAGTGGAGGAAGTGGACAAAGTGGAGGAAGAGGACGAACTGGAGGAGTGGACGAGGTAGAGGAAGTAGATGAAGGGGCCGAGTGGACGAAGTTGACGAAGTGCAGGAAATGGAGGAACTTGACGAAGTGGACGAATTGGAGGAAGTGGACGAACTGGTGGAAGTGGAGGGAGTGGAGGAAGTGGACGAAGTTGACGAATTGGACGAAGTGGACGAAGTACACAAAGTGGACGAATTGGAGGAAGTGCACGAAGTGGACGAAGTGGAAAAAGTGGACGAAGTGGAGGATGTAGACGGAGTGGAAGAAGTGGACGAAGTTGACGAAGTGGAGGAAGTGGACGAAGTTGACGAAGTTGACTAGGTGAACGAAGTGGACGAAGTGATGGAACTGGACGAGGTGGACGAAGTAGAGGAAGTGGAGGAAGTGGAGGTGTGGAGGAAGTGGACGAAGTTGACGAAGTGGACGAAGTGGACGAAGTGGACGAAGTGGACGAAGTGGACGAAGTGGACGAAGTGGACGAAGTGGAACGAATGGACGAAGTGGACGAAGTGACGAAGTGGACGAAGTGGACGAAGTGCGAAGTGGACGAACTGGAGGAAATGGAGAGTGGAGGAAGTGGAAGAAGTGGACGAAGTTGACGAGTGGCCGAAGTGGAGGAAGTGGAGGAAGTGGACGAAGCGGAGGAAGTGGACGAAGTTGAGGACGTTGACGACGTCGAGGAAGTGAGGAAGTGGAGGAAGTGGACGGAGTGGATGAAGTACAGGAAGTGGAGGAACAGGAAAATGGACGAGTTGACAAGGTTGAAGAAGTGGACGAAGTGGAAGAAGTAGACGAAGTGGAAGAAGTGGAGGAAGTGGAGGAAGTGGATGAAGTGGAGGAAATGGAGGAAGTGCAACGAAGTGGAGGAAGTGGAGGAAGTGGAGGAAGTGGAGGAAAAAAGTTGAGGAAGTGGAAGAGTTGACGAAGTGGAGGATGTGGAAGAAGTGGAAAGTGACGAAGTGGAAGAAATGGAGGAAGTGGAGGAAGTGCACGAAGTGGAGGAAGTGGACGAAGTGGATCAGTTGACAAGTGGAGAAGTGGACAAAGTTGATGAAGGGGAGGAAATGAAGTAGTGGACAAAGTGGAGAAGTGGGAAGTTGACGAAGTGGAGGAAGTGAATTAAGTCGACGAAGTATAGCAAGTGGACAAAGTGGAGGAGTGGAAATAGTGGACGACGTGGACGATGTGGAAGAGGTGGACGAAGTGGAGAAGTGGAGGAAGTGGAGAAGTGGATCAAGTTGACAAAGTGGAGAAGTGGACGATGTTGACGAGTGGAGGAAGTGATGGAAGTGGAAGAAGTGGAGGATGTGGATTAGGTGGACAAAGTGGCGAAGCAAAGCAAGTGGACAAAGTGGATGAAGTGGAAGAAGTGGAGGAAGTGGAGGATGCGGAAGAGGTGGACGAAGTGGAGGAAGTGGACGAATTGATGAAGTGGAGGAAGTGGAGAAGTGGACGAAGTGGAGGAAATGGAGGAATTGGACGAAGTGGAGCAAGTGACAATGTGGACGATGTTGAAGAAGTGGAGGAAATGGAGGAAGTGGACGAAGTGGAAGAAGTGGCCGAAGTGGACGAAGTTGACGAAGTGGAGGAAGTCGATGAAGTGGACGAAGTTGACGAAGTGAACGAAGGATGGAACTCGAGAAGTGGAGGGAGTGGGCGAAGTGGACGAAGTTGACGAATTAGACAAATTGGACGAAGTGGACGAAGTTGTCGAAGTGGACTAATTGGACCAAGTGGAGGAAATGGAGGATGGAGGAAATGGAGGAAGTGCGCGAAGTGGAGGAAGTGGAGGATGTGGACGAAGTGGACGAAGAGAACGAAGTGCACAAAGTGGAGGAAGTGTAGGAAGTGAAGGACGTGGAGGAAGTGGAAGAAGTGGTGGAAGTGGAGGAAGTGGAGGAAGTGGAGGAGGTGGAGGAAGTGGAGGAAGTTGACGAAGTGGATGAGGTGGACGAAATCGAGGAAGTGGACGAAGTGGTGGAAGTGGACAAAGTGGAGGAAATGGAGGAAGTGGAGGAACTGGAGGAACTGGAGGAAGTGGATAAAGTACAAGAAGTGGAGGAAGTGGAGGAAGTTGACGAAGTTGAAGAAGTAGAGGAGGTGGAGGAAGTGGAGGAAGTGAACGAAGTGGAGGAAGTAGAGGAACTGGAGGAAGTGGAGGAAGTGGAGGAAGTGGACAAAGTGGACGAAGTGGACAAAGTGGAGGAAGTGGAAGAAGTTGGAGGAACTGACAAAGTAGATGAAGTGGACGAAGTTGACGAAGTGGAGGAAGTGGAGGAAGTGGACGAAGTTGACGAAGTGGAGGAAGTCGAGGAAGTGGACGAAGTAGAGCAAGTTGACAAAGTGGAGGAAGTGGAAGAAGTGGACGATGTGGAAGAGGTTGACGAAGTGGACGAAGTTGACGAAGTGGAGGATGTAAAAGAAGTGGAGGAAGTGGACTAAGTGGAGGAAGTGTAGGAAGTGGAGGAAGTGGACGAAGTTGAGGAAGTGGAGGAAGGGGACGAAGTGGAGGAAGTGGAAGAAGTGGACGAAGTAGAGGAAGTGCAGGAAGTGCAGGAAGTGGACGAAGTGGACGAAGTTCACGAAGTGGAGGAAAGTCAAAAAGTTGACAAAGTGGAGGAAGTGGAGGAAGTGGAGGAAGTCGAGCAAGTGGACAAAGTGGACGAAGTGGAGGAAGTGCAGGAAGTGGAGGAAGTGGAGGAAGTTGAAGAAATGGACGAAGTGGAGGAAGAGGAGGAAGTGGAGGAAGTGGACGAAGTTGACGAAGTTGACGAAGTTGACGAAGTGGACGAAGTAGAGGAAATTGAGGAAGTGAAGGAAGTGGAGGAAGTTGACGAAGTGGACGAAGTGCACGAAATGGAGGAAGTGGAGGAAGTGGAGGAAGTGCACGAAGTGGAGGAAGTGGACGAAGTGGAGGATAGGAGGAAGTGGATGAAGTGGACGATGTTGACGAAGTGGAGAAAGTGAAGGAAGTGGACAAAGTGGAGCAAATGGAAGAAGTGGACGAAGTGGAGGAAGTGGAAGAGGTGGAGGAAGTGGACGAAGTAGAGCAAGTGGACAAAGTGGAGGAAGTTGACGAGGTGGAGGATGTGGAAGAGGAGGACGAAGTTGACAAGGTGGACGAAGCGGAGGAAGTGGACGAAGTGGAGGAAATGGAGGAAATGGAGGAAGTGGAGGAAGTGGAGGAAGTCGAGGAAGTGGACGAAGTGGGGGAAGTTTAGGAAGTGGAGGAAGTGGATGAAGTTGACGAAGTGGAGGAAGTGGAGGAAGGGGACGAAGTGGAGGAAGTGGAGGAAGTGGAGGAAGTGGAGGAAGTGCAGGAAGTGGACGAAGTTGACAAAGTTGAAGATGTGGAGGAAGTGGAGGAACTGGAGAAAGTGGAGGAAGTGGAGCAATTGGAGGAAGTGGACGAAGTGGACGAAGTTGACGAAGTGGAGGAATTGGAGAAAATGGACGAAGTGGAGGGAGTGGACGAAGTTGACAAAGTGGACGACGTAGACGAAGTAGGCGAAGTGGACGAAGTAGACGAAGTGGACGAAGTTAACGAAGTGGAGGAAGTGGACGAAAGGAGGAAGTGGAGGAACTGGACGAAGTGGAGGAAGTGCACGAAGTGGAGAAGTGGACAAAGTGGAGGAAGTGGACGAACTGGAGGAGGTGGACGAGGTAGAGGAAGTAGATGAAGGGGCCGAGGTGGACGAAGTTGACGAAGTGCAGGAAGTGGGGAACTTGACGAAGTGGACGAATTGGAGGAAGTGGAGGAAGTGGACGAACTGGTGGAAGTGGAGGGAGTGGAGGAAGTGGACGAAGTTGACGAATTGGACGAAGTGGACGAAGTACACAAAGTGGACGAATTGGAGGAAGTGCACGAAGTGGACGAAGTGAAAAAAGTGGACGAAGTGGAGGATGTAGACGGAGTGGAAGAAGTGGACGAAGTTGACGAAGTGGAGGAAGTGGACGAAGTTGACGAAGTTGACTAGGTGAACGAAGTGGACGAAGTGATGGAACTGGACGAGGTGGACGAAGTGGAGGAAGTGGAGGAAGTGGAGGGTGTGGAGGAAGTGGACGAAGTTGACGAAGTGGACGAAGTGGACGAAGTGGACGAAGTGGACGAAGTGGACGAAGTGGACGAAGTGGACGAAGTGGACGAAGTGGACGAAGTGGACGAAGTGGACGAAGTGGACGAAGTGGACGAAGTGGACGAACTGGAGAAATGGAGGAAGTGGAGGAAGTGGAAGAAGTGGACGAAGTTGACGAAGTGGCCGAAGTGGAGGAAGTGGAGGAAGTGGACGAAGCGGAGGAAGTGGACGAAGTTGAGGACGTTGACGACGTCGAGGAAGTGGAGGAAGTGGAGGAAGTGGACGGAGTGGATGAAGTACAGGAAGTGGAGGAACAGGAGAAAGTGGACGAAGTTGACAAGGTTGAAGAAGTGGACGAAGTGGAAGAAGTAGACGAAGTGGAAGAAGTGGAGGAAGTGGAGGAAGTGGATGAAGTGGAGGAAATGGAGGAAGTGCACGAAGTGGAGGAAGTGGAGGAAGTGGAGGAAGTGGAGGAAGTGGAGGAAGTGGAAAAAGTTGAGGAAGTGGAAGAAGTTGACGAAGTGGAGGATGTGGAAGAAGTGGACGAAGTGGTCGAAGTGGACGAAGTGGACGAAGTGACGAAGTGGAAGAAATGGAGGAAGTGGAGGAAGTGGACGAAGTGGAGGAAGTGGACGAAGTGGATCAAGTTGACAAAGTGGAGGAAGTGGACAAAGTTGATGAAGGGGAGGAAATGAAGGTAGTGGACAAAGTGGAGGAAGTGGAAGAAGTTGATGAGTGGAGGAAGTGAATTAAGTCAACGAAGTAGAGCAAGTGGACAAAGTGGAGGAAGTGGAAATAGTGGACGAAGTGGACGATGTGGAAGAGGTGGACGAAGTGGAGGAAGTGGAGGAAGTGGAGGAAGTGGATCAAGTTGACAAAGTGGAGAAGTGGACGATGTTGACGAAGTGGAGGAAGTGATGGAAGTGGAAGAAGTGGAGGATGTGGATTAGGTGGACAAAGTGGACGAGCAGCAAAGCATGGACAAAGTGGATGAAGTGGAAGAAGTGGAGGAAGTGGAGGATGCGGAAGAGGTGGACGAAGTGGAGGAAGTGGACGAATTGGATGAAGTGGAGAAGTGGAGAAGTGGACGAAGTGGAGGGAAATGGAGGAATTGGACGAAGTGGAGCAAGTGGACAATGTGGACGATGTTGAAGAAGTGGAGGAAATGGAGGAAGTGGACGAAGTGGAAGAAGTGGCCGAAGTGGACGAAGTTGACGAAGTGGAGGAAGTCGATGAAGTGGACGAAGTTGACGAAGTGAACGAAGTGATGGAACTCGAGGAAGTGGAGGGAGTGGGCGAAGTGGACGAAGTTGACGAATTAGACAAATTGGACGAAGTGGACGAAGTTGTCGAAGTGGACTAATTGGACCAAGTGGAGGAAATGGAGGAAGTGGAGGAAATGGAGGAAGTGCACGAAGTGGAGGAAGTGGAGGATGTGGACGAAGTGGACGAAGAGAACGAAGTGCACAAAGTGGAGGAAGTGTAGGAAGTGAAGGACGTGGAGGAAGTGGAAGAAGTGGTGGAAGTGGAGGAAGTGGAGGAAGTGGAGGAGGTGGAGGAAGTGGAGGAAGTTGACGAAGTGGATGAGGTGGACGAAATCGAGGAAGTGGACGAAGTGGTGGAATGGACAAAGTGGAGGAAATGGAGGAAGTGAGGAACTGGAGGAACTGGAGAAGTGGATAAAGTACAAGAAGTGGAGGAAGTGGAGGAAGTTGACGAGTTGAAGAAGAGGGTGGAGGAAGTGGAGGAAGTGAACGAAGTGGAGGAAGTAGAGGAACTGGGGAAGTGGAGGAAGTGAGGAAGTGGCAAAGTGGACGAAGTGGACAAAGTGGAGGAAGTGGAAGAAGTGGAGGAACTGACAAAGTAGATGAAGTGGACGAAGTTTACGAAGTGGAGGAAGTGGAGGAAGTGGACGAAGTTGACGAAGTGGAGGAAGTCGAGGAAGTGGACGAAGTAGAGCAAGTTGACAAGTGGAGGAAGTGGAAGAAGTGGACGATGTGGAAGAGGTTGACGAAGTGGACGAAGTTGACGAAGTGGAGGATGTAAAAGAAGTGGAGGAAGTGGACTAAGTGGAGGAAGTGTAGGAAGTGGAGGAAGTGGACGAAGTTGAGGAAGTGGAGGAAGGGGACGAAGTGGAGGAAGTGGAAGAAGTGGACGAAGTAGAGGAAGTGCAGGAAGTGCAGGAAGTGGACGAAGTGGACGAAGTTCACGAAGTGGGGAAAGTCAAAAAGTTGACAAAGTGGAGGAAGTGGAGGAAGTGGAGGAAGTCGAGCAAGTGGACAAAGTGGACGAAGTGGAGGAAGTGCAGGAAGTGGAGGAAGTGGAGGAAGTTGAAGAAATGGACGAAGTGGAGGAAGAGGAGGAAGTGGAGAAGTGGACGAAGTTGACGAAGTTGACGAAGTTGACGAAGTGGACGAAGTAGAGGAAATTGAGGAAGTGAAGGAAGTGGGAAGTTGACGAAGTGGACGAAGTGCACGAAATGGAGGAAGTGGAGGAAGTGGAGGAAGTGCACGAAGTGGAGGAAGTGGAGGAAGTGGACGAAGTGGATAAAGTGGATAAAGTGGACGAAGTGGAGGAACGAGACAAAGTGGACGAAGTGGAGGAAGTGGACGAAGTGGCCGAAGTGGCCGAAGTGGACGAGTTGGCGAAGTGGAGGAAGTGGACGAAGTGGACGTAGTTGACGAAGTGGACGAAGTGGACTAAGTGAACGAAGTGGACGAAGTGGACAAAGTGGAGGAAGTGGACAAAGTGGAGGAAGTGAACGAAGTGGAGGAAGTTGAGGAGTGGAGGAAGTGGACGAAGTTGACGAATATGACGAAGTGGACGAAGTGGATGAAGTGGAGGAAGTGGAGGAAGTTAACGAAGTGGACGAAGTGGAGGAAATGGAGGAAGAGGAGAAAGTGGAGGAAGTTGAGAAGTGACGAAGTGGAGGAAGTGGACGAAGTTGAGAAGTTGAAGAAGTGGACGAAGTGGAAGAAATGCAGGAAGTAGACGAATTGGACGAAGTGGATGAAGTGGAGGAAGTGGAGGAAGTGGAGGAAGTGGAGGAAGTGGAGGAAGTGGAGGAAGTGCACGAAGTGGAGGAAGTGGACGAAGTGGAGGATAGGAGGAAGTGGATGAAGTGGACGATGTTGACGAAGTGGAGAAAGTGAAGGAAGTGGACAAAGTGGAGCAAATGGAAGAAGTGGACGAAGTGGAGGAAGTGGAAGAGGTGGAGGAAGTGGACGAAGTAGAGCAAGTGGACAAAGTGGAGGAAGTTGACGAGGTGGAGGATGTGGAGAGGAGGACGAAGTTGACAAGGTGGACGAAGCGGAGGAAGTGACGAAGTGGAGGAAATGGAGGAAATGGAGGAAGTGGAGGAAGTGGAGGAAGTCGAGGAAGTGGACGAAGTGGGGGAAGTTTAGAAGTGGAGGAAGTGGATGAAGTTGACGAGTGGAGGAAGTGGAGGAAGGGGACGAAGTGGAGGAGTGGAGGAAGTGGAGGAAGTGGAGGAAGTGCAGGAAGTGGACGAAGTTGACAAAGTTGAATGTGGAGGAAGTGGAGGAAGTGGAGAAAGTGGAGGAAGTGGAGCAATTGGAGAAAATGGACGAAGTGGAGGGAGTGGACGAAGTTGACAAAGTGGACGACGTAGACGAAGTAGGCGAAGTGGACGAAGTAGACGAAGTGGACGAAGTTAACGAAGTGGAGGAAGTGGACGAAATGGAGGAAGTGGAGGAACTGGACGACGAAGTGGAGGAAGTGCACGAAGTGGAGGAAGTGGACAAAGTGGAGGAAGTGGACGAACTGGAGGAGGTGGACGAGTAGAGGAAGTAGATGAAGGGGCCGAGGTGGACGAAGTTGACGAAGTGCAGGAAGTGGAGGAACTTGACGAAGTGGACGAATTGGAGGAAGTGGAGGAAGTGGACGAACTGGTGGAAGTGGAGGGAGTGGAGGAAGTGGACGAAGTTGACGAATTGGACGAAGTGGACGAAGTACACAAAGTGACGAATTGGAGGAAGTGCACGAAGTGGACGAAGTGAAAAAAGTGGACGAAGTGGAGGATGTAGACGGAGTGGAAGAAGTGGACGAAGTTGACGAAGTGGAGGAAGTGGACGAAGTTGACGAAGTTGACTAGGTGAACGAAGTGGACGAAGTGATGGAACTGACGAGGTGGACGAAGTGGAGGAAGTGGAGGAAGTGGAGGGTGTGGAGGAAGTGGACTAAGTTTGACGAAGTGACGAAGTGGACGAAGTGGACGAAGTGGACGAAGTGGACGAAGTGGACGAAGTGGACGAAGTGGACGAAGTGGACGAAGTGGACGAATGGACGAAGTGGACGAGAGTGGACGAAGTGGACGAAGTGGACGAACTGGAGGAAATGGAGGAAGTGGAGGAAGTGGAAGAAGTGGACGAAGTTGACGAAGTGGTCGAAGTGGAGGAAGTGGAGGAAGTGGACGAAGCGGAGGAAGTGGACGAAGTTGAGGACGTTGACGACGTCGAGGAAGTGAGAGTGGAGTGAAGTGGACGGAGTGGATGAAGTACAGGAAGTGGAGGAACAGGAGAAAGTGGACGAAGTTGACAAGGTTGAAGAAGTGGACGAAGTGGAAGAAGTAGACGAAGTGGAAGAAGTGGAGGAAGTGGAGGAAGTGGATGAAGTGGAGGAAATGGAGGAAGTGCACGAAGTGGAGGAAGTGGAGGAAGTGGAGGAGTGGAGGAAGTGGAGGAAGTGGAAAAGTTGAGGAAGTGGAAGAAGTTGACGAAGTGGAGGATGTGGAGAAAGTGGACGAAGTGGTCGAAGTGACGAAGTGGACGAAGTGACGAAGTGGAAGAAATGGAGGAAGTGGAGGAAGTGGACGAAGTGGAGGAAGTGGACGAAGTGGATCAAGTTGACAAAGTGGAGGAAGTGGACCAAGTTGATGAAGGGTAGGAAATGAAGGTAGTGGACAAGTGGAGGAAGTGGAAGAAGTTGACGAAGTGAGGAATGAATTAGTCAATGAATAGAGCAAGTGGACAAAGTGGAGGAAGTGGAAATAGTGGACGAAGTGGACGATGTGGAAGAGGTGGACGAAGTGGAGGAAGTGGAGGAAGTGGAGGAAGTGGATCAAGTTGACAAAGTGGAGAAGTGGACGATGTTGACGAAGTGGAGGAAGTGATGGAAGTGGAAGAAGTGGACGAAGTGGAGATGTGGATTGGGGACAAAGTGGACGAAGCAAAGCAAGTGGACAAGTGGATGAAGTGGAAGAAGTGGAGGAAGTGGAGGATGTGGAAGAGGTGGACGAAGTGGAGGAAGTGGACGAATTGGATGAAGTGAGGAAGTGGAGAAGTGGACGAAGTGGAGGAAATTGAGGAATTGGACGAAGTGGAGCAAGTGGACAATGTGGACGATGTTGAAGAAGTGGAGGAAATGGAGGAAGTGGACGAAGTGGAAAGTGGCCGAAGTGGGACGAAGTTGACGAAGTGGAGGAAGTCGATGAAGTGGACGAAGTTGACGAAGTGAACGAAGTGATGGAACTCGAGGAAGTGGAGGGAGTGGGCGAAGTGGACGAAGTTGACGAATTAGACAAATTGGACGAAGTGGACGAAGTTGTCGAAGTGGACTAATTGGACCAAGTGGAGGAAATGGAGGAAGTGGAGGAAATGGAGGAAGTGCACGAAGTGGAGGAAGTGGAGGATGTGGACGAAGTGGACGAAGAGAACGAAGTGCACAAAGTGGAGGAAGTGTAGGAAGTGAAGGACGTGGAGGAAGTGGAAGAAGTGGTGGGAGAAGTGGAAGTGGAGGAGGTGGAGGAAGTGGAGGAAGTTGACGAAGTGGATGAGGTGGACGAAATCGAGGAAGTGGACGAAGTGGTGGAAGTGGACAAAGTGGAGGAAATGGAGGAACTGGAGGAACTGGAGGAAGTGGATAAAGTACAAGAAGTGGAGGAAGTGAAGGAAGTTGACGAAGTTGAAGAAGTAGAGGAGGTGGAGGAAGTGGAGGAAGTGAACGAAGTGGAGGAAGTAGAGGAACTGGAGGAAGTGGAGGAAGTGGAGGAAGTGGACAAAGTGGACGAAGTGGACAAAGTGGAGGAAGTGGAAGAAGTGGAGGAACTGACAAAGTAGATGAAGTGGACGAAGTTGACGAAGTGGAGGAAGTGGACGAAGTTGACGAAGTGGAGGAAGTCGAGGAAGTGGACGAAGTAGAGCAAGTTGACAAAGTGGAGGAAGTGGAAGAAGTGGACGATGTGGAAGAGGTTGACGAAGTGGACGAAGTTGACGAAGTGGAGGATGTAAAAGTGGAGGAAGTGGACTAAGTGGAGGAAGTGGACGAAGTTGAGGAAGTGGAGGAAGGGGACGAAGTGGAGGAAGTGGAAGAAGTGGACGAAGTAGAGGAAGTGCAGGAAGTGCAGGAAGTGGACGAAGTGGACGAAGTTCACGAAGTGGAGGAAAGTCAAAAAGTTGACAAGTGGAGGAAGTGGAGGAAGTGGAGGAAGTGGAGGAAGTCGAGCAAGTGGACAAGTGGACGAAGTGGAGGAAGTGCAGGAAGTGGAGGAAGTGGAGGAAGTTGAAGAAATGGACGAAGTGGAGGAAGAGGAGGAAGTGGAGGAAGTGGACGAAGTTGACGAAGTTGACGAAGTTGACGAAGTGGACGAAGTGGAGGAAATTGAGGAAGTGAAGGAAGTGGAGGAAGTTGACGAAGTGGACGAAGTGCACGAAATGGAGGAAGTGGAGGAAGTGGAGGAAGTGCACGAAGTGGAGGAAGTGGAGGAAGTGGACAAAGTGGATAAAGTGGACGAAGTGGAGGAACGAGACAAAGTGGACGAAGTGGAGGAAGTGGACGAAGTGGCCGAAGTGGCCGAAGTGGACGAAGTTGGCGAAGTGGAGGAAGTGGACGAAGTGGACGTAGTTGACGAAGTGGACGAAGTTGACTAAGTGAACGAAGTGGACGAAGTGGACAAAGTGATGGAAGCGGAGGAAGCGGAGGAAGTGGAGGAAGTAGAGGAAGTGGAGGGAGTGGACGAAGTTGACGAATGTGATGAAGTGGACAAAGTTGACGAAGTGGACGAAGTGCACGATGTTGACAAAGTGGAGGAAGTTGAGGAAGTGGAGGAAGTGGTGGAAGTTGACGAAGTGGAGGAAGTGGATTAAGTACAGGAATTGGAGGAAGTGGATGAAGTACAGGAAGGGGAGGAAGTTGACGGAGTTGATGAAGTTGAAGAAGTGGAAGAAGTGGAAGAAGTGGACAAAGTGGACAAAGTGGACGAAGTGGACGATGTTGACGAAGTGGAAGAAGTGGAGGAAGTGGACGAAGTGGACGAAGTGCACGAAGTGGACGAAGTGCACGAAGTGGACGAAGTGGAGGAAGTGGGGGAAGTGGATGAAGTTGACAAAGTGGAGGAATTGAAGGAAGTGGAGGAAGTGGAGGAAGTGGAGGTAGTGGAGGAAGTGGACGAAGTGGACGAATTGGAGTAAGTGGAGGAAGTTGAGGAATTGGAAGAAGTGGAGGAAGTGGACGAAGTAGAGCAAGTGGACAAAGTGGAGGTAGTGGACAAAGTGGAGGTAGTGGAAGAAGTGGACGAAGTGGAGGATGTGGAAGAGGTTGACGAAGTGAACGAAGTGGACGAGGTCGACGAAGTGGAAGAAGTGGACGATCCAGGAAATAAAGGAAGTGAAGGAAGTAAAAGAAGTGGAGGAAGAGGAGGAAGTGGACGAAGTGGAGGAAGTGTAAGAAGTGGAGGAAGTGGACGAAGTTAAGGAAGTGGAGGAAGGGGAAGAAGAGGAGTAAGTGGAGGAAGTGGAAGAAGTGGAGGAAGTGCAGGAAGTGGACGAAGTTGACGAAGTGGACAAAGTTGACGAAGTGGAGGAAGTTGAGGAAGTGGAGGAAGTGGAGGAAGTGGACGAAGTTGATGAAGTGGCGGAAGTGGAGGAAGTGGAGGAAGTGGACGAAGCAGAGGAAGTGGACGAAGTGGACGAAGTGGATGAAGTACAGGAAGTGGAGGAAGTGGAGGAAGTGGACGCAGTTAACAAAGTTGAAGAAGTGGGGGAAGTGGAAGAAGTGGAGGAAGTGGAGGAAGTGGAGGAAGTGGATGAAGTGGACGAAGTTGACGAAGTGGACGAAGTGGAGGAAGTGGGGGAAGTGGAGGTAGTGGACGAAGTGCACGAAGTGGTGGAAGTGGACGAAGTCGACGAAGTGGAGGAAGGGGACGAAGTGGAGGGAGTGGAGGAAGTGGAAGAAGTGGAGGAAGTGCAGGAAGTGGAGGAAGTGGAGAAAGTTCACGAAGTGGAGGAAGTTCATGAAGTTGACGAAGTGGAGGAAGTGGACGAAGTTCACGAAGTGGAGGAACGTGGACGAAGTGGACGAACTTGACGAAGTGGATGAACTTGACGAAGTGGAAGAAGTAGAGTAAGTGCAGGAAGTGCAGCAAGTGAAGTAAGCGGAGGAAGTGGACGAAGTGGACGAAGTGCAGGAAGTGAGGAAGTGGAGGAAGTTGAGGAAGTGGACGAAGTGGAGGAAGTGGAGAAAGTGGACGAAGTGACGAAGTTGAGGAAGTGGACGAAGTTGAGGAAGTGGAGAAAGTGGAGGAAGTGCACGAAGTGGACGAATTGGAGGAAGTGGACGAAGTGGACGATGTTGACGAAGTGGAGGAAGTAGACGAAGTGGAAGAAGTGGCCGAAGTGGACAAAGTTGACAATGTGGAGGAAGTGGACGAAGTGGTCGAAGTGGAGGAAGTGGATTAAGTACAGGAAGTGGAGGAAGTGGATGAAGTACAGGAAGTGGAGGAAGTGGACGGACTTGATGAAGTTGAAGAAGTGGAAGAAGTGGAAGAAGTGGACGAAGTGGAAGAAGTGGAGGAAGTGGAGGAAGTGGACGAAGTGCACGAAGTGCACAAAGTGGAGGAAGTGGATGAAGTTGACAAAGTGGAGGAATTGGAGGAAGTGGAGGAAGTGGAGGAGGTGGAGGAAGTGGAGGAAGTTGACGAAGTGGACGAGGTGGACGAAATCGAGGAAATGGAGGAAGTGGACGAAGTGGTCGAAGTGGAGGAAGTGGAGGAACTGGAGGAAGTGGAGGAAGTTGACGAAGCGGAGGAAGTGGAGGAAGTGGAGGAAGTGGACGAAATTCACGAAGTGGACGAAGTGCACGAAGTAGAGCAAGTGGACAAAGTGGAGCAAGTGGAAGAAGTGGACAAAGTGGAGGATGTGGAAGAGGTGGACGAAGTGGAAGAAGTTCACGAGGTGGACGAAGTGGAGGAAATGGAGGAAGTGGACGAAGTGGAGGAAGTGGAAACTTCACGAAGTGGAGGAAGTAGATGAAGTTGACAAAGTGGAGGACTTGGAGGAAGTGGAGGAAGTGGAGGTAGTGGAGGAAGTGGACGAATTGGGGGAAGTGGACGAAGTGGACGAAGTTCGAAATGGACGAAGTTGACTAAGTGAACGAAGTGGACGAAGTGGACGAAGTGAAGGAAGTGGAGGAAGTGGAGGAAGTGGAGGAAATGGAGGAAGTCGACGAAGTGGACGAAGCGGACGAGGTGGGTGAAGTGGACGAAGTGGACGAAGTTGACGACGTCGACGAAGTGGAGGAAGTGGACGAAGTGGATGAAGTACAGGAAGTGGACGAAGTGGACGAAGTTCACAAAGTTGAAGACGTGGACGAAGTGGAAGAAGTGGACGAAGTGGGGGAAGTGGAGGAAGTGGACGAAGTAGACGAAGTGGGCGAAGTAGAGGAAGTGGACGAAGTTGACGAAGTGGAGGAAGTGGAGGAAGTGCAGGAAGCGGAGGAAGTGCACGAAGTGGACGAACTGGACGAAGTGGAGGAAGTGAAGGTAGTGGACAAAGTGGAGGAAGTGGAAGAAGTGGACGAAGTGGAAGAAGTGGAGGAAGTGGACGAAGTAGGGGACGTGGACAAAGTGGGCGAAGTGGAAGAAGTTGACGAAGTGGAGGATATGGAAGAAGTGGACGAAGTGGACGAAGTGATCGAAGTGGACGAAGTAGACGAAGTTGACTAAGTGGACTCAGTGGAAGGAGTGGACGACGTAGACGAAGTGGAGGAAGTGGAGGAAGTGGACGAAGTTGACGAATGAGACGAAGTGAACGAAGTGGATGAAGTGGAGGAAGTGGACGAAGTAGACGAAGTGGAGGAAGTGGACGAAGTTGACGAATTAAACGAAGTGAACGAAGTGGACGAAGTGGACGACGTGGACGAAGTGCACAAAGTAAACGAAATGGAGGAAGTGGAGGAAGTTGACGTAGTGGAGGAAGTGGACGAAGTGGAGGAAGTGGACGAAGTTGACAAAGTTGAAGTGGACGAAGTGGAAGAAGTTGACGAAGTGGAGGAAGTGGAGGAAGTGGAGGAAGTGGAGCCAGTGGACGAAGTTGACGAAGTGGACGAAGTAGAGGAAGTGGACGAAGTTGACGAAGTGGAGGAAGTAAAGGAAGTGGAGGAAGTGGAGGAAGTGGGGGAAGTAGAGGAAGTGCACGAAGTGGAGGAAGTGGCCGAACTTAACCAAGTGGAGGAACTGGAGGAACTGGAGGAAGTGGACGAAGTTGACGAAGTGGAGGAAGTGAAGGAAGTGGAGTAAGTGGAGTAAGTGGACGAAGTGGACGAAGTGGACGAAGTGGAAGAAGTGGACAAAGTGGACGAAGAAGAGAAAGTGGACAAAGTGGACGAAGTGGAGGAAGTTGAAGAAGTTGAAGTTGACGAAGTTGACGAAGTGATCGAAGTGGACGAAGTGGACGAAGTGGACGAAGTGGATAAAGTACAGGAAGTGGAGGAAGTGGTGGAAGTGGAAGAAGTTGAGGAAGTTGAAGAAGTGGAGGAAGTAGAGGAAGTGGAGGAAGTGCACGAAGTGGAGGAAGTGGAGGAAGTGGAGGAAGTCGACGAAGTGGACGAAGTGGATAAAGTGGACGAAGTGGACGAAGTGGACAAAGTGGAGGAAGTGGACGAAGTGGACGAAGTTGACGAAGTGGAGAAGTTGACTAAGTGAACAAAGTGGACGAAGTGGAGGAAGTGGAGGAAGTGGAGGAAGTGGAGGAAGCGCAGGAAGTGGAGGAAGTGGAGGAAGTGGACGAAGTTGAAGAATTGAACGAAGTAGACGAAGTGGACGAAGTTGAGGAAGTGGAGGAAGTGGAGGAAGTCGAGGAAGTGGAGGAAGGGGAGGAAGTGGACGAAGTGGAGGAAGTGGAGGAATTGGAGGAAGTGGACGAAGTCGACGAAGTGGGGGAAGTGCACGAAGTGGACGAAGTGGAGGAAGTGGAGGAGGTGGAAGAAGTTGACAAAGATGAAGAAGTGGACGAAGTGGAAGAAGTGGAGGAAGTGGACGAAGTGGAGGAACTGGAGGAAGTGCACGAAATGGAGGAAGTGGACGAAGTTGACGAAGTGGAGGAACTGGAGGAACTGGAGGAAGTGGAGGAAGTGGACGGAGTGGAGGAAGTGGACGAAGCTGACGAAGTGGATGAAGTGGAAGAAGTCGACGAAGTGGAGGAAGTGGAGGAAGTAGAGGACGTGGAGGAAGTGGACGAAGTGGATGAAGTGGAGGAAGTGGACGAAGTAGAGGACGTGGAGGAAGTGCACGAAGTGGAGGAAGTGGCCGAAGTTGACGAAGTGGAGGAAGTGGAGGAAATGGAGGAAGTGGAGGAAGTGGAGGAAATGGAGGACGTGGACGAAGTGAACGAAGTGGAGGAAGTGCACGAAGTGGAGGAACTGGACGAAGTTGACGAAGTTGTGGAAGTGGAGGAACTTGAGGAAGTCGAGGAATTGGAGGAAGATTACAAAGTGGAGGAAGTGAAGGAAGTTGACAAAGTGGAGGAAGTAAAGGAAGTGGAAGAAGTCGACGAAGTGGACGAAGTGGAAGAAGTGGAAGAGGTGGACGAAGTAGAGGAAGTGGACAAAGTGAACAAAGATGAGGAAGTGGAGGAAGTGGCCGAAGCGGAGGAAGTGGACGAAGTGGAGGAAATTGAGGACGTGGAGGAAGTGGAGGAAGCGGACGAAGTAGACGAAATGAAGGAAGTGGAGTAAGTGGAGGAAGTGGAGGAAGTGCACGAAGTGGAGGAAGTGGAGGAAGTGGACGAAGTGGATAAAGTGGAGGAAGTTCAAAAAGTGGAGGATGTGGATGAAGTGGAGGAAGTGGACGAAATTGACGAAGTGGAGGAAGTGGACGAAGTGGACGAAGTGGAGGAAGTGGAGGAAGTGGACGAAATGGAGGAAGAGGAGTAAGTGGAGGAAGTGGATGAAGTGCACAAAGTGGAGGAAGTGGACGAAGTTGACGAAGTTGAGGAAGTTGACTAAGTGAACGAAGTGGACGAAGTGGACAAAGTTGAAGAAGTGGATAAAGTACAGGAAGTGGAGGAAGTAAACGAAGTTGACAAAGTTGAAAAAGTAGAGGATGTGGAGGAAGTGGAGGAAGTGGAGGAGGTGGAGGAAGTGGAGAAAGTGGACGAAGTGGAGGAAACGGAGGAAGGGGACGAGGTGGAGGAAGTGGAGGAAGTGGACAAAGTGGACGAAGTGCACAAAGTGGAGGAAGTGGACGAAGTTGACGAAGTAGAGGAAGTGGAGAAAGTTGACGAAGTGAAGGAAGTTGATGAAGTTGATGAAGTGGAGGAAGTGGACGAAGTTCATGAAGTGGAGGAAGTGGACGAAGTTCACGAAGTGGACGAAGTTAAAGAAGTGGACGAAGTTCACGATATGGACGAAGTGGAGTAAGTGGAGGAAGTGAAGTAAGTGGAGGAAGTAGTCGAAGTGGACGAAGTGGAGGAAGTGGAGGAAGTGGAGTAAGTGGAGGAAATGGAGGAAGTGGACGAAGTTGACGAAAATGAGGAGGTCGAGAAAGTGGACGAAGTGGAGGAAGTGGACGAAGTGGACGAAGTTG
This sequence comes from Vigna umbellata, assembly GCF_029865625.1. NCBI lineage: Eukaryota > Viridiplantae > Streptophyta > Magnoliopsida > Fabales > Fabaceae > Vigna > Vigna umbellata. The sequence goes on along the minus strand of NC_142171.1, from coordinate 49,347,514 downwards.
ACGAAGTTGACGAAGTGGACGAAGTGGACAAAGTGGAGGAAGTCGAGGAAGTGGACGAAGTGGACGAAATGGAGGAATGGAGGAACTGGAGGAAGTGGAGGAAGTGGTGGAAGTGGAAGAAGTGCACGAAGTGGACGAAGTGGACGAAGTGGCCGAAGTCGACGAAGTTGACGAAGTGGAGGAAGTGATGGAAGTGGAGGAAATGGAGGGAGTGGACGAAGTGGACGAAGTGGACGAAGTTGACGAAATGGACGAAGTTGACGAAGCGGACGAAGTGGAGGAAATGGAGGAAGTGGAGGAAGTGGAGGAAGTGAAGGAAGTGCACGAAGTGGAGGAAGTGGACGAAGTTGAGGGAGTGGTTGAAGTTGACAAAGCGGAGGAAGTGGACGAAGTGGAGGAAGTGAAGGAAGTGGACAAATTGGAGGAAGTGTAAGAAGTGGAGGAAGTGGAGGAAGTGGAAGAAGTGGAGGAAGTTGACGAAGTAGATCAAGTGTACAAAGTGGAGGAAGTGGAAGAAGGGGACGAAGTGGAGGATGTGGAAGAGGTGGACAAAGTGGACGAAGTTGACGAGGTGGATGAAGTGGAGGAGGTTGACGAAGTGGAAGAAATAGAGGAAGTGGAGGAAGTTGACGAAGTGGAGGAAGTGGAGGAAATGCACGAAGTGGAGGAAGTGGACGAAGTTGACAGAGTGTAGGAAGTGGAGGAAGTGGACGAAGTGAAGGAAGTGGAGGAAGTGGACGAAGTGGAAGAAGTTGACGAAGTGAAGGATGTGGAAGAAGTGGTCGAAGTGGACAAAGTGGTCGAAGTGGATGAAGTGGAGGAAGTGGAGGAAGTGGATGAAGTTGACAAGGCGGAGGAAGTGGAGGAAGTGGACGAAGTGGAGGAAATGAAGGAAGTGGACAAAGTGGAGGAAGTGGAAGAAGTGGAGCAAGTGGACGAAGTGGACGAAGTGGAAGAAGTGGACGAAGTAGAGCAAGTGGACAAAGTGAAGGAAGTGGACAAAGTGGAGGATGTGGAAGAGGTGGACGAAGTGGACGAAGTTGACGAGGTGGATGAAGTGGAGGAAGTTGACAAAGTGGAAGAAATGGAGAAAGTGGAGGAAGTGGAGGCAGTGGAGGAAGTGGCGGAAGTGTAAGAAGTGGAGGAAGTGGAGGAAATGGAAGAAGGGGACGAAGTGGAGGAAGTGGAGGAAGTGGACGAAGTGGACGAAGTGGACGAAGTGCACGAAGTGGAGGAAGTGAACGAAGTGAAGGAAGTGGAGGAAGTGGACAAAGTTGTCGAAGTGGAGGAAGTGGATGAAGTTGATGAAGTGGACAAAGTTCACGAAGTGGACGAAGTGGACGAAGTGGACGAAGTGGACGAAGTTGTCGAAGTGGACGAGGTTCACGAAGTGGACGAGGTTCACGAAGTGGACGAGGTTCACGAAGTGGACGAAGTGGAGGAAATGGAGGAAGGGGACGAAGTGGAGGAAGTGGACGAAGTGGAGGAAGTGCACGAAGTAGAGGAAATGGACGAAATTGACGAAGTAGAGGAAGTGGACAAAGTTGACGAAGTGGAGGAAGTGGATCAAGTTGATGAAGTGGATGAAGTGGACGAAGTTCAGGAAGTGGACGAAGTGGACGAAGTTCACGAAGTGGACGAAGATCGCGATATGGACGAAGTGGAGTAAGTGGAGGAAGTGGAGGAAGTGGAGTAAGTGAAGGAAGTGGACGAAGTGGAGGAAGTGCGGGAAGTGGAGGAAGTGGAGAAATTGGAGGAAGTGGACGAAGTTGACAAATTGGAGGAGGTGGAGAAAGTGAACGAAGTGGAGGAAGTGGATGAAGTTGACGAAGTGGACGATGTGGATGATGTGGACGAAGTGGACGAGGTTGACGAAGAGGAGGAAGTCGAGGAAGTGGACGAAGTGGACGAAATGGAGGAAGTGGAGGAAGTGGACGAAGTGGAGGAAGTGCACGAAGTGGACGAAGTGGCGGAAGTGGACAATGTAGACGAAGTGGAGGGAGAGGAGGAAGTGGACGAAGTGGACGAAGTGGCCGAAGTAGACGAAGTTGACGAAGTGGAGGAAGTGATGGAAGTGGACGAAGTTGAGGAAGTGGAGGAAGTGGAGGGAGTGGAGGAAGTGGACGAAGTTGACGAATTGGACGAAGTTGACGAAGTGGACGAAGTGGAGGAAATAGAGGAAGTGGAGGAAGTGGAGGAAGTTGAGGAAGTGGAGGAAGTGGAAGAAGTGGTAGAAGTGGAGGAAGTGGACGAAGTGGACGAAGTGGACGAAGTGGAGGAAGTGGACGAAGTGGACGAAGTGGAGGAAGTGGAGTAAATGGAGGAAGTGGATGAAGTGCAGGAAGTGGACGAAGTGGACGAAGTTGACGAAGTGGACGAAGTGGACGGAATGGACGAAGTGGAGGAAGTGCACAAAGTGGAGGAAGTGCACGAAGTGGACGAAGTAGTAGGAAATTCTTGTAAACCTTGTAAGCTTGCATTTTTATCTTCAATAATCGATTATAGAATAGCAATAATCGATTATCACAGAGTCATACAGGAATAATCGATTATCACTTCATATAATCGATTATCACTTTTTGAAAACCCTGTAACGGACTTGAATAATCGATTATCACTTACAATAATCGATTATTCATGGCAGTTGGGAGTTGACCTTTGGCATTCAGTGTACTTGGCTATATATTTTGTTTTGGTGAAATTAGAAAAATAACAGTTGAACAAAAAGCTTTTGAGAATACAGTGTGATCTGAGGAAGTTCCAAAAGCTTGTTCATTACATTGCCTGGTCTTGTGAAAAGGAGAAGCTCGCGCTTTGTGGGTCAAAGGTCGGAGCGGTTCTCTTCAAGTTGGCAAAGTTTCTGTTCTTCCGGTTCGTTCGTTCGAAGGAAGGTTTTATCTGTTTTCTGTTTCATTCACTCTATTGTAAACTTGTGAAACTATTTTTAGTGAAAACGTTAATCACTTTTTATAGTGATTAACAACTGGACGTAGATTCTTTTGAATCGAACCAGGATAAAAATTCTGTGTTGAATTTTCTTGCTCTCTATACTCTTTACTGTTTTATACACATCAACTGTTTGGAAATTTGTCTCTAAGTAAATTAAATTTATAAAACTGACCATCTTATTAAGAGTTTGACTAAACACGCTTTCCGCTTTATAAGTTATTCCGCTGTGCAAAATTCTATAACGGTACCGATTGTTCCAACAATTGGTATCAGAGCTTGCTTTGATATTTTTTCAAATCTTTTCGAAAATGGCCGGTCATCAAACTCAAGTATATGCCGAGGGTGCTTCCATCAACAGACCACCACTCTTTACTGGTGATAACTATGCATTCTGGAAAGTCAGAATGGAAATTTTTATGGGGTCTGTTGACAGAGGCATCTGGGAAGCTGTACTAAATGGTCCCTATATTCCAAAAAGAACTATTTATGGTGTAGAAGTAGAAAAACCATACTTTAACTGGACTCCAGAGGAAAATAGAAGAGCTCAATTTGATATTAAGGCTCGCAACATTATTTCATCTGCTGTTGTACTTGATGAGTTTTATAGAATTTCAGTTTGTAAGACAGCACAAGAAATGTGGGAGGTTCTCAGAGTCACACATGAAGGAACAGAGGACGTGAAACGTGCAAGGAAGAACACTCTCATTCAGGAGTATGAGATGTTCAGAATGCAACCTGGAGAAACAATTTCTGATGACCAAAAGCGATTCATTCACATAGTGAACCACTTGACAGGGTTGGGTAAGACTTTTGATACTGATGAATTAAATGTAAAAATCTTGAAATCATTGGACAGGTCTTGGCAACCAAAAGTGACTGCCATCTCTGAGTCTCAAAATCTTACTCAAATGTCTATGCCAATCTTGTTTGGGAAACTCCGTGAGCATGAACTTGACTTGAGAAGATTGACGGCTGAAGAAGATCAAGGCAAAAGAAAGACACTAGCCTTCAAGTCCGAGATCTCCAAAGGAAAGAACTCTAAAAGGATTGAAGATGATGACTCCGATGATGATGAAGAAAACATGAGTCTTATGATTAAGAAGTTTGCAAAATTTATGAAAGCAAAGGGAAAAGACAAATACCGTGAAGAAAGGAAAGAAAATCATGGATCTTCTTCAAGCATTAAATGTTATGGATGTGGAGAAAGAGGTCATGTGAAGACTGACTGTCCTAAAAATAAGAAAAGTGAAGAAAAGAAAGAAAGAAAGTTTCCAAAGAAGAAGAAAGCTTACATAGCTTGGGAAGAGAATGCTTCTAGTTCTTCAAGCTCAAGCGAATCAGATGAAGAAGCAAATTTGTGCTTAATGGCAGACCTAGAAGATGCAGGAAGCCAAGTAAGTGATTCTAGCTTAGAGTCAAGTAATGAGTTTGACTTACAAAAGGCATTTCTTGATTTGTTAAATGAATCTGAAAAACTTGATGTTGCTCATAAAAAGCTAAAGAAAGAGCATAATGAATTGAAATTGAGATATGAAAAAGTTCTAGATGACGAAGTTGTTTTAAGAAACAAAGTTAGTAATTTGGAAACTAAATTATCTGAATCTGATACTATTGTACCTATTGAATGTCTATCATGTAAAAGTCATCTATTTGATATTGACATTCTTGAGCACTTACTTGCAAAGGCAACTAAGTCTAAATCATATGCCAAAACAAACTTTGAGAAAAGCAATGCAAGAAGTGGAAACACACATCTACACAAAAAATCTAAAGTGATAAGAACCCGTAGAGTTTGGGTAGAAAAAGGGACTTTTGTGAAAAATAACGTGTATAAGGCTTGTTGTTTTTACTGCATGAAACTTGGTCACACCTCAAACAAATGCAGCATCAAACATTTTGGTGTTCCAAATGGTAAATATGCATGGGTTAAAACTGTAAAATGATGTATGTTGGCATAAACTAACCCCAAGGACCCATAATAAGATTGGGGACCTAAAGTCTTGCTCAAATTTGTTTTGTAGGAACTTATTAAGTCAAAGAAGTCACTGTGGTATCTTGACAGTGGTTGTTCAAGACACATGACCGGTGACAAGAAAAAGTTTATTTCTTTTGAGAAGAAGAAGCAAGGCTTTGTGACTTATGGAGATAACAACAAAGGTAGAATCATTGGAAATGGAGACATTGGAGGAGGAAACACATTGACTATAAAGGATGTATTATGTGTTAAAGGTCTCAAACATAATCTCCTAAGCATAAGTCAATTATGTGACAAGGGTCTCAAGGTAACTTTTGAACGTGATAGATGCACCGTATATTTTAAAGATTCTACTGAAATTGCTTTGCAAGGTGTTAGGCATAATAACATTTACTTGATTGATATTGAAAATGCATCTAGTCATAATATAACATGTTTAGTTGCTAAAGAGGAAAACCCTTGGCTATGGCATAAAAGAGCTGCACATATACATATGCAACATTTGAATAAATTGATTTCAAAAAATCTTGTGATTGGTTTGCCAAATTTAAAATTTGAGAAAAATAAACTTTGCTCTGCATGTCAAAAGGGAAAGCAAACCAAATCCTCATTCTCATCTAAAACTATGATTTCAACATCAAAACCTTTAGAACTTCTGCATATGGACTTGTTTGGTCCATCTAGAATTAAAAGTTTTGGTGGAAACTACTATGCTCTTGTGATTGTTGATGATTACACTAGATTTACTTGGACATTCTTCTTAACCCTTAAAAATGAAGCTTTTAAAGCATTCAAATCGTTTGCAAAACGTGTTCAAAATGAAAAGGAATTGAAAATCAAAACCTTGAGAAGTGATCACGGTGGTGAGTTTGAAAATGAATCTTTTGAAAAGTTTTGTGAAAAACATGGAATTGCTCATAATTTCTCTGCTCCAAGAACTCCCCAACAAAATGGTGTTGTTGAAAGGAAAAATAGGTCATTAGAAGAACTAGCTAGGACTCTTTTAAATGAATCAAATGTGCCAAAATACTTTTGGGCTGATGCAGTTAGTACTGCTTGTTACGTGTTGAACAGAATGCTAATTAGGCCTATTCTTAAGCTAACTCCCTATGAACTGTTTAACGGTAGAAAACCAAATGTATCTCACTTGAAAATCTTTGGATGTAAATGTTTTGTTTTGAATAATGGTAAAGATAATTTAGGCAAATTTGATGCTAAATCTGATGAGGCAATCTTCTTAGGATATTCTTTAACTAGCAAAGCATATAGGGTGTTTAATAGAAGAACCTTGGCAATTGAAGAATCAATGCATGTTGTCTTTGATGAAATTGTGGACCTTGAGGTGAACCCTCTTGAGTCAAATAAATCAATTGCAGGTGATGAGGATTATTTGAGGGAAGCTCTTGAAGAGATGTATCTAAATGAAAACTATCCACCAGAAACTCAAAATGAACATCAAGTAGTTGATCCTAAAAGCTATCAACAACCAAGAGGACTTTCTCTGGACAACATCATCGGAGATATATTAAAAGGGGTAACTCCTAGACACAATCTTAATAATTTCTGCTTAACAGTAGCTTTTGTGTCTCAGGTAGAACCTAAGAACATAAAGGAAGCTCTTCAAGATGATAAATGGTGTGTTGCTATGCAAGAAGAACTTAATCAATTTGAAAGGAATGATGTTTGGCAACTCATTCCTAGACAAGATGATTTTCAAGTCATTGGAACAAAGTGGGTGTTTAGAAACAAGCTTGATGAAGATGGAAACATCACAAAGAACAAAGCCAGGTTAGTTGCAAAGGGCTACTGTCAAGAGGAAGGTATCGACTATGATGAAACTTATGCTCCAGTAGCCAGGTTAGAAGCAATTAGATTATTACTTGCTTATGCCTCTTTGATGAAGTTTAAATTGTACCAAATGGATGTGAAAAGCGCATTTTTGAATGGTTTTATTAAAGAAGAGGTATATGTTAGTCAACCTTCTGGTTTTGAGGATTTTAAATATCCTAATCATGTTTATAAGTTAAAAAAGGCCTTGTATGGTCTTAAACAGGCACCTAGATCTTGGTATGAAAGACTTAGTACCTTCTTGATTGAAAATGATTTCTCTAGAGGAAAGGTTGATTCCACCCTATTTATTAAGAAAGTAGGAAAACATATCTTGATTGTTCAAGTATACGTAGATGACATTATTTTTGGGTCTACAAATAATTCATTATGTGAAGGATTTGCACAAATAATGCAAGGTGAATTTGAGATGTCTATGATGGGTGAGCTTACCTTCTTCTTAGGGCTGCAAATAAAGCAAATAGATGGGGGGACTTTTGTCTCTCAAACTAAATATTGTAGAGAAGTACTTAAGAAGTTTGGTATGGATACTTGTAGAGAAGCCAACACACCTATGGCAACGTCTTGCTATTTAGATAAGGATGAATCTGGTGAAGGGGTAAATGAAACCATGTTTAGAGGAATGATAGGATCCTTACTGTATCTAACTGCTAGTAGACCAGACATTATGCAAAGTGTATGTGTGTGTGCTAGGTACCAAGCTAATCCTAAAGAATCTCATCTAATTGCTGTCAAAAGGATTTTGAAATACCTTAAAGGAACCACTTCTTTTGGACTCTGGTATCCATCTGATGCTTCACTTAGTTTAATAGGTTATTCTGATGCAGACTATGGTGGCTGTAAAATTGATAGGAAAAGTACTAGTGGCACTTGTCACTTTCTGGGTTGTTCTTTAGTGTCTTGGCATTCAAAGAAACAGGCTTGTGTAGCTTTATCTACTACTGAAGCTGAATACATTGCTGCTGGCAATTGTTGTGCCCAAATCTTATGGATGAAACAGCAACTGGAGGATTTTGATATCTTCCTTGATCACATTCCTTTGAAATGTGATAATACTAGTGCTATCAACCTAACTAAGAACCCCATAATGCACTCAAGAACTAAGCACATTGAAATTAGACATCATTTCTTGAGAGATCACATTCAAAAGGGAGATTGCCAAATTGAATACATTGACACGATACATCAATTAGCTGATATCTTTACTAAAGCCCTGCCTAAAGATAGATTCTATGAGCTTAGAAGAGAGTTAGGGGTATTAGACATGTCTTAGACTCCACATTTATGGTTCTTTGCAAATTTTTGTAAGATCAGAGTTCATAATCGATTATCATCAGGTCATAATCGATTATTACAAACCTGGGATACATCCTCTACACTAAGATAATCGATTATCTTACTCCATAATCGATTATGAATTTTCAAACTCATACCTGGAAAATCATGAGCAAATAATCGATTATCTTCATACATAATCGATTATCGTACAATTTCTGGAAAATGACCAACGAGCAGATAATCGATTATCACTTACGATAATCGATTATCACGCTACCAGTTTCAAAAATAAAGCCGTTGGAGACTCCATAACGGCTCAAAACGGTCATAAACGGCTAGTTCTTCCCTTCTTCTTATAAATAGGCCTCTATAATCGATTGTTAGCCATCTCTTTGCACCTAGAAACTACTGAAATCAAAATCTTGAGCTTCAAATCCCTCCAATTTTACTCACTCTCTCAAACTATCACTCCCTCAACCTTTCTCCATGGCAGATTCAAGGAGACATCGCCGCAGAGCTGTTGGAGCATCCTCTTCCTCTCAACCACGTCCGGCAACGATTGATGGATGGATTTCAGATCAAGAAAGACATGCGGACTATGTTTCTTCCTGGCAAGAGAGACGAATCATGGCAGTAAAGTATATTCGCCTTGATTTTTTCCGTTTCTATGGATTTCAATTTCCAGCGCTGTTTAATGATCAAGGACTCTCAAATCTGGTGGAGCAAAACGGTTGCATTTATCCCGATCTCATCAGAGTGTTCTACTTCAACTTGCGATATCGAGATGGGATTATTTCCACCAAAATCAAGGGTGTCCCTATAATTTTAGATGATGATGTGTGGACCAACGTTGCCCAACTACCCATCTGGGATGATGCTGTTAAAGTTCATCTCGGACTCCAAGATTTCGATCGATTATCGACCTTCCAATCCTTCCTACGTCACCCTGAACAACAGACTAATCGAAGGCAATTGCTTGTTGGAGGTTTCAAGGTTGAAGAAAGGATGATTCACTACTTACTTGTCTGGATCCTATGTCCTAGAGCAACCAATCATGCTCAATGTTCTGAACAGGATCTACTTCTTCTGTATGGGATCCTGAATCACATCCACATCGATTGGCCTGCTCTCATTGCTGACACTATGGTAAAAGCTAAGAAATCCCATTCTTATCACCTTCCTTATGCTCTTCTTATTTCTAGAATCTTGGAGTACAAAGGGGTCAATATTGAAGGAGAACTTGTCCAAGCCACTCAAGTTGTTGGCTCGGAAATTGGCGATACTACCTTTCGTCAGATGGGATTCATTACTAGAGGCAGGGTCCTTATTCACAAAGATGATGATCATCCTGATGTAGATGAAGATGATGACATGGACACTCATATGGCTGACCCCGTAAGTGCCGCTGCTCCGTCTGATGCTGGACCATCCAACATACCCTCCTCTTCCTCAATTTCTATGGAAGAACATTTTGCAAGGTTATCTAAACAATTGGAGGATATGAGTCTTGCACAAAAGACTCACTTTGAGGCGATTTATGATTGGCAACGATCTGTTGATGAGCACATGGTTGATCAATTTCTTGATCTTGATGTTCGCCTATCTAACATCGAGAATCATCTCAACATTCAACCTCCCGCGATATCTCCTAGTCCTGAGTTTTAGATATAGGTTCTCTGTTAGACTGTTTTGTTGTTTACTTGCCATTTCATCTATGTTAAAATTCAGTCTGTTATGTGTCTTCTTATAATGTACTTTTCTTTTCATAAATAAAATGATCTCTTGATTATATGCATCCTTTGATTAATTGAGGGGGAGATCATATTTAGGGGGAGCCTTTACCATTCGATCTTTTTGCTTCTGATCAAAAAGGGGGAGAAGAATAATACAAAGGGAAAAGTATAAATTATTACAGGTATTGCTAACCTTGTTGCTGTTTGTTAGCTTATATGTTTTGCAGGTAAGCCAAACTTGCTTTTAAAATTGAATTTTTGATCATCATCAAAAAGGGGGAGATTGTTACCAATAAGGAGTATTGGTAAATCTTGAAGAAATTTGTTTTGATGATGCTACAAGATGTTTAGTTGAAGAAGATATTAAAATTAGTTAAAAGCAATTTGTAGAAATTAAATGTAGTAGGAAATTCTTGTAAACCTTGTAAGCTTGCATTTTTATCTTCAATAATCGATTATAGAATAGCAATAATCGATTATCACAGAGTCATACAGGAATAATCGATTATCACTTCATATAATCGATTATCACTTTTTGAAAACCCTGTAACGGACTTGAATAATCGATTATCACTTACAATAATCGATTATTCATGGCAGTTGGGAGTTGACCTTTGGCATTCAGTGTACTTGGCTATATATTTTGTTTTGGTGAAATTAGAAAAATAACAGTTGAACAAAAAGCTTTTGAGAATACAGTGTGATCTGAGGAAGTTCCAAAAGCTTGTTCATTACATTGCCTGGTCTTGTGAAAAGGAGAAGCTCGCGCTTTGTGGGTCAAAGGTCGGAGCGGTTCTCTTCAAGTTGGCAAAGTTTCTGTTCTTCCGGTTCGTTCGTTCGAAGGAAGGTTTTATCTGTTTTTTGTTTCATTCACTCTATTGTAAACTTGTGAAACTATTTTTAGTGAAAACGTTAATCACTTTTTATAGTGATTAACAACTGGACGTAGATTCTTTTGAATCGAACCAGGATAAAAATTCTGTGTTGAATTTTCTTGCTCTCTATACTCTTTACTGTTTTATACACATCAACTGTTTGGAAATTTGTCTCTAAGTAAATTAAATTTATAAAACTGACCATCTTATTAAGAGTTTGACTAAACACGCTTTCCGCTTTATAAGTTATTCCGCTGTGCAAAATTCTATAACGGTACCGATTGTTCCAACAGTAGGAAGTGGACGAAGTTTACAAAGTTGAAGAAGTGGACGAAGTTGAAGAAGTGGAGGAAGTGGAAGAAGTAGAGGAAGTGGAGGAAGTGGACGAAATGGACGAAGTAACCGAAGTGGACGAAGTTGACGAAGTTGAAGAAGTGGAGGAAGTGGAGGAAGTGCACGAAGTTGACCAAGTGGAGGAAGTAGACGAAATGGAGGAAGTGGAGGAAATGGTGGAAGTGGACGAAGTTGATGAAGTGGAGGAAGTGGAAGAAGTGGACGAAGTGGTCGAAGTTGATGAAGTGGAGGAAATGGAGGAAGTGGAGGAAGTGGAGGAAGTCGAGGAAGTGGAGGAAGTGGATGAAGTACAAGAAGTGGAGGAAGTGGAGGAAGTTGATGAAGTTGAAGAAGTGGAAGAACTGGACGATGTGGACGAAGTTGATGAAGTGGAAGAAGTGGAGGAAGTAGACGAAGTGGACGAAGTGGTCGAAGTTGACGAAGTGGTCGAAGTTGACGAAGTGGAGGAAATGGAGGAAGTGGAGGAAGTGGAGGAAGTGGATGAAGTACAGGAAGTGGAGGAAGTGGAGGAAGTTGATGAAGTTGAAGAAGTGGAAGAACTGGACGAAGTGGACGAAGTGGATGAAGTTGACGAAGTGGACAAAGTGGACGAAGTGGACGAAGTCGACGAAGTTGACGAAGTGGAGGAAGTGCACGAAGTGGACGAAGTGGATGAAGTTGACAAAGTGAAGGAATTGAAGGAAGTGGAGGAAGTGGACGAAGTTGACGAAGAGGACGAAGTTGACGAAGGGAATGAAGTGGACGAAGTGGAGGAAGTGGAGGAAGTGCACGAAGTGGACGAAGTGTAGGAAGTGTAGGAAGTGGACGAAGTGGACGAAGTGGAGCAAGTGGACGAAGTTGACGAAGTGGACGAAGTGGAGGAATTGGAGGAAGTGGAGGAAGTAGAGGAAGTTGAGGAAGTGGAGGAAGTGGAGGAAGTAGACGAAGTGGATGAAGTGGAGGAAGTGGAGGAAGTGCACGAAGTGGAGAAAGTGGAGGAAGTGGATAAAGTGGACAAATATGTCGAAGTGAAGGAAGTGGACGCAGTGGAGGTAGTGGAGGAAGTGGACGAGGTGGACGAATTGGAGGAAGTGGAGGAAGTGGAGGAAGTGGACGAAGTGGAGGAAGTGGACGAAGTGGAGGAAGTGGAGGAAGTGGACGAAGTGGATGAAGTTGACGAAGTGGACGAAGTTCACTAAGTGAACGAAGTGGACCAAGTGGACGAAGTGAAGGAAGTGGAGGAAGTGGAGGAAGTGGAGGAAGTGGAGAAAGTGGACGAAGTAGAGGAAGTGGAGGAAGTGGAGGAAGTGGACTGATGAGTCAATATTTTGTTCAGTTCACTTAGTTTATTGTGCTAGAATTAATCAGGGAATTGTGCTTAATTGTCCAGTATTTTCCCATTTTTACTAATTGTGCTTAATTTGATCGAAAATTCTTATTTTAACTAATTTGAATTATTTAAGCATTATTAATTGCAGGAGAAAATTGTTGGATAATATTTGGGACATTTGGAGGTCAAAATAAATGCCACATCAAATATACTTTAAACTAAGCAAAGACGAGGTGTGAAATTCAATTATGAGAGTGTACATGGAGATGAGCTTGGTTGGAGAAACATTGAAGTGGTATGACGTGGGAAAAAGAGGGCTGCACGTCCACAAAAGCAGAAGGAGGTGCACGAAGAAGGGGTAGCAGGCCCAACTATCTTCATTCACGCTTCCAGCGTTCGTCCAACAGCTTGGAGGGAGCGTCCGGCCTGCACACATTCATTTCAGCGTGAAGGAAGGAGGCTTCATTTTCCAGCAAAGAAGCACACGGACGTCCACGCGGGCTTCACGCTTCCAGCAGCTTGGGAGACAGCGCACGTCCAGCAACTCTGAAGAAGACAGCGCACGTCCAGCTGGCAGGAGAAGAAAGGGTGGCATCCAGCATTTTCCAGCACTCACGGCTCCATTTGGAAGAGTGACGTTCAGCAAATTAAAGGGTGTGTAGCTGGTCTAGCACGTGAATGGGAGGCAATTAATTAGGAGGTGCTTGGAAGAGGTTGCCCGGTGAGCAGGTGGAAATTGGAGAAGCTTCCTTTTTCTTTGCTTTAAGAATGAACGAGCGGTCCAGAAAGCTTGGGAGCTGACGGACGTCCACGCGGGGTTCACACAGAGACGGCCCATGGGGAGCGTCCAGCAAGCATGGGAGGCACCACGCGTCCATCTTTTGAGCAGCAGCAAGCCCAGCAGAGAGAATACGCACGTCCAGCAAGGATGAAGTGCTACGCACGCTCACGGGCTGAAGACCAAAAGCAGCTGCTACGTCCACATGCTGCCACGTCCACACAGCCCATCAACACACGTCCAGCAGCCTTGTGTCCAGCCGAGAAGCGTTCCAGCAGCTTGGGAGAAAAACCTGGTCCAGCAAGTGAAGGGGTTACGAAAAGAAGCTCACGGCCCAACATGTTTCTTCACATTCCAGCACACTCCACGCCCACGCATCCAGCACTCATGTTGGTCCAACATCCAGCCTTCACACAGCAAATAGGGTCCAGCCGCAACTTAGGAGATATGTTGATTTTTGGCAAAAAGGTAGCAGTGGTGGAGAGAATGGAGGGCTATGGGTAGCAGCAGGAACGCACTAGCTGTAGCCGCCACGGAGGAGAATGGTTGAGCTGGAAGGAATATGAGAAAGGGGCACACTTGGAGGAGGCAGTAGCCACGAAGGAGAGAGGAGGACACACGGCCAAGGGCTACAGCCGCCACTTGCCACTCTCTCAGTTTTGGGTTTTTCAGAGGCTTTTGCTTTAAGCGTTTGGAGAAATGTAAGAACTGGGGGATATATTCACGCGGATACGATTTATAGAATGGAAGAAGAGCACTCTTGCCTTTTCATTTTGGGTTTTTTTATGCACTTTTGATTGAATCCTTTTATTGTTTCTATGCTTGAATGTTCATGCTGTTTGAGGAAGAGAACGAAGAAACGCCAACAGGGCCAAGTGGTGATGAGAGAAGCACCCTTCCTTTATTGCGCTGATTCTTGTATTGGGAGATAGAACTCCAAAATTGTAATCTTAATCCAGGAACGCGGAGCAAGGAGAGTGGTGATTTACTTAGGAGACACACGGCCTTGAGTCAGCCGCCACCCCTCACGTAGGAATTCTCGGATTCTGCTCTTGGATTTTGGGGAACGTTGTTTTTGAATGAGAATAGAGGAGCACACGGCCGGGAGGCAGCCAGTTACCATTTGCTTGTTTTTACTTTGAACATTTCGAGATATGGGATGAATGAGAGGAAGACACGTTCTGCTGGAAGAGAGCTCCAAGAGGTTCCTTTTCATTGTTTTCTTACTTGAACAGATAAAACGTTTATATTTTCTTCATATTGGGATGCACACAGTTACTCATTAATTTATTTTCACCGTTCATCGCTCGTTCATCTTGTTCACTGTTCATCGTCACTTTCCTGCATTTCTGGTTTGCGATTCTACTGTTCACGTTGCATTTCCAATGCTGTTTGATTCTCAGTTTGCGTTGGATGGTGCCCTTACTGTTGCGAATCATTTTAATCCCATTTGGTGTATTTTCATTAGCGTTTAGAATAGTTTTCGGCTTATCTGTGCATTTCGAAGTTAAAGTTTAGTTTCTGTCGCACTGCGTTCAAAGTTTGATGAATTTTGCTGCATTTCATACCGATCGGTTACCTCTTTAGACCGTTCGGTTATGTAAGTGTTTGTCCATTTACTACCGTTCGGTCGAAGTTCTTACTGTAGACCATTCGGTTTGTTCTGGTCATTGTTGATGCATGCGTTCGGCTGACTTCTTTGTTGCTTAGTTTCAATTGGTTGCTTATTTCCCGTTCGGTTATTCTTGAAGTTTTAACTTGTTTCCATTTTACTGCTTAATTACCGTTTAGCTGTTTTCTGTATGCGTTCGTTTCTTTTGTTAATAGTACCGTTCGGCTTATGCGTGTTGATTTTCCCACTTCATTTTATTAGTTTGCTTTGAACCATTCGGTGCTCACACTTTATTCTTATTACCGCTCGGTCAAGAACGTTCGGTTTACAATTTTCCTATGCTTTTCCGCTGTTGCACGGTTGAACTTTAATTACTGCATGCCGCTCAGTTTTACCTTTACACTGTTCGGTCTCTAACATGTTTCATTGTTAGAGACCGTTCGGTTTTTTTTTGGTTTAAATTTCAATATCATTTTCCATTGCCTGTTGTCTTCATACTGTTCGGTCACCTAATATCGTTCGTCCTTTTCCTTAGCTTTTTAAGTTGCTTTTACCGTTCGGATATACTTCTGTGTATGACCGTTCGGTCTGTTTGTTATTGTAAACGACCGTTCGTTTCATGTCAGGACGTTCGGTCTTTAGCGACCGTTCGCTCATTTCTTTTTCGGAGACCGTTCGGTCTCAATGTTATTACCGTCCGGTTCTTACTTCTGTGCAATTATAGTGCACCATTCGGTCAGTGCTTAATTAGACCGTTCGGTCTTTTATATCACCGCTCGGTTTTAACACTTATGGTTAGAACCGTTCGGTTTTCTGCTTTCAGCTTTTTAATTTTGTTAGTTGTCTTTAACTTCCAATTTGAATTTAATTTAATTTTCCTTGCAAAAAAAAAAAACAGTTTCAACCCCCCCACTACGTGTTTGATCTGAGACTGAACCACAACATTGGTCCTTGAGAGACGACTTAGGAGTCACTTCCTAGTACTATACTGCATTAATTTTGCAAACAACTTTTGTGTGAGGTGCAACCCTCTCAAAAAAATGGCGCCGTTGCCGGGGACCAACAGTTCAGTCTTAGGTCTTTTGTTGTGTTAGTGTTGTGTTGTGTTGTGTGATGTGTTTTAGGATGTTTAGTTAGTCTTGTTTGGGTTTACTTCTTTTATCGATTTTTGTGTGTTTAGATTTTTATCATTTTTTGTATTTTGTGCATTTAGTTGTTGTTTCTGGAAGTTTCAAATTATGTAAATAATGGTTTTCCCCCATGTTATGTTTCTATATGTTTGGTTTAATCTTTGTTTGAAGTGGAAGTCCAGGTATGAGACAGGTTTTGCACTACAATAGAGGAGATGACAGATTCTCAAGACTGGATATATGAGGTGATCAAGAGTCTTCCCAAATTCCATGGGTTGGCACATGAAGATCCATACAGGCACCTCAAGGAGTTTTGTTTGGTGTGTTTGTCGATGAGGCCTGCTAGTGTTTCAAAGGAGACAGTGTTGATGAAAGTGTTTCCAATGTCCCTTCAAGGTGCAGCAAGAGACTGGTTCCTATACCAGTATCCTTTTGATAGTTGGCAGGAAACACAACAGAGATTCCTCAACAAGTTCTTTCCAGCAGCAAAGGTAGTCAACATTAGGAGGGAGATCACTACCATTGAGCAATTTCAAGAAGAAAGCCTGGCAGATTATTGGGAGAGGTTTAACAGGCTCTGCACAGCCTGTCCAAACCACCAAATTTCAGAGCATTTGCTCTTGATTTACTTTTATGAAGGGCTCCTGGACAATGAAAGGATATTAGTGGATGTAGCTGCTGGTGGATCTTTGATGGACAGAACTCCAACAGAGGCAAAGAAGTTGCTCTGCAAGCTGGCGGGTCAAAATCCAAGTGAGGTAGTAAAGGAAAAACCTGAGCAGGTTTACTGTAAACTTGAAATCCCTACTCATGTATCTGAGGTTCAAGTAAATTTTAATGTTTTTGAATTGGTAAAACTTGAACCATTTAAGCCTGTTCTGGATTCTGATATTGATATACATGTGCACACTCATGTTGTGGATTCATTATTCCCTGTAGAGCACATTGACATACCTGATGTTCACTATCCTTGCACTGATCTTGATTTAAATGATAGCCTTGAGGATGCAGCTGATGACTTGGAGATTGGTAAGAAAATTTTCAATGAGCAAAAACAGGTTTATTCTGAACTTGAGATTCCAAACACTTTACCTGATTTGCTTATACATTCAAATGCCTGTGATTTGATGCACACTGATTCTATAGGATTCATGACTGATACTGATACAGATTTGATTGACCATTCTAAAATTTTTGATTCAGTATCAGCCATTGAACCCATTGGTCTAAAGGTTGTTTTGAATGGACATGATTGCCGTGATGAAATTTTGAATGATAATAGCCTTGAACTGACCTTTGATTTTGTTGATGATGCATATATCAATATTGATTTTGAGGTAGAAACTGTGCAATCTGATAACTCTATAGAGTTAGGACTGAACTTTGATCTGACACAGTTCTCTGAGAACTTTTGTAACATCCCGTAAATACAGTAATAAACCATACAAATAGAATAATCACATTAATTAACATATCAATCCAGTCTTACACTAAAATTAAAGTACGCTCGTGGCCGAATGGCCTTACAAGAAGCGAGTTACAAAATAACGAGATGTACCATAAGCTAACCTGACTGAACGGTTTACAAAGCAAAATACCGAATGGTTAAAATCAAGAAAAAGGGGAAGTGGTCGATCTAAGACAACTCGCTAAAATAACCAAACTAAACAATTAACCGAACGGACTACTGTTCGGCCTTCACTTCTACATCAACGAGGTTCTCTTCCTCCAAAATTCCTTCTTCCAGCGTCTCCTCCAGCAACGCATCACCATCTGCTCACATCCACACGGATGATCATTGCAAAGACAAGACGGACTTACAGATACAGGACAACACAATGAAAAACACAAGGTAAGCTTATTTAATTTAATTCAAGTAAAAACATGCATTTCTCAACATATCAAACATATCAAATATATTCCAATATACAATTCAATCAATTCCTGATACTAGACTGACTGTCCGGACTGTATGAATTCCGTGTAGCTACGACGTTCGCGCACCCGGGTGGTGTGGTAATTGGCATTCTCATCAGCTGCCACCCGAGGTTAGTCCGTTCCGTGCAAAGTACCTCTAAGGACGAGGACCTCCTGCCGTTCCAACGCATGACGTACCCCCTCTACGTGAGGACGAGTACTCACGGAACATCAGGATCGAATCGCCAGCTAAGTCTGGCCACGGTCATACTTTACAATTCTCATAATCATCCAAGAGTCGTTCCTCCCCGGAACGCTCGTTCAAAACTCACAACTTTCTTTTCATCTCATATACTGTTCATCATTTATAATCTTTCAATTTAATATCATTTTCGTCATCCATTTCAAGTGCATAAAATAATGAACGTTCAGCCCTCTTCATAATGAGAACGAACGTGAGGAACGAGACCGAGAAAATCCCCCGTTCCAGAACAGAATAAAACTGACTACAATAACACCGTATATGACAAACGTCATTTACCACTTGAATCAGTTGAATGAACTTGTTACCAATAAGGAGTATTGGTAAATCTTGAAGAAATTTGTTTTGATGATGCTACAAGAAGTTTTAGTTGAAGAAGATATTAGAATTAGTTAAAAGCAAGTTGTAGAAATTAAATGTAGTAGGAAATTCTTGTAAACCTTGTAAAACTTGCATTTTTAACCTGCAATAATCGATTATGATTAAGCAATAATCGATTATCACAAGTCATACTTGAATAATCGATTATCACTTCATATAATCGATTATCACATTTTTGAAAACCTGTAACGGACTTGAATAATCGATTATCACTTACAATAATCGATTATTCATGGCAGTTGGGAGCTGTCCTTTGGCATTCAGTGTACTTTTTTTTATATTTTTTATTTGGAGTCTGTTTCTAAAAGGGGATTATTACATTCAGGGGAAGATATATGAGGTATTATGCTCTTTCATGTTATGAAATTTCAATTTTATTTATGTTTTGAATTGCATCTTTTGATTAATTGAGGGGGAGATCATATTTAGGGGGAGCCTTTAACATCAGATCTTTTTGCTTCTGATCAAAAAGGGGGAGAAGAATAATACAAGGGGAGAAGTATAAATTATTACAGGTATTGCTAACCTTATTGTTGTTTGTTAGCTTGTATGTTTCGCAGGTAAGCCAAACTTGCTTTTAAAATTTGAATTTTTGATCATCATCAAAAAGGGGGAGATTGTTACCAATAAGGAGTATTGGTAAATCTTGAAGAAATTTGTTTTGATGATGCTACAAGAAGTTTTAGTTGAAGAAGATATTAGAATTAGTTAAAAGCAAGTTGTAGAAATTAAATGTAGTAGGAAATTCTTGTAAACCTTGTAAAACTTGCATTTTTAACCTGCAATAATCGATTATGATTAAGCAATAATCGATTATCACAAGTCATACTTGAATAATCGATTATCACTTCATATAATCGATTATCACATTTTTGAAAACCTGTAACGGACTTGAATAATCGATTATCACTTACAATAATCGATTATTCATGGCAGTTGGGAGCTGTCCTTTGGCATTCAGTGTACTTGGCTATATATTTTGATTTGGAGAAATCAGAAGGAAACGTTGTTGAACAGAAGCTCTTGCAGAATACTGTTTGTCAGAGGAAGTTCTCAGAAGCTATAGTTCAAGTTCCCTTGCTTGGTCTCGTGAACAGGAGAGGCTCGCGTGTCGTGTGTCGATAGTTGGAGCAAGCTCTCTTCGAGTTAGCAAGGTGCTCTGCCTGGTCTCGTGAATAGGAGAAGCTCGTGTTTCGTTTGTCGATAGTCGGAGCGGTTCTCTTCGAGTTGGCAGAGTGTTCTTCTTCCGGTTCGTTCGTCGAAGGAAGGTTTATTTTTCTGTTTCATTCACTCTATTGTAAACTTGTGAAACTATTTTTAGTGAAAAAGGTTAATCACTATTTATAGTGATTAACGACTGGACGTAGATTCTTTTGAATCGAACCAGGATAAAAATTGCTTGTGTGATTTTCTATTCCCTACACTCTTTATCTTTTACGCATATCAACTGTTTGATAAATTTTCTCTAAGAAAATTGTTTTTCTAAAACGGACCATTAAACTTGATTTGTGACCGTAACACGCTTTCTAAGTATTTTATTCCGCTGCGCGACTCTATAACGGTACCGATTGTTCCAACAGAACTGACTATCGTAAGTTCAGATCAATACTCAAATAATATTTTAACTAAAGAGGTTCTAGGCCGGATCCAATGGATATAGACCCCTCAAGACAATTAAAAACATACTTAGAATAATTCAATTACAGAAACCGACTGCCAGTCAATGACCGAACACGGTAAAAGGATTTACTGAATTTGGACGAACGCTATTTCCACAAGTTTGATAATTAAAGACGAGTACGAGCGTTCGGTATAAGACCGAGCGCCACTCATAACGAACGCTTTGGGTCGGAACCCATCACTGATTTGAACTCGTGATAGAATTAGTAATATTAATAAATATAATACAGGATGGTGAAGAGAGGTTTAAAAATGACTAAGTGTCCAGATATAGGTTTACAAGTTTCTCAATTCCTCACATAACACTCAGACTATCTACGCTTGGCCGAACGCTCAAACGTAGAACTATTATCCAAGGGCGTTCGTCCTCAACTAAAATTCTTCCCAGATGAAAGAATTCAATTTCAAAGAAGTTTACTAGTAACCACCGAACGGTCAAGTACCGTTCAATGAAGAACGTTCATTATCATAGGGAATTTATATTCAAAGTTTCATTTATATTAAACTCATTTCTCAGCATACGATTTTATATTTTCAAATACTCATATCATAGTACATTTCATAATTCTCATACATCAGCTCATAATCATAACCATATACCAAAAATCAAATATCACAAATTCAAACTTCATACAACTCACAGAACGTCCATACAGCACAATACAAACATACGAATTAAATTGAATAAGCTTCCCTTACCTGGATCAGTGAGTGAACGTCCTAAACGTAAGATTTTGGGTTCGCCCGTCTACAGCTTTCTACCTTCAAAGATCACTTAACTCTTGCAACTAAATCTAACCACATAAAAATCAAGAATAACTTAGACTATATCCCTGCATGCAACCAGAACTTGGTTTTGCATGTAACTCAAGAACGAACGACTAAGGGAAGAAACTTACCAGCTCAAACTTGAAACTTGTTCAGTTTAAGAGGAAGCTTGGGACGCCGGGAATGCTCCTACGGTGCCTGAACGGTGATCGGAGCAGAGAAGAGTGAGTTACAGTAGAGAGAAGGGAAATTTCTAGAGAGAAGGAGGAGGAAAATGGAAAGTCAGAGTTTGGGAAGGAGAAGTGCATGCAGAGGAGAGTGAACAGGGTTGTTCAGAAAATCATTTGTGTCTACCCCACGTCCAACGGACGTGCACTCTCCTATGGACACCTGTCCTCCACTTACTGATTTTCGAATCTTCCATTCTTGACACCTGACGTCAGTGTGTAGAGTTTTGGGTGGGTTTTAAATGAATCTGAACAGGGTTTTGGGCGCATTAAATGAGATTAAACAGGTGGGGTTTGGGTTAAATTTCCGAGGTCTGACAACTTTGAATGTGATTGTGAATCTGGTTCTTGCCCGATTTGTATTGAAATTGATTATGTGTTACAGACAGATTCTAAGCGTATAACAGATGTTATTAATTGTGAGTTTGATGACCATGCTGCAGAATTAAATGAGAATACAGGTGCTGACATTAAGGAAATCATGATTAATGAAGGAGAGTGTACTGCTACTTCTTTGACTGAGCCAGAGATCTCCATTCCGGTGTCACACACTCAACAACTGCTAGTGAAAGGAAAGCTACTGATGGAACAGTTTGCTGGGAGAAGAAAGAAGAAACATCTCGTTTTGGATGATATGGCAGTACTGATGAAGTTGTTCCTCCTCAAAACTTGTTTGCTGAATCCTATGGTGGAAGACATCTCCCTGATAGTCCAAAATTGGCAACTGCCACCATGACCAGGGGAGTTTTCTTTTCCCTTCTCCCCCTTTCCCTACTTTTAGTGCACTTGTCCATGATCTGTTCACTGTTCTGATTTCTGATCTTATGCTTATGACATATTGAGGACACTGTGTAGTTTAAGTGTGGTCTATTGGGGGAGATTTTGTTTTTTTTTTCTTTGTTAGTTTTTGTTTTCTTTGTTAAATTTTTTCTGTTTTAGGTTGTTTTTGTCGTGTCTTGTATACAGTTTTGCATGATTCTCTTCATTTCTGGACTTTGTTTAAGTTGTAGACTTGTCTTTCACTTCACTTGATTGATACTTATTGGTTTGAAATCCCTTGCTTTTCTTTGCTTGGGAAGATGATTATGATGTTTGAGAGGTTGAATTGATTGTGACAATTACCCTGTGTGAGATTTGAGCCACTTTATGTTCTTTCTTGTGTGTGATATGTCTCTTGATTGCTTGCGCATATGCCTTGGCTTGACTTTTGTTGATAATTCTTGATTGATATGCATGTTTGGAAGTGATAAAGGCAGTTTTGTTTTTGAGCCTCTCTAGCCAAATAAGCTTACCTTATTCTGATCCTTTGATAACCCCTTTTGAGCCTATACTTTCCTCAATTCTTTGTTTTGAAGCTCATACACTAGCCCTAAGTGAAAAACCATGATTACCTTAACCTTAGGGAATTTTGGAGCTTTGGAAGTGTTTTGGGAACAAGTGTGGTCTCCTTGGGGATTTTGATGAATTGGCTAGTTAGTTCTTCTTCTTGTTTTGTTGTTGTAAATATATGTGTATCTTGTCTTTTACAGTTTTGTTCTGAAAAGAGAGAAAAGAAAAGAGAAAGTGATAGCTGACGGCTTGAGCTGAATCCGGAAACGACGTGAAATCTGGATTTGATCGAGATGAAGACCGGGAAGCAGCGGAAGAAACAGATGTAGTCAAGAACCCTAGTACTTGGATTCGAAGATGAACAACGAGGAACAAACCAGAGATTCGAGGTTTGTTCGGTTGAAAACCTAGGGTTTGAAACGGAAGCAGATTTGAATGGTGGAGAGGTGATTTTAATCGGCGAGAAAGGTGAGGGTCTACGATGATGAGGATGAGGTTTGTGGTTGAAGAGCTTTCGAGAGAGAAAACGTAAGTGCGGACGCGAACAGAGGATATGGAAACTATGCTGATGGAATCTCGTGAGGGAAAAGGCACGCGTGGCAGTAGATCTGATGCAAGCCACGAGGAAGCTATCAATTAGTGAGAGTGGCGTGAGATGGATGGTATGGAGGAGAGAGAATCTGATAATTGAAAATGAGAGAATGATAACATGAGATGGAAGGAGGCTAGAGGAGATCCTTTGGGATTCTCTAACTTGACTTTCAAGGGAATTAAATTCTGGATTTCTCTCAATAGAAAGTTTAATTCAATATTCTCAAAAGTGCCTTAAAAGGTGGTGGCATGTCTATATATAGGACTAAAAGTCCCTCCTATCTAGCACATGCCTAACACCTTTTACACATGTTTTTAATAAAAGTAAAAGAAATACTATACTAAACTAATTGGGCTTGGCCCCGTCTATCATCCCCTCCCCCTTGGAAAGGATTTGTCCTCAAATCTGATGGTGCTTTTGAAGACTTATTTTTGTTAGCTTCATAAGAGTTCCTCCTGGGTCAAATATCCATGTGCAATAAACATCAAACATATCTCTAATTAGTTTTCTTTGACCCAATAAGATATATAAAAGAATATGTGTAGAAGAAGGTTTCCAAATTTTGAAATTTTTAATTTTAATATAACAAAGAAACCTTTCTTCATTTGAAATTTTATTTGTATCTTGAGTTATTGGTAACCATAAAGGTAACCATAACCCAAGTTGGAACTTTGCATGTGTTGAAAGTGATAACATTTTTAAAGATGGAGTGGCCAATTCTTTGAAAGAAAAGTGAAATTTGGAAAATTCAAATATAAATGGAGAAAAGTGAGATAATAGAAAACCTCCCCTTAAGAATCTAGCTTCTAGGATAGGAGGATATGTTGCCTTTAGTTGCCTTTTCTTTTGTAAAAACCAGTTCAATCAACAAGTTTCAAAATCCTTTTGATCATTTAAAATGTTTCTCAAATCAGAACTGTATAAGCCAATTGCATAACACAAATCAGATTCTGAAACTGGACTGTTTCAGCATTGGACAATAGTGCAGTATTTCTCTGTGCCAAGGCTATTTGGCTTCATGTGCATTCACTCAAATCTCACTTCCTTTACTGTTTCAGGGTGCTCTAGCAAGCTTCTTTTAGGTTCCAAACACTCAATCTCTCATTCACTTTGGTATGGAGCTGGTCTCTCAAAATTTGGCTATAGGAGTTGCCAATTTTCACTCAAATTCTCACTGTAGAAAAGTGTTTTATGCTGCTGAAAAAAAAATACAATTAATGTTTGCTGGACAGCACACTTGAATTCACAAATTCAGGTTCCTCTCCACTTCCTAAGATGCTACCTTGGTAGGGAAAGGGTTCTGCAACTTGAATGCTCCAATTGGACTTCACAACACCATTGCAATCATCCAAAACAGTCACCAAACAGATTAAAAATCTGCACCAGTTTCAACACCAAAATTTGACTTGAACTGGACAATTTAAGAGGCCAAAAGCTCAAAAGCAATAAAAATAGGTTTACAACAGAAGTAGGCACTCAAATGGATCCTAAGAAAGGTGCTAGAACAAATTAAGAAAGCAAGAAAACTCAAAATGCAGGTTGAAAGACAATTAGCACGAAACTGTTTGATAAAAACAGAAGGTGTTCGATGAAATGCCTTAAAGAAACCCAGATTTTGTGTTTTTGGGTTTGGACTAGGCTGCACGGTTCATAATCCCTTTTAACACTTTGCTTTGCTTCTTTTAACCATTTAATTATATTTTTAATCACTGAACCAGGTATTGCTGCAAGCCAAATTGGATTTCAAAGTACATTCATCAAAACAGATTCAGTTTTCAACACTGCACCAGAAAATTGGCTTGGTTTTGGTGGTTTGAAACTCAAATTTGCACAGAAGTTGCTTAAACTCGAAATGAATCACTTCAGCAACTTTAATTAGTGATTTGAAACGTGTTCAAACTCTGAAATGAGTTAAAAACAGATTGCTACTCAAATTGACCTTGCCACTTCCTAATATAACTCAAAATATGATGGTTTAAGACACAACTCTGCACTTAGGCCAAGATATTACTAATTGAAATCTGCTAGCAACTTTTAAAAACCATTTTAAACTTGTTCAAGCTATCAAATAGCTCAGAATTAGCAGAAATCAAAACCAGACTTTGTTATGGCCAATTTATGCAGAAAAATACCCCAACAATCCACCAAAATCAAGTTTGATTGATTCAAAAGCTATAGCAACAATGAAAATGACTCAAGGAAGTCTTAATACACTAGATCAAGCTGGAATTTATCAGCTAGAATGAATTAAATTCAGATTAGACAACCAAGGATTTTAAGCACGGTGAAAAGCTTGAAATAAGACAAAAACAGTAGGTGTTTCTGGTTTATGAGGCAACCAAGCTATGCTAGATGCATTTCATTGCTTTTTATGGTTTGCCATACCATTTGCAACCTTAGAGAACACCAAACAGTGGTGGACAATGCATCAGAACAGACTTAAAAGTCATAAAACAGATTCAAAGAAAACTTAAACCAGAAATGAATTTTCAATCAGATTTGAAACTTGAACCAGAGTTTTAGTGATTCTGCTCATATCACCAAGGCTAGATTAAGCTCTCATTGCCTTATTTGGTTGATATATGAATTCACTTTCATCTGAACTCAAGCACATCCAAAAACCAAAGCAGGAAAACCAGATTTAATGAAAAATTAAAAACTGCATCAGAATTTTGAGCACATGACTTATGACAAACTTGAAATTGAAAGATAAGGCTGAAAATGACTCAAACAAAGAAGATTCACCTTTTAAAATTAAAAGTAAACATGATAATAGAATGGAAGCACACCAAACAATGATTAAACACACCAAATTAAGAAGAACACAACCAAAACAAAATGGAAACAGTGCTGGAACAAAAACTGAACAGAATGCAAAAACAGAAACAGAATTGGAATAGAAAATGGATGAAATAGCTTAACTCTTGGTGCGTGGACGACCTAAGCTCTTGATACCACTTGATGGAACCCTCTCCTAGCATTAAGCACGCAAGAAGAAGCTTCGAAACAGATGCACAGCGGAATGAGATTTGGTGCAGTGAAATGGATGCATAGAAAGGTGTTTGATGAAAGTTTGGATGAAGATGTGGTGTGTGTATGATGCCTCCAAGCTCAGAAGGCCTTCCTACTAAGGAAGGAAGCTAGAGGGGAGTATCTGAATTCGAAATTCAGAGGTGACTAAGGGATATAAGAGGCTGAGCAAACAATTCTGCAGCATTTCATTACATCCAAAAGTGAGAATTACAAAGGGGAGGCCCTCTTATTTATAGGTGAAGAAGGGCCTCAATTCTGATCTAATTTCCCTCCAAAATTCAAAATAAAAGACAAGCTTGGAGGCCAAGTCAGCTGGTCACAGGAAGCATGCTGGGTCACATGTACAGTGCTGCCAAAACGTGCTTCAGGCTGCTCCGTTGGGGCTGGAGCCCCCCCTGTCTGAGGGCGCTGAAGCGCACGTGACCCAGGAAGTGCATTTGGTGCATCTGAGCTGGAGCCCCCTCTGTCTGAGGGCGCTTGAGAGACCCTAATGCTGATTCCTTGAAGAATGTTTTTCCCAAATCTGATTGGTTGGCCATGGTTCTTGCCTTTATTGTATCCTACAAACAAAACAACCATATAGTATTAAAATAGGAATCCTTCTAAGACATAGAGAAAGAAAATCAAGAAAGAGCCTTAAAAGTTCTTCTTCAACTTCCCTTTCCTAGCCTTAGATTAAGTTGATACTCCTTTGAATGGAATGCCCTAAATGGGTTTCCATCAGAAAGGATGAAAAAAAAAATGAATGAAAAAAAAAATGTGAACAATGGAGTCAAGAAGAGGATTGAATTAGAGGTTTTGGGTGTATTTGATTGTGTTTTCACTTGTTCCCCATTGCTCCTCTATTCTCTTTGGTTTGTAGCTTCTCATCCATATTTATCCTCCCTTGTCCTTGGCCCCATTTCACCCATAAAAGACTTTTTGATTTGAACATGCATATGTTTTGAGTGATGATATTAGAGGCTCGCCAAGTCTATTTGTGTTTGCTTTCTTGAGTGCATCGAGTTGACAATGTTTACCCTAGACACTTGAGAGAAACACTGATAGTGCACCTGTGAGGTTTTGCTGCTTTTGATTTACCTCTTGAATTGATTGATCATTTTGTCATGCTTTGAATTGTTTGGATAATTTCATGAGTATCTACTTTCTTCGATTTTGGGTTGGATATTGTCTACTTCTTTTCTCTGTCCAAATTTCTTGAGGATTGTGTAATTTTGTTTCTTTCCTTCTGAGTCTTTGTTTTTTGTATGCTGCATTTGTGTAATTCCTTTGAATGTTGTAAGACCTTGGAAATTTAACCCAAAAATCCACCTGTCAAATCTCATTTAATGCACCCAAAACCCTGCTCAGACCATTTAAAACGCACTTTCAAACTCTGATCACTGACGCCAGGTGTCAAGTTTGCATTGTTCGAAAATCAGTAGTGGAAGACAGGTGTCCGTATGATATTTGATGTGAAGTATAAAGTGTGAACTGGTATGTTGAAAACTTAAGTTGAAAATAGTTGAAAATTTGAATATGAACTTCTTACTATGATAATGTACGTTCGTAATCGAACGGTCCTCTACCGTTCGGTTTTCTAGTAAACTGGTTAAAATGGATTCTTTCATTTGGAAAGAACTCTGATCGAGAACGAGCGTCCTCATGTAGAAATACTATCTTGGAGCTTTAATTTACCAGCTTTCAAAATTCTACAATTTAGTAAGGTGTGGTGGATAATATGTACAAAATTCTACAATTTAATGAGGTGTGGTAGATAATTAGTACCAACTGTTTTGTGCATACAATGGATTACGGCTTTGCTAATCATCATCGGGCAAAGGAGGGTTTAGGAGGTAGAGTTCGTCTTATTTTGTCTGGAGCAACACGTTTATCTGCACATGTGGGGAAGGTTACTTACGGGTGGTGACTTCTTGTAATGTCCGACAAGGATATGGTATGTTCTTTTTAAATATGAGAATCAAACTTATATCATACTTTTCAAGAAAAATTTCATTAATTTGATTTCCATGTGATGGTGACACAAACATATGCTCTTAGTTGAAAATGATTTTTTATCAGAAAATACTGGTATTTTATTTTTATCCAAGGATTACATATGTTATAATATTTTAAAGAGTGTTTGTCACAGTTCAAAATAACACTAGGTAGAATGGAACCAGTTTTATAATTGTTCCCTTGTTGTAATCACGTAAAATATGAGAAAGCAAATAACATTTGATAGCTGTCAATACTAAATTTCGTCATATTATCTAGTAAAATCTAAGTAAAGAGAGGTAGCTGTCAATACTAAATTTCGTCCGAATTGATTTTTTTTGGCTTTTATTGTAACATCCCAAAAATTTACCCTTTAAAATTCAAAATTTAAAATATTGTAATAATACATTTAGGGTAACACCCCGTAACCTCACTTAAATCTATACATAAGTTTTAAGCTCAGACTTAACTGCAAAGATAACATTGAATCCTTCTAATTCGTTCTTCCATCTCTTCCTTCATCTGCTCCCGTATAACAAATACGTTATACGATCATCGCAAAAATATGATTTTTCCCGATACATGCACAAATAAGTAAGGGTGAACTAACATGCAACACATCATTTATAAAATATGCATAATTGCTTTGATATAAACATCATATATTATTTATGTCAGACATCCTCATATACCATCATACCACAATTTCTACTGGACACTCATCCGGATGATACGTTGATGAGCAACTCAACGGAAGGTTCTTCACTTGTGATGCCATTCTTAGTCCCCTCACTATGTCCAAAATCGGCACATAGACCAGGACATCCGACTACAGTACCCTCAACATCAATATATACACAGATACCATAACATTACTGAATCTCTTCACGAGACTCATACCATACTCATATCATGATCACATGCATAATTTCATGTCAACATCATAAAATACATTCATCACAGTCATTTTATCATATTTCATGCATTCACATATTTTTCACATAAATCACCTCAGAGTATATATTCAAAACACATTGCACACATAAAACAAGAGCAAAATAACTTTGAAACCGAACCCTCTTGCCGAGCACCATTTGGCCGAACGCTATCCGGACGGACGCTATCTGCTGAACACTATTTGGTTGAATACTATTTGGGCGAACGCTAGGGGATCATGTACTATTGAGCCGAACGCTAAAACTTAGAAAACCATATTGACCGAACACTCTTATAATGAGCACTGAGATCAAACACTAGGCCGAACGCTCACCAAAACAAACCTAGAACGAACGCTAACGCTCGTTAATGGAGGATACGAGACCGAACGGTTATTATCCACAATTCACCAAATTCGAACGTTCATATTTAAACATAAGATCATCAGATTTAAGACCGAACGCTACAATAACTAATTCAGTAAAACGAACGTTCCAGATCTTAAATCTAAGAATATAAAATTACAGACTGAACGGTTACTAATACACCCAAAACCGAACGTTCCAGATTCAAACCTAGTATCAAATTTAGATAGAACGCTTAAATCACTAAAACATCAAAACCGAACGCTCAGGATTCAATCCTGATAATACTAAATTCAGCCGAACACTAATGTCACCCACACACGAAGACCGATCGCCGAACGCTCACCAAAACAAGCCTAGAACGAACGATAACGCTCGTTACTGGAGGATACAAGACCGAACGGTTATTTGGCCGACCACTATTGTCGAGCACTGTTGGGACGAACGTCTAATATGTTACCACTTTCACACATGGACGAACGCGACACTCGTTACCTTAGAACACCAAAACCGAACGCTCGTACTATTTTGGCCGACCACTAATTAGTCTAGTAAATTGGACGAGCGTCTAAGATCACTAATACATCAAGACCGAACGTTCACTAAACAAGTCCAGAACGAACGCTAACGCTCGTTTACTGGATTATACAAAACCGAACGGTTAATTTTGCCCGACCACTGGGTCGAGCACTCATCGAGAGAACGCTCGTTCTACACTTTATAATTTGGCCGACCACTATTTTGTCAAGCACCATTTGGACTTACGCTCGTTTCTGCAGAATTCTGCAGAATCGCACCAGATTTTCCAGAAACCCAGAAACCCCATTTTTTCATCCCCTTTCTTCCTAGATTTGCATCAACACTGATTTGCATCAACACAGTAGCATCAGAATAGAATTCCTATGGTTCAAGGTGCTGGAATTCTAGAGTGAAGCGAGAGAATTTTGGAGATGAAGTTTTAGAGAGAGAAAGAATGGGTTCTGAAAATGAATTCGGCCCTCTCCTTTGCTATGCTTCCAGTAATAATGCACTTCCAATAATTGCATTCTAATAATGCAAGAGGTGGGTGACTACCGTGTCCCCACCACTTCTCTAAAATATAGGTTCTTACATTTTTTTGTAACGTCCCGGCAACTCACAGGGACCATCAGTTCCCAGAAGGTCACCCATGCCAGAATTACTCCAGGCTAAGCACGCTTAACCATGAAGTTCTTATGAGTCAGGCTACCGAAAAGCAAATGCATTTGGTGATATGAGTAGCCAAATCAATCCCTTTAAGCTATCCTTCAATTGTATAGTCCCATACCTACACAGTCTCCAGATCTCTCTCATTCCGGTGTATGTTCGATTCATCCATGTGTCCCTTCCACTCGAAGTCTGCCAGGAGCCGCTCCTTGTCAGTGCCCCTGCACCATGCCTCTTATACATGTTATTGAGAATATGTATGAATCCGTGATTGAGCACGTTTATTTTTGTTTGATGTTGGTACATACACTATGTTATTTACTTGTAACTTCGTCTGTCTTATGAGCATTTTAATATTATAATAAATGTGAATCTCGCGTGAGACTGAGATTCGAGTGTCACCTTCTTCTGCGCGAGGAGGTGAATGTCTCGCCCAATGACTTCGGCTCGTGTTGAGTATAGTGCATTGTTACGCGTAGTATCGATGTTTTTACTCGTTAGTCCTTGAGGAGTCGGGGAGATAGGTCTGAAGTTGCGATGGAGGACGACTCGAGTCGCCTGTTATTGAGAACAGGTTATGACGACGAATTACAAGGAAACAACATTAGTTTATGAAAGACTAGTCCACAATGTCATGTGTGTCGATTTATATTAAGTCCTTGAAATTGTTATAGTTTACATGTAATGGGTTTATGATGTGATACTTCTGGTTACTCATCCTGAAATGTTGTGGTTGTGGTTTCCACCTACGATGATCGTACTTGTACGGGAGTAGATGGTATTGCAGATAAAGCTGGATTGGAATAGCTCTTCGAGAGAGACGGGAAATAAAACTTGTTGGGATTTTTATAATGTTTTCTTATTTATGTTTGTTTGATTTTGTTATTTTAAGGAAACAATTAAGATTTGATTTGTTGTAATGTATGAACTTATGATGTGTGTATGGTTTGTTTATGTGATGTATTGTTTAAAAAAAAAAACAACACTTTCATAAGATTCATGCTTCAAGATTATTATCATTATTATTAATAGATCCTATAAGGGGCGTTACAAACCAGATGGAAGCTAGTGGGCATGTGACACCTGGGCACTGAGACGAGGGCGGGGAGTGTCGCCGGTGCAAGAGGCATGGTGCAGGGGGCACAGACAAGGAGCGGCTCCTGACAGGCTTCGAGTGGAAGGGGTACATGGACGAATCGAACATACACCGGAATGAGAGGGATCTGGAGACTGTATAGGTATGGGACTATACAGTTGAAGGATAGCTTAAAGGAATTGATTTGACTACTCATATCACCAAAATGCATTTACTTTTCGGTAGCCTGACTCATAAGAACTCCATGGTTAAGTAGTCTATTTTCCTATTTTTATTTTTAGGTTTAATCCTTTTCAACATCCATATTTGTGTACGAATGTCTCAGATAGGTCCTCGTTTTCTAAAGTGTATCAAAATGGTCCTTAATTTTGAAAATTGATATCAATTGAGTCCTTCCCGTTAAGTTGGCTGGACGGCGTTAAAAAAATTGATGAGTGGGATGCTGAGATGACGAAGTGGGATGCTGAGATGACGAACGAACGCTCGTCCACCAGCGAACGAACGTTCGTCCACCAGCGAACGAACGCTCGACGACCACCGAACGAAGGGTCGTCCAGTGTGGAACGAACGGTCGTCGAGCGGTAAGAGGTCGACGAGCGCTCGTTCGCTGGTGGACGAGCGTTCGTTCACGGGTGGACAAGCGTTCGTTCGTCATCTCAACATCCCACTCATCAATTTTTTTAACGCCGTCCAGCCAACTTAACGGAAAGGACTCAATTGATATAAATTTTCAAAATTAAGGACCATTTTGATACACTTTAGAAAACGAGGACCTATCTGAGACATTCGTACACAAATAGGGATGTCGAAAAGGATTAAACCTTATTTTTACTGTTTTACTTTATTTTTGCTTTTTATCCTTTTATTTTTATTTTATTTTTGTTGATTTATTTATTTTATGACCTTTTTTCAGTATTTATTTATTATGCTTTATTTTATTCTTATATTATTTTTATCTTTATTTTTATTTTTACTTCTCACTTATTCTTTTTCTTTTCTTCTCTTTTTTATTTTTATTATTATTTTTATTTTATTTTATTTTTGTTTTTTTTCTAGTTTTATCCCTTTATATTTTATTTTGTTCTAATATTATATAACTAAAAAAAAAAAGAAGAAAAAGGCATTTTTGTCTTTTAGTAAAAAATGATGAAAAAGGGAAAAGAAGGAGGTTTCTGATTGGGGGACAACGCATGTGTATGAGGGTGAGGGGCAGAAAACTGTTTCTGCAAGTGAACGTGGGGTGATGGCAGAGGCGGGTTGCAGGTACTGGTACAATCCATTTTGCAGCGTACGAAATTAGTACAAGTAATTTGGCGTATAAGGAGTGGCAAAAAGAACAAAGCAGAGAAAAGAAGGAGTGCCTTCATCTGTGTGGATCCATTGCTGAGAGAGATCATTCAGAAGAAAAAAAGAAGAGAGTGCAAGGGTGGGAAGAGCGGAGGAAAGGTGGAAGCAAGTCCACAGTAGAGGAAGGAGGGGCTACTCGTTCATTGAAGGTAAGTATCTTAGTTGCATCCATAGCCATTACTAATGTATGAATTTTCGGTTATTTGTTTCATTCACTGTTTGATTCACTTCCACCCAATATCACCCCTTATTCACGCTCGTCTCATTTTAATGCGAGTTGAGACGCTCCATTGTCTTCCTTCGTGTCAGACCTCGTAAAATATGCACCCAAAACCCTTATGTCAGACCTCGGAAAACGCAAACTGAAACCCCTTGTCAGTCATTTAAAACGCACCCAAACCCCTCTGCGCTGACGCCAGGTGTCAAGAAACGAGGATCTGAAATCAGATAGTGGAGTGCAGGTGTCAGCAGGAGAGCGGACGCTCGTTTTACGTGGGAAGAAAAATGATTTTTTTTGAAACCTTCTCCCCACTCTCTCTGCATGCACCCTTAGTCTTCCAAAAATCTGATCTTTCATTTTCTCCTCCTTCTCACTAGAAATCCTATCTTCTCTCTAAGAAAACTAACCTCTCCTCTTCTCCGATCATCATTCAGAAACCGTAGAAGTATTCCCGGCGACCCAAGCTTCATCTTGAACCGAACAAGTTTCAAGTTTGAGCTGGTAAGTTTTCTCCCCTCAGTCGTTCGTTCTTTTATTACATGCAAACCAAGTTCTGGTTGCATGCAGGGATATAGTCTAAGTTATTTTTGGTTCTTTAGGTTGTTCAGTTTAGTTTGGAGAATTGTTGATCGTTAAGGGTAGAAGTTGTAGTTGGACGAACCAAAAACCCACTTTTAGACCGTTCCATCACGTATCCAGGTAAGGGAAGCTTATTTAATTTAATTTGAATTGTATGTTGTTGAACTGTTTGACGTTCGATTAGTGGATTGGATGATTTTGATGCATGATGGTTGATATGGTTGGATGAATTGAATGTTCGTTTACTTGATGAGATGAAATGAAATATGGCTGAGTTAGGTTATGATGTATGAAATATATGAAACCTGTATGATATGTGATGTATGAGATATGAAGGTTGATTTTGATAGAAAGTTTATAAAGTTCTGAAGTTATGAAGGTATAGGTTGAGAAAACTAATTTGAAATAAATGATTTTGTATATGAGATTATACTATGATAAAATACGTTCGTTACTGGACGGTCATTGACCGTTCGGTTCTCCTGTTGAACATAGTTGAAATGGGATTCTTTCATTTGGAAAGAATTCTAGTTGAGGACGAGCGCCTCCCTATCGTAATGCTGTGCTTGAACGATCGGTCAAGCGTAGTTGCCTCTGAGTATCCAGTAGTAAACCTAAATTCGGTATATATATATATATATATATATATATATATATATATATATATATATATATATATATATATATATATATATATATATATATGATTGTATAGGTAGTTGTTTCTAAACACCATTCCTATGATATCTTATTTATAAATCTTTTATTCTAAATTTTAAGTAGTGCTCGGTCTCACACCAAGCATCTCGAAATTTTAGTGGTGCTCGGTCTTACACCAAGCGCTCGTATTTTTACAATAGATCTACCCTGATAAAATAGCGTTCGACCAATTTCAGAAGAACCTTCCTTTCCTCGTTCGGTCATTTACTAACATGAGATTTCTGCATGTGAATTATTCTAAGTTTGGTCCTTTGACGTCCTAATATGTCCACTTTATTGTCTCGGATCAAGAGTTCCCAGTTCTATGTATTCTTTGAGTTTCGATTGGAGTTCGGTCAGAGTCAGTTCATATAATTGAATTCCCATTGCAATGTGTAACATCCCAATATCTCACACTGGATAATTCATAATTTATATATTGTAACATTACATTTACGGT
Source organism: Vigna umbellata (assembly GCF_029865625.1). Taxonomy (NCBI): domain Eukaryota; kingdom Viridiplantae; phylum Streptophyta; class Magnoliopsida; order Fabales; family Fabaceae; genus Vigna; species Vigna umbellata. The sequence goes on along the minus strand of NC_142171.1, from coordinate 49,312,620 downwards.
AACATTCCGTAATCTCACACTTAAAAATATACATATGTTTTAAACTCAGATTTTAACTACAAATAAAACATTGAATCCATTCTAATTATTCTTCTATCTCTCTCTTCATTTGCACCGGATCAGACGACGTTCCTTCATCTGCTCCCGTATAATGAATTATACGATCATTGCACATACACAAACACAAACAAGTAGGGTGATCTAACATGCAACAAATCATTTATAAAGCATGTATAATTACTTCAATACAAATGTCATATAATAATTAAGTCAGACACCCTCATACCATCGTACCACAATTCCTATTGGACACTCGTCTCACAATACCCAATAAACACTCATCAGGATGATACATTAATGAGCAATTCAACGAAAGGTTCCCTACTTGTAATGCCATTCTTAGTCCCCTCACTATGTCCAAAACCGGCACATAGACCAGGACATCTGATCCTCCATATCATTCACAAGATTAGTCCCCTCACTAAGTCCAAAACCGGCACATAGACCAAGACATTTGATCCTCCATATCATTCACAAGATTAGTCCCCTCACTATGTCCAAAACCGGCACATAGACCAGGACATTTGATCCTCCATATCATTCACAAGATTAGTCCCCTCACTATGTCCAAAACCGGCACATAGACCAGGACATCTGACCCTCCATATCATTCACAAGATTAGTCCCCTCACTATGTCCAAAACCGGAACATAGACCAGGACATCCAACTACAGGACCCTCAACATCAATATATACACAAATGCCATATCATTACAAAATCTCTCCAGGAGACTCATAACATGTTCATATTCCTTAACTCATATTATACTATTACAAAATCTCCCTATAATACTCATATCATGAGAAATGCATAATCCCATATCAACATCATCAAATACATTCATCACACTAATTTATCATATCTCATGCATTCACATATATCTCATTACAGCATATGTTCCAAACATTTATACACATAATTCAATTCAAACTCAGAATTCAACACTATTTGTAGAATACTATTTGAACGAGCACTATTCACCGAATTCTACTGAACGAACGCTACTGGACAACGCTAGTCACCAAACACTATAAGACCGACCACTATTTGGACGGACGCTATGAGATCCAACACAATTAGGCCGAACGCTAAAAACCGAAAACCACATTGGATTAGACACTATTCGGTCGAACGCTATAACCGAACGCCGCACTGGATTAAAACACTATTAGGCCGAACACTAAAACCGAACAACACTGGATTAAACCTTATTCGGCCGAACGTTAAAACCGAACACCTCACCAAAATTGGACACTCGCTGAACGAACGTTAAGATCAATCTCTGAGGCTCGGTACTAAACACTAAACATTATTAAACCGAATACTATTAATTCGAAACTACTAGGACGAATGCTCAAAGATAAAGCCTCTTCGAGACCGAACGCTTCCTATTGCGCAAACTGTTAGGACGAACGTTTAGAGTCTGCGTTGAATACCTCGATCACTTTACCGAACACTTAGAGTACTGGCCGAACGTCTAGAACCTTCGCCGAAAGATCATGACTTAACCAAATAGTATTAAATCAAAATCTGACCGAACGGTACTAAATCCATTCTGACCGATCGGTACTAAATCAAATCCTGAGAGTACTAATTTTATCCGAACGCTACAATTTCTAATACACTATGACCGAATGTTCACGATCCAACCTTAAGAATATCAATTTACAACCGAACGCTCAAGATCCAAACCTAAGAATACCAACTTAAGGTTGAACGCTCACAATCACAATTAAACCAAGGCCGAACGCTCAAGATTAACACTTAAGGATACCAAATTAAGACCGAAAGCTACAGTCACTAATACACCAAGACTGACCGCTTAAGATCCAAACCTAAGAACACCAAGTAAAGACCGAACGCATTCAAACTAAATCTCAGGATACCAAATTAAGACCGAACACTAGCTACCTGAGAACAACTATCATCGAGATCAAAAGCTACCTAATGACGCTCGCTACTTGAGAACAAATAGCATCAAGACCGAACGCCATTAATATGAACGCTCGCTACTACCTATGGACGCTCTCTACCTGAGGACACCCGAGAACATTTATCATCAAAATCAAAAGTTACCTATTGGCGCTCGCTACCTGAGAACAAATAACATCAAGACAGAACGATTAAGATTCAAACCTAAGAATCCAAATTAAGACTGAACACTACAAGCTAAACCTGAAAATACCTCATCAAACCCGAACGCTTACAATTACTAAAACAGAACCAAGACCGAAAGCTAAACATCACTCTCTGAGAATACCAATTTAAAGACGAACGGCTACGGTCACTATTTCACAAGATCAAATGCTAAAGATTGAAACCTAAGTATATCAATTTAACCACGAACGCTCAAAATCAATAATACACCCAGGCGAACGCTCTAGATCCCCATTAGAGACTACCTAATTAAAACCGAACGCTACATTCACCAATACATCGAACCGACCGTGTAAGATCCAAACCTAAGAATACCGAACGCTCCTGATTGAAACTTAAGACTACCACTTGGAGACCGAACGCTCAGGATTGAACCTCATAATATCAATTTATGAACTAACACTCAAGATTGAAACCTAATATACTAAATTGAGAACGAACGCTCACAATCATTAATCTACCAAGACCGAACGCTCGAGATTGCTGAAAATTCTTGACTTGGAACGAACGTTTAAAATTACTAATTCTATGCAATTTGAACGAACGTTTAATATATTTCTATCTTTACCTGAGGACGAACGCGAACGCTTGTTACCTTAGAACACCAAAACCGAACGCTCATACTATTTTGGCCGACCACGGTCGAACAAATTGGACGAACGTCAAATTTTGAGTCACCAAAATTGGACGTACGCGCGTTCTGCAGAATTCTGCAGAATCGCCCAGATTCCAGAAAACCCAGAAACCCCATTTTTCATCCCTTTCGTTCCAGATTTGCAGCAAACACATATTATCTCGACAATCAAGGAAATAAATCCAACTCCCCTTACCTCTTGAAGACTTCCTTTGTAAAATTTGGGATCTATCTCCCCCAGACGTGCAGTTCAAGATCTCCTTGCAACTTCAGCAACTCTCCACTTCCTCTCCCAGATCTTGCTACAAGGACTCCACTCTCACAAGATGCCCAACCCAAATCCTCCTCTCTGCACTTCTAAAGTTAGTATTGCTTCCCTTGATTGCTCTTTGGACGGTTGAAAATGGAAGAAAGGATTTCCTTCCTCTGGGCTGCTCTCCTTCTTGCCAAAAATGAGACCCTCTCCTTTTTCTCCCCTTCCAATAATTGCACTTTAATCATGCAAGAAGTGGGTGACTGAGAATGGAGTTTGAAGTTTTAAATCTTGGAGATCAAGAGTTGGAGGTGAAGGCTGGTGGGGTTCGGTGATGGAGATGAAGACCAATGCTACCTTAAATTGGCAAAACATTCTGTCGGTAGCTCTCATTGGGGAATTGTAGAAGGTGGGACGGTGGAAGTGGAATTTGGTAACTGTCCACATCTCCGACGACGTCAGATGACCCCATTTTTCTTTCTTTTTTTTAAAGTAAAAATACTAATACATAAGCATATATATATAAAATAAAATTAACATGGGCCTTACACAATGAACGTTCGGTTCATTCGTTCCTTGCTATATCTATTACATTCGGTTTTTCTCTCAAAACGACAGTAAACCTTTCGGTCTCATTCTATTCTGGAACTGGAGATCTCTATGTCTCGTTCCATGCGTTCGCCCTCGTTCTGAGTGAGGATTGAACGTTCGGTATCTGGTGTTTTTACAAACCTTTGAACAAAGATGAAATTTAACTTATTGGCAATGAAAGATGAATTTGAGAAAAATGATAATGAAAGATGGAATTGAGAATGATTATGAATGAAATGATGTGAAGTTGAACGAGCGTTCCAGGGAGGAACGACTCTTGGATGAATATTGAATTGGTATAGTATGAATGTGGTAATGCTAAGCTGGCGGTTCATCCTGATGTTCCGTGAGTACTCGTCCTCACGTAGAGGAGAGTAGGTCATGTGTGGGAACGGCAGGAGGTCCTAGTCCTTATGGTTAATTTGGACAGATAGGACTAACCTCGGGTGGCAGCTGATGAGGATTCCAGTTACTACATCACCCGGGTGCACGAACGTCGTAGCTACACAGAATTCATACAGTCCGGACAGTCGGTCTAGTATCATGGTTTTGCTTGAATTGTTTATTGGAATGTATTTGAATGTGTTTGCATATGAAAATGTATGTTATTACTTGAATTAAATTACATAAGCTTACCCTGTGTTTTTCCTTGTGTTGTCTCGTTTGTACGTCCGTCCTTGTCTTTGCAATGATCATCCGTGTGGATGTGAGTAGAAGGAGACGCGCTACTGGAAGAGGCGTTGGAAGAGCAATATTTGGAGGAAAAGAACTTAGTCGAAGTCGAGGTGAAAACTGAACAATAGGACGTTCGGCTTGTAGTTGGTTATTTTGGTTCGGTGACCGTCTGTTCACCTTTTTCTTTAAGTTTTGTATGACCGCTCGGTGTTGGTTTTGTAAACCGTTTGGCCAAGTGCTATTTTTATTGTACAGTTAAGTTGTGGTTCCTGTAAGGCCGTTCGGGCACAGTTGTACTCTCTTTTAAATGTTAAAACTGACCTGTGTTATTATTAATCGTAATTATTCTATTATATGGTTTTATTACTGTATTTTTGGGATGTTACATTAGTGGTATCAGAGCAGTTTTGTCCTCTTAAGGACACTGTAGGTTATGAGTGCACTATGTTTTTGCTGTGTGCTTAATGTGTGTTTGATGAGTTATTTTAAACTCTTTGAACATAACTAACGATCGTTTTCTCTGCTTCTCAGAGAACTAATGGCACCGAGACCTCCTCCTCCACCACAACCCACCGAACGTGATGCGTCCGACAACACCAGGTTGTTGGAATCAGTGATAGAAAGGCTACAGCAGCAGAACGCTGTCCTGATGCAACAGAACGCGGCTGCCTTACAGAGTTTGGAAGCCGCTCGCGCCAACTCGGAAACAACCCAGAGGCAATTGATGGAGATCATTGCAACCACTAGGAATACACCGGGAGCTTCCTCTTCCAACGCTACCCACCAAGCTGAGTGGGGCTTAGAAAATTTCCTCCAGCATCACCCCGCAAAGTTCAGTGGAAAGTGCCTTCCTGACGAGGCTGATCAGTGGTTGAGGGACATGGAGAGAATATATAATGCCAAGAGGTGCCCGGACGAAAATCGCTTGGCATTCACGGAGTATTTGCTGACTGGTGAGGCCAGTCATTGGTGGGCGAGCATGAAGGCAATTTTGACGGACGCCCAAAGTCCCATATCGTGGGAAGTTTTCCGAAACAAGTTCTATGAGGAGTATTTTCCCGACAGCGTACGTTTCGCTAAGGAAGTGGAATTCCTTCAGTTGGTGCAAGGCGGGAAGTCTGTATCGGAGTACACTAACACGTTCAAACACGTAGTGAGGTTCAATACTATGGCCACCAGTGAAGAGTGGCAGTGTCGAAAATTCGAGAATGGGTTAAGGAGCGATCTTAAGGTGCTGATATCCAGCCTTTGTATTAAGTCATTTCCAGCAATGGTTGAGAGGGCCAAGGTGTTGGAGAAGAATGTGGCTGAAGTGGAGCAACAAAAGAAGCAGTAACAAGCAGCAAGGGGACCGATTCTGTCAAGGACTAATCTGAATCAGAATAGGACGTCGTACGCTCGTCCAGCACAGCCATCGAATTCAAGTGGATCTCAAGCTATGGTTGTTGCCGGACAGTCTGGGCAATATGGGACGGTCAGATGTTTTAAGTGTGGGGGACCACACTACCGATCGTCGTGTCCTCAATTGGGGGGAGCAAAATATTGCACTCGCTGTAGAAGAAACGGCCACCTGGAGAACGAGTGTAATATGGGAGGACGAGCGGTAATGAGGCCGCCAAATGCTGGAAGAATGCAACAAGGTAGGGTGGGACGAGTGCAAGCTGTGGGGAGAGTATATGCGATAACGGGGGCGGAAGCAGCAAGCTCAGGTACGCTCATCACCAGTACCTGCTTAGTTCATGGAAAGTCTTGTTATGTGTTGTATGACTCGGGGGCAACACACTCCTTCATCTCGAAGGCGTGCGTTGAGAAATTGGTGTTAGCGGAGAGTGAAATGCAGTTTGACTTGGTGGTGTCAACCCCAGCAGCTTGTGAGGTTAGGACGTCTACTATGTGCGTTAGATGTCCTATTGAGGTAGAAGGGCGTAGATATAAGGTGAACCCCATTTGTTTACCCTTAAAGGATTTAGAGGTAATCTTAGGAATGGATTGGTTGGCTACCAATCACATTCTCATTGACTGTGGTGCGAAGGAGCTGGTATTCCCGAATGAAGAAGAAGAAGAGTTGTCTGTAACGCTCGGTCAGCTGAAAGAGGACATCATGGAGGGCGTCAGTTGTTTCCTGATCATGACGCACTCAGATGAAGAGTTTAAAGGTGCAAGCTGGGAACGATCGTCCAGTAATCAGTTGAGTGGAGGACGATCGGTGGTAGATGAATTCCCAGACGTATTTCCAGATGAAGTACCTGGACTACCTCCTCCCCGCCGCGAGGTAGAATTTACAATTGACTTAGTGTCGACAGCAGGACCCATCTCAATTGCACCATATCGGATGTCGCCAGCAGAGTTAGTGGAACTCAAAGAGCAGATTAAAGAGTTAATGGATAAGAAGTTCATCAGGCCGAGCGCCTCACCTTGGGGAACGCCTGTTCTATTGGTGAAGAAGAAAGATGGCAGCTCTCGGCTCTGTATCGACTACCGTTAGTTAAACAAGCTTACCATCAAGAACAAGTATCTGTTACCTCGGATTGACGATCTGTTGGATCAGCTACATGGTGCGATCGTATTCTCCAAGATAGATTTACGATCGGGATATCACCAGATTCGGGTGAAGGAGGAAGACATCCAGAAGACGGCATTTCGGTCTCGCTACGGACACTACGAGTATGTAGTGATGCCGTTCGGTGTGACGAACGCCCCGGCAATATTCATGGACTACATGAATCGTATCTTCAGACCGTATCTGGACAAGTTTGTGATGGTGTTCATTGACGACATCCTCATCTACTCCAAGAGCCATGAAGAACATGAAGAGGACTGAACGTTCGTTATTTTATGAACTTGGATTGGAAGACGAAAATGAAAAAGTGAAATATTATAAATGATGAACATTATATGAGATGAATAAATGATGGTGGATTTTGAACGAGCGTTCCAGGGAGGAACGACTCTATGCATTGAATATGGGAAAATTGTATAGTATGACTGTGGTAAAGCTACTGATGGTAGTTCATCCTGATGTTCCGTGAGTGCTCGTCCTCACGTAGAGGAGGGTAGGTCATGTGTGGGAACGGCAGGAGGTCCTAGTCCTTAGGAGTACTTTGGACTGATAGGGCTAACCTCGGGTGGCAGCTGTTGAGTGTTTCCCAGTTACTACATCACCCGGGTGCACGAGCGCCTGTAGATACATAGATTCATACAGTCCGGACGGTCTGTCAAAATGAGAGTTTTTAGATGGTTATATGTGTTGAGCTATTTTTGAATGGTTGGCATGTTTAAATTGTATGTTGATGCATGAATTAAATTACATAAGCTTACCCTGTGTTCTTTCTTTGTGTTGTCCTGTATCTGTACGTCCGTCCTGTCATTGCAATGATCATCCGTGTGGATGTGAGCAGAAGACGACGCCCTGTTGGAAGAAGTGATTGAAGAGGAGAACCTGGTGGACGTTGAAGTAAAAGCCGAGCCTTAGGTCGTTTAGTAGTGTTAGATGTTATTTGAGTTGTAAATGATCGTTCGGTACTAAGTTTTGTAAAACCGTTCGTTCCTGACTCCTTCTCTTTTCTCTTATTTGGTAGATACATTTGTACTTAATGCCTTTCGGCTTTTGAGCATTAGTATTATTGTAAGACTGCACTGTTTTATTATGCAATGTAATTAATTCTAATTTATGGTTATTACTATATTTTGGGATGTTACATTTGTGGTATCAGAGCAGTTTTGTTCTCTTAAGGACACTGTAGGTTATGAGTACACTATGTTTTTGCTATGTGCTTAATGTGTGTTTAATGAGTTATTTTTCAACTCTTTGAACATGACTAACGCTCGTTTTTCTCTGTTTCCCAGAGAACAAATGGCACCTAGACTTCCTCCTCCACCACAGCCCAATGAACCTGATGTGCCCAACAACAACAGGTTGTTGGAGACGATAATCGATAGGTTGCAACAACAGAACGCTACCCTGATGGAACAGAACGCGGCTGCCTTGCAGAGTTTGGAGGCCGCTCGCGCCAACTCTGAAACTACGTAGAGGCAGCTAATGGAGATTATTGCCGCTACTAGGAACACATCGGGAGCGTCCTCTTCCAACACTACCCAACATGCTGAGTGGAGCTTGGAGAGCTTCCTTCAACACCATCCAGCCAAATTCAGTGGGAATTGCCTCCCTGACGAGGCAGATCAATGGCTGCGTGACATGGATAGAATCTTTAATGCCAAGAGGTGCCCGGACGAGAATCGCTTGGCATTCACGGAGTATCTACTGACCGGGGAAGCAAGCCACTGGTGGGCGAGCATGAGGGCCATCTTGGTGGACGCTCACAGTCCCATCACATGGGAAGTATTCAGGAGCAAGTTCTATGAAGAATATTTTCCTGACAGCGTTCGTTTTGCCAAGGAAGTGGAGTTTCTGCAATTGGTACAAGGTGGAATGTCTGTTTCTGAATACACGAACAAGTTCAAGGACTTGGTTCGTTTCAACACTATGGCTACCAGTGGGGAGTGGCAGTGCAGGAAATTTGAGAACGGGCTGAGGAGTGATTTGAAGGTGTTAATATCCGGCTTGTGTATTCGGTCTTTTCCTGCCATGGTGGAGAGAGCCAAAGTACTGGAGAAAAATATGGCAGAGGTAGAGCAACAGAAGAAACAACAAGTGGGTAAGGGGCCAATCCTGTCAAGAAATACTTCGAACGTGAGAAGGTCTCCTTACGTTCGTCCAACACAATCCCCTAGTGGATCACAAGCAATGGTTACTGTCGGTCAGTCTGGACAGCAGGGGAATGTAACTTGCTTTCAGTGTGGAGGACCGCACTATCGATGGGCATGTCCTCAACTATCAGGGGGAAAATATTGCAACCGATGCAGAAGAAACGGACATTTAGAGCATGAGTGTAATATGGGAGGACGGGCGGCAATGAGGCCGCCGAACGCTGGAAGAGCACAGCAAGGAAGAGGTGGACGAGCGCAGGCAGTGGGGAGAGTGTATGCGATCACGGGTGCTGAAGCTGCTCGTTCAGGTACACTCATCATCAGCACTTGCTTATTGTTTGGAAAGCCTTGCTGTGTATTGTATGATTCGGGGGCAACTCATTCCTTCATCTCAAAGGCGTGCGTTGAGAAACTAGGGTTAGTGGAGAGCGAATTACAGTTCGACTTGGTGGTGTCAACCCCAGCAGCTGGTGGGATTAGGACATCTACGGTTTGCGTCAGATATCCCATAGAAGTTGAGGGGCGTAGATTTAAAGTTAACCTCATCTGCTTACCTCTTCAAGGTTTAGAGGTAATTTTGGGGATGGATTGGTTGGCTACCAATCGCATTCTCATAGATTATGGCAAGAAGAAATTAGTATTTCCGGATGAAGAAGAAGAGGAATTATCAGTGACGCTCGGTCAATTGAAGGAAGACATCATGGAGGGCGCCAGCTGTTTTCTAATAATGACGCATGAAGACAAAGAGGTGGAAGAAGTGAATTTTGAGCGATTGTCCAACAACAAACTCAGTGGAGGACGATCGGTTGTGGATGAATTCCCGGACGTCTTTCGGGATGAAGTGCCTGGACTGCCTCCTGTTCGTGAGGTTGAGTTCACGATAGACTTGGTGACGACAGCAGCACCCATCTCTGTTCAACCCTATCGGATGTCTCCAGCTGAATTAACTGAACTCAAGAAGCAAATTGAAGATTTGATGGATAAGAAGTTCATCCGGCCGAGCGCATCACCTTGGGGAGCACCTGTGTTGTTAGTGAAGAAGAAAGATGGCAGCTCTCGGCTCTGCATTGATTACAGACAACTTAATAAGCTGACCATCAAGAACAAGTATCCACTGCCTCGGATTGACGACCTGCTGGATCAGCTACAGGGTGCGAGCGTATTTTCGAAGATTGACTTACGATCGGGCTATCACCAAATTCGGGTAAAGGAAGGAGACATTCAGAAGACTTCCTTTCGGTCCCGTTATGGACATTATGAGTATGTGGTGATGCCGTTCGGGGTGACGAACGCTCCAGAAATCTTCATGGATTATATGAACCGAATCTTCAGACCGTATCTGGACAAGTTCGTGGTCGTTTTCATTGACGACATTCTAATCTACTCCAAGAACTGTGACGAGCATGAGGAGCACTTGAGGACGGTACTTGGCGTATTGAGGGAGAAGGAGTTGTACGCTAAGTTATCCAAGTGTGAATTTTGGATGAAAGAAGTGCAGTTCTTGGGCCACGTGGTATCAGCTGGTGGTATTTCGGTAGATCCGGCAAAAGTACGAACGGTCTTGGAGTGGGAAAGCCCACGATCGGTCACTGAAGTCCGAAGTTTCGTGGGGCTCGCGGGCTACTATAAACGGTTCATTGAGGGATTCTCCAAGATAGTAGCTCCGCTGACTCAGCTGACTAGGAAGGATCACCCGTTCGCTTGGACCGATCGGTGTGAAGAGAGTTTTCAAGAACTGAAGCAGAAGTTGACGAGCGCTCCAGTTTTAGTGATTCCAGACACTGCCAAACCATTCGAGGTATACTGCGATGCATCTCATCAAGGTTTGGGTTGTGTACTGATGCAAGAAAAGAGGGCTGTCGCGTACGCTTCTAGGCAGCTGAAGGTACATGAGAGAAACTATCCAACGCACGACCTGGAGTTGGCAGCGGTCGTTTTCGCACTAAAGATTTGGAGGCATTACTTAAGATGAACCTGTAAGCTTAACTGACTTGCTAATTGTTTCTTGTGCAGATTGCTTAAACTGGAGTGCAATCAAGATAACAAAAGAGAAAATTTCTATTGCATTTACTTCAACTTTTAAAATTTTTTACTACTACGACATTCACTTCCAATTTTTTAAATTTGTTTGCTGATTTATGTGCAGATGTCAGTTTGATTTTGGTATATTCTTGATTGCCATTTAGTTCCATCTCAATTAGAGTCTAATTGGAGTCAAGTATTTCTGAGTAGACAGCAGCAACAACACCTCAGTGTGGAGCTTGGAGCAGGCTAGAAACAACCATCCAAATAGGGAAGTTGTCTAACTTACCCTTGTTTTGAATTGTTGCTTCGGTTTTAGCTCTTAAGTGATAGTATTGAATGGATACCCTACTGATTGAAGTTTAAATATCTGTGCAGCTTTGGATTGATGAGAATAGGAAGGTTAGTGCACAAGATTGTAAATTAAGTGCAACTAGGATCCATTTTCCACGTCAATTGTGCAAGACCGGGAAAGGGAGAATTCTTTATCTTGTGCATTGTATCTTGCAATCTGTTTAGCCAAGAGAATATTAAGTTGTGTGATATATTTGTGCAGGATTGAAAATCAGACCAAAAGAATGGAATTAAAGGAGCACAAAGTTGTCCAGAAACAACAAAAGTGGAGCACGTGATTTTTGTTTACCTTTATTTTGTCCACAAAGTTTACGTTTATTTTGTTTCAACATATTAATTCTAGGCTTAATTACCTACTTAGTCCCCATGTTGGGAGGTAATTTGCTATTTAGTACCCGGTTTTAAAAATGTAGGCATTTGATACCCATGTTTTGAAATTTGTATCAATTGAATCCTACCCACTTAACGCCGTTATAATTGATAACGTTTTTCTGACTGTGAACGTGATTTGTGCAAGCGTGGCAATGAGGTGGCTTAAGTGAGTTGACGTGGCAGGCTGATTTGGGAAATTGAAATGGGGTAACGTTTTTTAAATTGGGGAAATAAACTAGGGTTTTTTTTTTGTACGTTCAAGAGGGCTAATTAGGGTTTTTTTTACAGGTAGCTAGTAGCAGAGGTTAAAGAGGTGAACTGAGGTGGGGGTGGCCTTCGTTGTTTGGTTGGTGTGAAGTGGGTGCCCTATGTTCAGTAACTATTGTTGTTTTCTAAGGTGAAGAAGGTCGCAGAGGTTTTGTGCCCTTCGTTGTTTGCTTCGTCTGAGGTGGGTGTCGTATCCCTGTTCTCTTCTCTGATTGTGGTTCATTTTTGGGGTTGGGGTTGTTTTGTTGGTGTGGACGACGACGCAATGTCAACGAATGACTGTTCGTCTTGCTCACGGGGAAGCTGTCGTGGTGCTTCATCAAGAGGAATGCTTGGCACACAAATATGCTATTATGGAGAGCTTGCCGTATTGAGAGTCGCGAAAACTGCTCAGAACCAAGGCAAGCCTTTTTGGGGCTGCCCTAATTACAAGGTTTCTTCCCTTCGTGGTGTTTTTTATTTTCGGATACATTTATTTGGTTTTGGCTGAGATGATTTTGGTTGCATGTTTTGTACAGCGTAGTCGAAATGAAGAAGTGCGAGGATGTAATTTCTTCAAATGGGCCAGTGAAGATAATGTTGATGAAAGGGATTCTACAATTGGGTGGCAAAGGAGAAAGATTATGAATTTGGAAAAATCCCTTTTGGTTTGTCAGAGAAGGGAAAAGGTCTTAATCTGGATGTTATGTTTGATGGTGTTGATTAATATCGTCTTTGTATGTGTTATGTTTTAATTCTGTTGAAGTGTTGTATCAGTCACATTTTGTGATGAAGAAGTTAGTTAAATTGTGAAGAAGTTACTTAAATTGTAATGAGATTGTGCTTCTAATGGCATTGTATTTATTGAAGAAGATGGTTATATTGGAATGTAATTTTCAGAAAAGTGTTATGTTTCTGGCAAGAAGTACCAAATCGTTCTAATTTTCAAAGAAGTGTTGTAATAATTTAACTCACTTAGACTAAGAATAATCTCTTTTTAGTATGGCTGAAGTACACTTTACAATTATACTGAGACCCAATCTCCAACCTTCCTATTATACTCAGACCGAATCTCCTATAGGTGTTAATTCCAGTTCAAAATCCCCACAAGTGGAAAAACAACATCCACTGAGCGTGGACGAGCGTCCCACTTCTCGATGCCGAGCGTCCACTAAGCGGTTGTGGACGAGCGTCGTCTTAGTTCGCTGAACGAGCCTCCTCTTCTGCCTTATTGGGTGTTCGCTTCGCTGGACGAGCCTCCTCTGCTGCTTGACTGGGCGTTCGCTTCGCTGGACGAGCGTCCTCTTGTGCCTCATTGGGCGTTCGCTTCGCTGGACGAGCGTCATCTTCTGCCTCACTGGGCGTTCGCTTCGCTGGACGAGCCTCCTCTTCTGCCTCACTGGGCGTTCGCTTTGCTGGACGAGCGTCCTCTTCTAACTCACTGGGCGTTCGCTTCGCTGGACGTACTTGCGTCCACAGTGCGAGCGTCTTGTTCTCGCTGGACGAGCGTGAATTGGACGTGCGTTCTCTTGGCGAGCGTTTGTTAAGTGCAAAATATGAAATCAGCCAATACAATATGACAGAAAATACTTCAGAAAACATCACATATCATCCAAAATAGTTCAGATATCATCCAAAATGTATACATTGTTAAGTGCAAAATACACTACAGAAAGCAAAGCAACACTATTTAAAGTCAAAGTACATATCCAAAATAGAACAAAGATGTACTTAATGTTTGAAACTAGAACAATCTAAAGTTGTGCTGTAATTTCATCAGTCTGGGGTTCTTGAGTTATCTGACTTGCTTGAGTTGGGTGTGGTGTACGTTCTTCGTTTGATTGTTGACTTCTCTGTGGGCACTTAGTTTTTCTATGCCCAAGTTCTCTACATATGGAACATCTCTTAGGGATTCCTTTTTGTCCAAGTTGTGTATCATCCTTTTTTTGCTCCCAACTCTCGAGCCTTCTTTTCTTTTTTGGTCTACCTGGCAACACCCGTTTTGGTGGAGGCAAAATATCAGGATATGAAGTCCTGTGCCATAGATCAGGTCCATTGAGAGGGAAAATGATTGGAATGTATGCTTCTTGATAGGTGGAGGTTCTGAACCAGTGCGGGATGAACTCTTTGTTTACCTTTATTTTGTCCACAAAGTTTACGTTTATTTTGTTTCAACATATTAATTCTAACTCCTTTGGCAGCCTTCTTGGGTAATTGATGAAGAATTTGGCATGGGTTATCGCGAGAAGAAATTTGCACCAATTGTGACTAAATCTTCAGTTGAACAATACAGGTACTATATTAATCTTTTTTTCTTTAGGTAATTCTTAATTGATTCAAAAACTTGATTTCATGGGTTGAAGTGCTTAGCATATGACAGATTCCCGTTTTGTACATAAGTTTGCATATTGGATCCTTGTTTATATGTTTTGATATTTTGTTTTTTTGCATATGATATGATAATTTTTTTATTTTCTAGCATTTTGTTCTTTTGAGCTTAATTCATATATATAGTGGTTTGCAGGGTGCCAATCCAGCAGAATGAATTATGAGCATGGAGGTAAATTTTATTTTGAATTCCCTTGCCTTTTGTTTTCTGTGCTTTTTCCATCTTAATTTTGCTGCTTGCCTGGAAGTAGTTACCCTACATGTGGGAGTTTTCTGCAGTATTCATGTGTTGACATTTACTTGTATTCGGGTTTGAGTATTTATGACAATTTTTATGTCTATTTTGTTGTTTATTTGGTGGAGAGTTTGATCTTGATTGAGCTGAAAGGAGAATAAGATATTTTTGCAATGAAGTTTTGTTTTTGATATATTGAATATCTACTCTATTCAGAGAGTTTCAATTCTTTAATTATATCTCTATGCTTATATTGTGCCAGTTATGGGTATCCTTGATCCTGAACTACTTTCACCCAATGGTCTTTATCATGTTGACAAAACAATCGCCAGTCTGCAATGCTCATGGACTCGGACTTTATTGTGTACCTTTATACGATACCTTGGGTATGTCACCCCTTCGTTATCTTGTTTCTACACCATGTTCATGCTTATACTCAAATGCAATTAAAATTTACTTTTGTCATCTATTATTGTACAAAGAGTTGCTGCTATCAAGGAACTGTTATCTCAAAAGCTTTGATGTTGTGAGAAAAGTTGCAACATTTGTGGCCATGCAACATTTTTTTTCTATTTAATCCTTAACCGCATCCTTGACCATAATCATAATCCTTACTCTAACCCTAATCATAACTCTTACCCTAATCTTAGCTCTAAATATAAGCATACAACTTGAGACTTGCTGGTAAAACCTTAATAGAAGGTTCAATTATTTAAGATTATGTTTTTCTTAAACTTCATTCTTTTTCGTGGCTGTAGGGGTTGAATGATAGTTCATCTAAAACATCCTTGATATAAGAAAGAAACGCTCATGCCCTAGCCATAATCCCTACCGGAATTGGTGAGCTTTAATTTACCAGCTTTCAAAATTCTACAATTTAGTAAGGTGTGGTGGATAATATGTACAAAATTCTACAATTTAATGAGGTGTGGTAGATAATTAGTACCAACTGTTTTGTGCATACAATGGATTACGGCTTTGCTAATCATCATCGGGCAAAGGAGGGTTTAGGAGGTAGAGTTCGTCTTATTTTGTCTGGAGCAACACGTTTATCTGCACATGTGGGGAAGGTTACTTACGGGTGGTGACTTCTTGTAATGTCCGACAAGGATATGGTATGTTCTTTTTAAGTATGAGAATCAAACTTATATCATGCTACCACTTTTCAAGAAAAATTTCATTAATTTGATTTCCATGTGATGGTGACACAAACATATGCTCTTAGTTAAAATGATTTTTTATCAGAAAATACTGGTATTTTATTTTTATCCAAGGATTACATATGTTATAATATTTTAAAGAGTGTTTGTCACAGTTCAAAATAACACTAGGTAGAATGGAACCAGTTTTATAATTGTTCCCTTGTTGTAATCACGTAAAATATGAGAAAGCAAATAACATTTGATAGCTGTCA
Organism: Vigna umbellata; assembly: GCF_029865625.1. Taxonomy (NCBI): domain Eukaryota; kingdom Viridiplantae; phylum Streptophyta; class Magnoliopsida; order Fabales; family Fabaceae; genus Vigna; species Vigna umbellata. The sequence goes on along the minus strand of NC_142171.1, from coordinate 49,296,511 downwards.
ATACTAAATTTCGTCATATTATCTAGTAAAGTCCTAGTAAAATCTAAGTAAAGAGGGGTAGCTGTAAATACTAAATTTTGTCCTAATTGATTTTTTTGGCTTTTACTGTAACATCCCAAAAATTTACCCTTTAAAATTCAAAATTTAAAATATTGTAATAATACATTTAGGATAACACCCCGTAACCTCACTTAAATCTATACATAAGTTTTAAGCTCAGACTTAACTGCAAAGATAACATTGAATCCTTCTAATTCGTTCTTCCATCTCTTCCTTCATTTGCACCGGATCACGCGACATTCCTTCATCTGCTGCCATATAACAAATACGTTATACGATCATCGCAAAAATATGATTTTTCCCGATACATGCATAAATAAGTAAAGGTGAGCTAACATGCAACATGGAAAGTCTTGTTATGTGTTGTATGACTCGGGGGCAACACACTCCTTCATCTCGAAGGCGTGCGTTGAGAAATTGGTGTTAGCGGAGAGTGAAATGCAGTTTGACTTGGTGGTGTCAACCCCAGCAGCTTGTGAGGTTAGGACGTGTACTATGTGCGTTAGATGTCCTATTGAGGTAGAAGGGCGTAGATATAAGGTGAACCTCATCTGTTTACCCTTAAAGGATTTAGAGGTATCTTAGGAATGGATTGGTTGGCTACCAATCACATTCTCATTGATTGTGGTGCGAAGGAGCTGGTTTTCCCGAATGAAGAAGAAGAAGAGTTGTCTGTAACGCTCGGTCAGCTGAAAGAGGACATCATGGAGGGCGCCAGTTGTTTCCTGATCATGACGCACTCAGATGAAGAGTTTAAAGGTGCAAGCTGGGAACGATCGTCCAGTAATCAGTTGAGTGGAGGACGATCGGTGGTAGATGAATTCCCAGACGTATTTCCAGATGAAGTACCTGGACTACCTCCTCCCCGCGAGGTAGAATTTACAATTGACTTAGTGTCGACAACAGGACCCATCTCAATTGCACCATATCGGATGTCGCCAGCAGAGTTAGTGGAACTCAAAGAGCAGATTGAAGAGTTAATGGATAAGAAGTTCATCAGGCCGAGCGCCTCACCTTGGGGAACGCCTGTTCTATTGGTGAAGAAGAAAGATGGCAGCTCTCGGCTCTGTATCGACTACCGTCAGTTAAACAAGCTTACCATCAAGAACAAGTATCCGTTACCTCGGATTGACGATCTGCTGGATCAGCTACATGGTGCGATCGTATTCTCCAAGATAGATTTACGATCGGGATATCACCAGATTCGGGTGAAGGAGGAAGACATCCAGAAGACGGCATTTCGGTCTCGCTACGGACACTACGAGTATGTAGTGATGCCGTTCGGTGTGACAAACGCCCCGGCAATATTCATGGACTACATGAATCGTATCTTCAGACCTATCTGGACAAGTTTGTGATGGTGTTCATTGACGACATCCTCATCTACTCCAAGAGCCATGAAGAACATGAAGAGGACTGAACGTTCGTTATTTTATGAACTTGGATTGGAAGACGAAAATGAAAATAAAGTGAAATATTATAAAGGTTTAATCCTTTTCGACATCCCTATTTGTGTACGAATGTCTCAGATAGGTCCTCGTTTTCTAAAGTGTATCAAAATGGTCCTTAATTTTGAAAATTGATATCAATTGAGTCCTTCCCGTTAAGTTGGCTGGACGGCGTTAAAAAAATTGATGAGTGGGATGCTGAGATGACAAACGAACGCTCGTCCACCAGCGAACGAACGCTCGGCGACCACCGAACGAACAGTCATCCAGTGTGGAACGAACGGTCGTCCAGCGGTAAGAGGTCGACGAGCGTTCCTAATGATCAGGCCAAACATTTCAATACAGGAACGGACGGCCTATTGCGTTACATGGGTAGGACGTGCGTTCCTAATGATGGCGAGCTGAAGCGAATCATATTGGAGGAAGCTCATCATAGTCGTCTTAGCATACATCCCGGTATGACTAAGATGTACCAAGATCTTCGACGCTCGTTCTGGTGGTCTGGAATGAAGAATGATGTCGCTCGCTTTGTAGCGTCATGTTTAACTTGCCAGCGTGTAAAGGCTGAACACCAACAACCAGGCGGCTTACTTAGCAGTTGGAGATTCCCGAATGGAAGTGGGATAGCATATCCATGGATTTCGTGACCCATCTACCACGCACGGTCAGAAATCATGACTCAATCTGGGTGATCGTGGATAGGCTAACAAAGAGCGCCCACTTCCTGGCCGTTAACTTGAAGATGTCAATGACCAATCTGGCCAAGTTGTACATCAAGGAGATCGTTCGTCTGCATGGAGTTCCTTCAAGCATTATATCTGACCGAGACACGAGATTCACCTCTCTGTTTTGGCAATCTTTGCAAGGCGAATTGGGAAGTAAACTACAGATGAGTTCAGCCTATCACCCGCAGACGGACGGCCAATCTGAGAGGACGATCCAGACGCTAGAAGATTTATTGAGGACGTGCGTCCTAGATCATTTAGGCGCATGGGATGAAGTATTGCCGCTAGTTGAATTCACGTATAACAACAGTTTTCAAGCAAGCATAGGAATGGCACCGTTTGAAGCTCTCTATGGAAGGAAATGCCGAACGCCACTTTGCTGGTTCCAGGATGGAGAGAACGTGCTAACTGGACCTGAGCTCATCCAGCAAACAACCGAGAAGGTTAAGTTGATCCAAGATAGATTGAAGACGTCCCTGAGCAGGCAGAAGTCCTACGCTGATAGAAGAAGAAGACCTTTGGAGTTCGCTGCAGGAGACCATGTTTTCCTTAGACTCAATCCGGTCACGGGAGTAGGCCGAGCCGTTCGTCCAAAGAAGCTATCTCCCAAATTCATTGGACCGTATCAAATCTTGAGGAAGATCGGACCAGTAGCGTACGAGCTTGCATTGCCGCCTCAACTGTCTAATCTGCATCCAGTCTTCCACGTTTCTCAACTCAGAAAGTATATAGCCAATCCCTCTCATGTCTTGGAGCTGGAAGATATTCCACTACGCCACGACCGAACGCTGGAGTTGCAACCAGTACGTGTGGAAGACAGCCGCACCAAGCTATACAAAGGAAAGGACGTTCGTCTAGTCAAGATGGTGTGGGACGCGAAGACTGGTGATTCAACGTGGGAAGTGGAGGATGCTATGAGGGACTTGTATCCTCACTTATTTTCGGGTAAATTTCTAATTTTCGAGGACGAAAATTTTTGTAGTTAGGGGGAATGTGAGACCCTAGATAATTAACGTTGCAAATATATGTCAAATCAAAATCAATGCACATCACGTCAATGGTTCAGAGTCATTAAAAACGCACTTCGCACCACATGCACGAGCGCCACCTGTCACGCTAGAAGTTTCGGAAGTCAGTAGTGGGGTACAGGTGTCAACAGGGGAAATGTTCGTCCATTTTGACTTGGATTGAACAAAACTGAGTTTTTGGAAAATCTCTCCCTCTCACCTGCACGCACTCATCTTCTTCCTCAGAACTCAACCCTTCATTTTCTCTACCTTCTCTCTAGAACCAGTCCACCTTCTCTCTACTGTAAACTCATCACTTTCTTCTCCGATCACGTTTCAGAACCGTGAGGACGTTCCCTGAGACGTGGGCGTTATTTTGGACCGAACAGAGTTAGAATTTAAACTGGTAAGTTCTCATCTCTGATTCGCTCATCCATTAGGGTTCATATGAAACCAAGTTCTGGGTTCATGCATGGGTTATATCTGAGATATTTGATGTGAAACCCTGATAAATTAATATATACAAATCCATTCTCTGATCACACTTTTAAATGCACTGTGCCACGTCAAATTCCACTCTTTTCCTCTCTGCATGCACTAATGCCATCTGTCACGTTGGAAGCTTCCAAAAGCTGTAGTGGAAATCAGGTGGCAGTATGTGAGTGCACCATTGTTTGACGAGGAAGAGAAAAACAATTTCTCTGAAAACACTTCTCTCCCTTCCATGCAATCTTCTTCTTCCTCAAGAAATTCTGGCCTTCCATCTTCTCTGTATTCTCTCTGAACTCTTTCATATTCTCTCTAAGATAACTCACCTTCATCTCCTCCAATCTCATTTCAGACACCGTAGGAAACCTCTCTGCACCGTGAGCATTCTTCTGAACCGAACAGAACTGAGAACTGAACTGGTAAGTTCTCGTCTCTGCACCTTCATCTATTTAGTTTATGCGAACCAATTTCTGGTTGCATGCATGAGTTATAGGTCTGAACCTTATGTCATTTTGGTTTATTAGATTTAGTGAGAATCTTGGAGTGACTCGTTGGGTAGAAAGCCGTGAGAACACTAGAGAAAACCATAAGCATTTGGGAGTTCACTGCTAGACCAGGTAAGGGAAGCTTGAGTAATTTAATTTAACACTTGTTTGATGTTTATGACAGCAATGAAGTGTACTGAATGTTTGAATTGTATGAAATCTATGAATTTTGGAATATGCAAGCACGAGTCTATTGTACTGATTGTATATGACTGATAAACTTGGGAATTATATGTTGGTGATGTTATTGGTTGAGCTGTATGCAGAGAATGAGTTGTATATTCTGGAATGTGATTGAAATTCTGTATGGTGTGGAATGATATTGTTTTGAACTGTATGTAAATGATGGGATGTTTGAACTGAGAAACTGGAAAATACTGTATTGATGAGATTCTAATATGAATTCTGTAATGTATGAGATTTATGGTGAAGGTGAAATTATTAAAGTTCAAATCATATGAAATCTGTGAAATTATCGTGTTTGAAAAATCTGGAAATTTTGATCTTCTCTGATTGATCATGTACGCTCGTTATCGAACGGTCTTATACCGTTCGGTTTCTCTGCAATTTCCTTTAGAATAAGGGTTATTTCATTTGGAAAGGACTCTGATTAAGAACGAGCGTATTGGTGTCAAGAGTTAAGTGTGAGCGTTCGGCTTGGCCTAGCTTGTACCACGATTGAAAATAAATTGAAGTATAGTTAGGACGCTCGGTTTTGTTTACCAGCGTGCGTCATAAGCAGCGCTTAGTATTAGACTGAGCGTTCGTCCAAAGGAACTCTCGGTTTTAGATTGAGCGTTCGTCCTAGTTAGCGTTCGGTCTGATACCGAACGTCCGTTCAGATGAGCGTTCGTTCTATTTGGTGCTCGGTCATTGACCTAGCGTTCGTCCTAAGGAGGGTTCAGTTTCTACTGAACGCTCGTCCTTATCATTGCTCGTGAGCGAACTTCACAGCGTTCGTTCAATTTATTAATTAACGTTCGGTCTTTGACTGGCAGTGTTCGTTTCCGAATTTACTAATGCTCTGATTAATTATCTGAAATCATTTAAACTGTAATGGTCCTTTTCATTTAACCTCAAGTCTTTATACTTAGAATTTTCCTAAGTATTATTTGGATCTTTTAGACTCAATTTCAATTAAATTAGTCAATTGTCTCAACGTCTGTGAATGAATAATGGTGCGTTTCTTTTGTTCAGAAACGTGATAGCAGTGTACTGTAATACAATCATCTGAGTCTATTAAATGATAAACTTTGTTTAAATTAAAAGAGTGGAACATAGAATGAAAATGTGAATAAGAGAACTGGTTAATATGTGCGAATGGTATTTGAATGCATTTTATGGGATTGGATTGTGAATGAGCGTTTCAAGGAGGAACGTCTCCATGATTGAATATGAGAAGTAGTGTAGTATGACCATGGTAAAGCTGCTGATGGCTGTTTATCCTGATATTCCGTGAGTGCTCATCCTCATGTAGAGGGGAGTAGGTCATGTGTGGGAATGGCAGGAGGCCCTAGTCCTATTGAGTACTTTGGACTGATAGGGTTAACCTCGGGTGGCAGCTGATGGATGTTTCCAGTTACCACACCACCTGGGTGCAAAAACGCCTGTAGATACATGGCTTCATACAGTCCGGACAGTTGTCATTTTTGAGAATTTGGATGAGTTATATTATGCTTTGTGTATGTACTGTTATTGATTTGTACGAGTGATCTTATATGTTAAAGTTTATGTTGGTGTTATGAATTAAATTACCTAAGCTTACCCTTGCAATTTCCTTGTGTTGTCTCCTGTTTCTGTATGTCCGTCTTGTCAATGCAATGATCATCCGTTGTGGATGTGAGCAGATGGTGAGGCTCCTCTGGAAACAATGCTGGAAGAAGAAAATTTGGAGGATGCAAACTTGGTAGAAGTTGAAGTTAAAGCTGAGCAGTAGAGTGCTCGTTCCGTAGTAGCTGATAGGTTTTCTGTACTGTATTTTGGAAGTTCTGTATGTAGTTTTGCAGTACTGTTCACCCAGAATTTGTTATATTTTTGATAGATCCTGAACGCTGTAATGGTAGTACGTTCAGTTTTAAATTTTGAGAGCAGCTGTTGTAAATATTAAGACTGCACTGTAATTTCTGTAAATGTGATTAGTTCTGATTAATGGTAATTACTATTTATTGGGATGTTACATTTATTGGTATCAGAGCAGTTTTGTTCTTTTAAGGACATGTAGGGTTATGAGTACACTATACTTTCGTTGTGTGCTTATTGTGTGTTGATGAGTTATTATTTTTAACTCTTGAACATAACTAACTTACGTTTTCTCTGATCCAGAAAACGAATGGCGCCTAGACTTCCTCCCCCACCTCAGCCAAACGAGGCTGACACTTCTAGCAACACCAGAATGTTGGAGACAGTCATCGATAGGCTGCAACAACAGAACACAACCTTAATTGAGCAAAATGCTGCCTTAATGAGGCAAAACCAGGAAGCACTGAATAGTTTGGAGGCATCACGTATCAGCTCTGAAGCAACTCAGAGACAGTTGATGGACCTGCTGACCTCTACTAGAGGCACCCCAGGGGCTTCTTCTTCTAACGCTGTACCTCCTGCAGAATGGAGTTTGGAAAGCTTCCTGCAACACCATCCTGCCAAATTCAATGGAAAGGGGCTTCCGGATGAAGCGGATCAGTGGCTAAGAGATATGGAAAGGATTTATGATGCCAAGAGGTGTCCAAATGAAAACCGTTTGGCATTCACAGAGTATTTGTTGACGGGTGAAGCTAGCCATTGGTGGTCCAGTGTGAAGATGTTGTTGACAGAATCCCAAAGTCCAATTTCTTGGGAAGTTTTCAGAACTAAATTTTATGAAGAGTATTTCCCAGACAGTGTGCGTTTTGCTAAGGAGGTGGAGTTCCTTCAATTGGTGCAAGGCAGTATGTCCGTCTCAGAATACACCAACAAATTCAAACATCTTGTCCGTTTCAATACCATGGCTACCAGTGAAGAATGGCAATGCAGGAAGTTTGAGAACGGGTTGAGGAGTGATATGAAAGTATTAATATCCTGCATGTGTATCAGATCTTTCCCTGCTATGGTTGAGAGGGCAAAGGTGCTTGAGAAGAACATTGCTGAGGCCGAAAAACATAAGAAACAACAAGTGAGTAGGGGTCCGGTTTTGTCCAGAGGTGCATCAAATGTGAGAGGGTCCCCATATACTCGTCCCACTCAATCCTCTGGCGGATCACAAGCTTTGGTCACTGTTGGCCAATCTGGACAGCCGAGGAGCTTAACCTGTTATCAGTGTGGAGGACCACATTATCGGTGGGCTTGTCCACAGTTGTCAGGAGGAAAATATTGTACTCGTTGCAGACAGAATGGCCACTTGGAGAACGAGTGCAATATGGGAGGACGTGCTGCAATGAGGCCACCAAACACTGGGAGAACCCAACAAGGGAGAGGTGGACGTGCGCAAGCCACAGGAAGGGTGTACGCAATCACGGGTGCTGAGGCTGCTCGTTCAGGTACACTCATCACCAGCACTTGCATGTTGTATGGAAAGCCTTGCTGTGTACTGTATGACTCGGGGGCAACTCATTCCTTCATCTCGAAGGAGTGTGTTGAGAAACTAGGAATAGTGGAGAGTGAATTACAGTTTGACCTGGTGGTGTCAACCCCAGCGGCTGGTGGGATCAAGACGTCTACAGTTTGTGTAAGATGTCCTATAGAAGTTGAGGGGCGTAGATATAAGGTTAATCTCATTTGTTTACCCCTTCAAGACTTAGAAGTAATTTTGGGGATGGATTGGTTGGCTACCAATCGGATCCTCATTGACTGTGGGAAGAAGGAGTTAGTCTTTCCAGATGAAGAAGAGGAAGAACTGTCAATCACTCTTGGGCAATTTAAGGAGGATATCATGGAGGGGGCAAGCTGTTTTCTTATCATGACGTATGAAAGCAGTGAGATGGAGCGTTCATCCAATGTTGATGACAGTGGAGAACGAACAGTAGTGGATGAATTTCCAGATGTTTTTCCGGATGAAGTACCTGGTCTACCTCCCATCCGTGAGGTAGAATTCACAATTGATTTGGTAACCACTGCTGCACCCATCTCGGTTCAACCTTACAGAATGGCACCAGCTGAGTTGGTGGAACTTAAGAAGCAAATTGAAGAGTTAATGGATAAGAAGTTCATCAGGCCAAGTGCTTCACCATGGGGAGCGCCTGTATTGTTGGTCAAGAAGAAGGATGGCAGCTCACGGCTATGCATTGATTATAGACAACTTAATAAGCTGACCATCAAGAACAAGTATCCTCTTCCAAGAATTGATGACCTGCTGGACCAGTTGCATGGTGCGTGTGTATTTTCTAAAATTGATTTACGTTCGGGCTATCATCAAATTAGAGTGAAAGAAGAGGACATTCAGAAGACTGCATTTCGGTCTCGTTATGGCCATTACGAGTACGTGGTGATGCCCTTTGGAGTGACAAACGCACCTGCAATCTTCATGGATTACATGAACAGAATTTTCAGGCCGTACCTTGATAAATTTGTTGTGGTATTTATTGATGACATCCTCATTTACTCCAAGAGCTTTGACGAACATGAAGAACACTTGAGGATCGTCTTGAGCGTATTGAGGGAGAAAGAGCTGTATGCCAAGCGTTCAAAGTGTGAATTCTGGATGAAGGAGATCCAATTTTTGGGGGGCGTTGTTTCTGCTGGTGGTATTGCAGTGGATCCAGCCAAGGTGAAGGCAGTGCTAGATTGGGAGAGTCCACGTTCTGTCACGGAAGTTAGAAGCTTTGTGGGACTTGCGGGCTACTATAGGCGGTTCATTGAGGGATTTTCTAAGATAGTAGCCCCTCTGACTTACCTCACCAGGAAGGATCAGCCGTTTGCTTGGACAGATAGATGTGAGGAGAGCTTCCAGGAATTAAAGAGGAAATTAACGAGTGCTCCTGTGTTGGTCATTCCAGACACGGCCAAACCTTTTGAAGTGTATTGTGATGCATCATATCAAGGTTTGGGCTGTGTGCTGATGCAGGAAAGGAGGGCAGTGGCTTATGCTTCGAGACAGTTGAAAATTCATGAGAAGAATTACCCCACACACGATTTGGAGCTGGCAGCAGTGGTGTTTGCTTTGAAAATATGGAGACATTATCTGTATGGTGCAACATTTCAAGTGTTTAGTGATCACAAGAGTCTCAAGTACCTCTTTGATCAAAAGGAATTGAATATGAGGCAAAGGAGGTGGCTTGAATTCTTGAAGGATTATGAATTCGAACTGCTGTATCATCCTGGAAAAGCCAATGTGGTTGCTGATGCATTGAGTAGGAAGGCAGTAAGGGTCTCGGCAATGATGGTAAAGGAGCTGAACCTGGTGGAGAGTTTTAGAGATCTAAGGTTACAGTTTGACTTAGGAGCGAACGTTATCAGGTGCTGTAACCTTAGAATTTCCAGTGATGTGTTTGATCAAATTAGGAGGAAGCAACGTGAGGATGAAGATCTGGTGAAGATTTTGAGCGTGCTTGGTTCGGATCAAGCCAAAGAATTCAATGTTGGAACGGACGGCCTATTGCGATACATGGATAGGACGTGCATTCCAAATGACAGTGAGCTGAAGCGGATTATAATGGAGGAGGGACATCACAGCCGTCTTAGCATGCATCCTGGCATGACTAAGATGTATCAAGACCTTCGTTTATCCTTCTGGTGGCCTGGTATGAAGAGTGACATTGCACGTTTTGTGTCCTCTTGCTTAACCTGTCAAAGAGCCAAGGCTGAACATCAAAGACCAGGGGGATTGCTGCAGCCATTGGAAATCCCAGAATGGAAGTGGGACAGCATCTCCATGGATTTCGTGACTCATCTGCCACGTACAGTCCGAAACCATGACTCAATTTGGGTAATTGTGGATAGATTAACTAAGAGCGCCCACTTCCTGGCCGTTAATTTGAAGATGTCCATGACCAACTTGGCCAAGCTGTACGTCAAAGAGATTGTTAGATTGCATGGAGTTCCTTCAAGCATTATATCAGATCGAGACACGAGATTCACATCTCGTTTTTGGCAGTCGTTACAAGGAGAATTGGGAAGCAAACTGCAAATGAGTTCTGCTTATCACCCTCAGACGGATGGCCAATCTGAACGAACCATCCAGACTCTTGAAGACTTGTTGAGAACGTGTGTGATAGATCATATGGGAGTATGGGATGAAGTTCTGCCGCTTGTTGAATTCACATATAATAACAGCTTTCAAGCAAGCATAGGAATGGCACCGTTTGAAGCTCTTTATGGAAGAAAGTGTAGAACTCCTTTGTGTTGGTTCCAAGAAGGCGAGACTGCATTAACCGGACCTGAATTAATCCAGCAAACAACTGAGAAGGTGAAACTGATTCAAGAACGTTTGAAGACTTCTCAAAGCAGGCAGAAATCGTATGCAGATAAGAGAAGAAGACCCTTAGAGTTTGCTGCTGGAGATCACGTGTTCCTCAGGCTGAATCCAATCACTGGAGTGGGGAGAGTTCTTCGTCCAAAGAAGCTATCACCTAAGTACGTTGGACCTTATCAAATTCTGAAGAAGATTGGATCAGTTGCGTATGAACTGGCTTTACCACCTCAACTGTCCAACCTTCATCCAGTCTTTCATGTTTCACAACTCCGGAAATATATAGCTGATCCATCACATGTACTGGAGTTAGAAGACATCCAAATTCTCCCAGACAGGACACTGGAGATGCAACCTGTTTGTGTGGAAGACAGCCGCACCAGACTCCACAAAGGCAAAGATGTTCGTCTCGTAAAAGTGGTGTGGAATGCAAAGACTGGTGACTCAACATGGGAGGTTGAAGAGGTTGTGAGAGAATTATACCCGCACCTATTTCCTGGTAAGCCTTAGAATTTTCGAGGACGAAAATTTTTTTTTTAGTTAGGGGGAATGTGAAACCCTGATAAATTAATATATACAAATCCATTCTCTGATCACACTTTTAAATGCACTGTGCCACGTCAAATTCCACTCTTTTCCTCTCTGCATGCACTAATGCCATCTGTCACGTTGGAAGCTTCCAAAAGCTGTAGTGGAAATCAGGTGGCAGTATGTGAGTGCACCATTGTTTGACGAGGAAGAGAAAAACAATTTCTCTGAAAACACTTCTCTCCCTTCCATGCAATCTTCTTCTTCCTCAAGAAATTCTGGCCTTCCATCTTCTCTGTATTCTCTCTGAACTCTTTCATATTCTCTCTAAGATAACTCACCTTCATCTCCTCCAATCTCATTTCAGACACCGTAGGAAACCTCTCTGCACCGTGAGCATTCTTCTGAACCGAACAGAACTGAGAACTGAACTGGTAAGTTCTCGTCTCTGCACCTTCATCTATTTAGTTTATGCGAACCAATTTCTGGTTGCATGCATGAGTTATAGGTCTGAACCTTATGTCATTTTGGTTTATTAGATTTAGTGAGAATCTTGGAGTGACTCGTTGGGTAGAAAGCCGTGAGAACACTAGAGAAAACCATAAGCATTTGGGAGTTCACTACTAGACCAGGTAAGGGAAGCTTGAGTAATTTAATTTAACACTTGTTTGATGTTTATGACAGCAATGAAGTGTACTGAATGTTTGAATTGTATGAAATCTATGAATTTTGGAATATGCAAGCACGAGTCTATTGTACTGATTGTATATGACTGATAAACTTGGGAATTATATGTTGGTGATGTTATTGGTTGAGCTGTATGCAGAGAATGAGTTGTATATTCTGGAATGTGATTGAAATTCTGTATGGTGTGGAATGATATTGTTTTGAACTGTATGTAAATGATGGGATGTTTGAACTGAGAAACTGGAAAATACTGTATTGATGAGATTCTAATATGAATTCTGTAATGTATGAGATTTATGGTGAAGGTGAAATTATTAAAGTTCAAATCATATGAAATCTGTGAAATTATCGTGTTTGAAAAATCTGGAAATTTTGATCTTCTCTGATTGATCATGTACGCTCGTTATCGAACGGTCTTATACCGTTCGGTTTCTCTGCAATTTCCTTTAGAATAAGGGTTATTTCATTTGGAAAGGACTCTGATTAAGAACGAGCGTATTGGTGTCAAGAGTTAAGTGTGAGCGTTCGGCTTGGCCTAGCTTGTACCACGATTGAAAATAAATTGAAGTATAGTTAGGACGCTCGGTTTTGTTTACCAGCGTGCGTCATAAGCAGCGCTTAGTATTAGACTGAGCGTTCGTCCAAAGGAACTCTCGGTTTTAGATTGAGCGTTCGTCCTAGTTAGCGTTCGGTCTGATACCGAACGTCCGTTCAGATGAGCGTTCGTTCTATTTGGTGCTCGGTCATTGACCTAGCGTTCGTCCTAAGGAGGGTTCAGTTTCTACTGAACGCTCGTCCTTATCATTGCTCGTGAGCGAACTTCACAGCGTTCGTTCAATTTATTAATTAACGTTCGGTCTTTGACTGGCAGTGTTCGTTTCCGAATTTACTAATGCTCTGATTAATTATCTGAAATCATTTAAACTGTAATGGTCCTTTTCATTTAACCTCAAGTCTTTATACTTAGAATTTTCCTAAGTATTATTTGGATCTTTTAGACTCAATTTCAATTAAATTAGTCAATTGTCTCAACGTCTGTGAATGAATAATGGTGCGTTTCTTTTGTTCAGAAACGTGATAGCAGTGTACTGTAATACAATCATCTGAGTCTATTAAATGATAAACTTTGTTTAAATTAAAAGAGTGGAACATAGAATGAAAATGTGAATAAGAGAACTGGTTAATATGTGCGAATGGTATTTGAATGCATTTTATGGGATTGGATTGTGAATGAGCGTTTCAAGGAGGAACGTCTCCATGATTGAATATGAGAAGTAGTGTAGTATGACCATGGTAAAGCTGCTGATGGCTGTTTATCCTGATATTCCGTGAGTGCTCATCCTCATGTAGAGGGGAGTAGGTCATGTGTGGGAATGGCAGGAGGCCCTAGTCCTATTGAGTACTTTGGACTGATAGGGTTAACCTCGGGTGGCAGCTGATGGATGTTTCCAGTTACCACACCACCTGGGTGCAAAAACGCCTGTAGATACATGGCTTCATACAGTCCGGACAGTTGTCATTTTTGAGAATTTGGATGAGTTATATTATGCTTTGTGTATGTACTGTTATTGATTTGTACGAGTGATCTTATATGTTAAAGTTTATGTTGGTGTTATGAATTAAATTACCTAAGCTTACCCTTGCAATTTCCTTGTGTTGTCTCCTGTTTCTGTATGTCCGTCTTGTCAATGCAATGATCATCCGTTGTGGATGTGAGCAGATGGTGAGGCTCCTCTGGAAACAATGCTGGAAGAAGAAAATTTGGAGGATGCAAACTTGGTAGAAGTTGAAGTTAAAGCTGAGCAGTAGAGTGCTCGTTCCGTAGTAGCTGATAGGTTTTCTGTACTGTATTTTGGAAGTTCTGTATGTAGTTTTGCAGTACTGTTCACCCAGAATTTGTTATATTTTTGATAGATCCTGAACGCTGTAATGGTAGTACGTTCAGTTTTAAATTTTGAGAGCAGCTGTTGTAAATATTAAGACTGCACTGTAATTTCTGTAAATGTGATTAGTTCTGATTAATGGTAATTACTATTTATTGGGATGTTACATTTGATTTTTGGTGTTTAGATTTAGTGGAAGTTGTTAAGGGAACCTTGGAGTAGAACGTTGTAAGAGAAGAAACCAATCCTTTGCATTAGGGCAAGTTGCGTACGAATCCGGGTAAGGGAAGCTTATATATTTAATTTATACTTGTATGATTGCATGAAGGCATGATATGGGTTGTTTGTATGAAATATATGTATATGTGCTGTTCTGGATCTGCATGAACGAACCCTGTTGTGCTGTATGAATATATTTTCTGTTGGTTGAAATGCATGTTGAATCGGATTCGTATGAAAGATGTATGACTATAGTATGGTTGAATTTATTAATTTGATGAAATCTGTATAGTATGAGAATTATTCCTGGATATGAAAATTACGAAGTAAGAATCACATGAGAAATAGTGAGTTAACTTAGTTGAAAATCTGGATCTGATAAATTCCCTATGATAAATTACGATCGTCATCGAATGGTCTTACATCGTTCGGTTTCCCTGAAAAAGACTTAGAGTTGAATTCTTTCATTTGGGAAGGGTTCGGTTTGAGAACGAGCGTCTTTATTTGAATTACTATGTTTGAGCGTTCGGCTCCACATAGAGTTGTCGTACGCCTTAAATTTAATAATATTGCATTAAGTAGCGTTCGGTCTTATACTGAACGTTCGTCCTAAATATCGTTCGGTCTTATACTCAACGTTCGTCCTAAATATCGTTCGGTCTTATACTGAACGTTCGTCCTAAATATCGTTCGGTCTTATACTGAACGTTCGTCCTAAATATCGTTCGGTCTTATACTGAACGTTCGTCCTAAATATCGTTCGGTCTTATACCGAAGCGTTCGTCCTAAATAGCGCTCGGTCTTATACCAAGCGTTCGTCATGATTGGGGCTCGGTCATCTACCTAGCGTTCGCATTAATGAAGCATTCGGTCTTAGATTGAGCGCTCGTCCTTATAATTGATTTCTTAACGAACGTAAATAGCGTTCGTCCTAAATGGCTAGTAATTGTATATTGGCGCGTTCGGTCATTGACTGGCAGTCGTCCCATTTTAAACAAAAAGTTCCCAATGTAGTTAAGTATTCTTCTTGATGTATCTTCGTCCAGTAGAGTCAACCTGACCTCTCGGTACTTAAAATATTCTGAAAATGGTCTTATTATTCTGGAGTCGTTCTGATTGTTAATAGGTTCTTCTAAATCTGGTTTTGAACGTTCGTCCTCTTCCTTCAGAAAGTTGAACGTTCGTCTTTTTAAGAGAGTGGAACATAGAATGAAAATGTGGTAAATATGAAAGGTTAAGGTGTTTGAACACTATATTAAATGATTGTACGATATTGGATCTGAACGAGCGTTCCAGGGAGGAACGTCTCATATATGTTAAATATTGGATTGGTAAAGTATGACTGTGGCTATTGCTAATGCTGGCTTGGTCCATCCTGAGATTCCGTGATACTCATCTTCAAGTAGAGGAGAGTGGTTCATGTGTGGGAATGGCAAGAGGTCCTTAGTCCATAAGTTAACATGGGCGACGTAAGAACGGACTAACCTCGAGTGGCAGCTGTTGAGTGTATCCCAGTTACTACACCACTCGGGTGCAAGGACGCCTGTAGCTACACAGATCATACAGTCCGGACGGTCGTCTTATATATATATATATATATATATATAGATGTTACATGATGTTATATGTTAAACTATGTGCTTGAGTGGAATGATATGTTCATTGTATGTGTTGATGTATATCTTAAATTATATAAGCTTACCCTTTCGTTTTTCCTTGTGTTGTCCATGGTATGTGTACGTTCGTCTTGTCTTGCAATGATCATCCGTTGTGGATGTGAGCAGAAGGCGAAGCTACTTTAGAAGAGGTGATCCAAGAAGAAAATTTAGTCGAAGTGGAAGTGAAAGCGGAGCAGTAGGACGTCCGCCTTTTCTTTCTAGTTTAGGACGTCCGTTTTTGGTTTATACGTTCGGTTATTTTATTTTGTAAAATCGTTCGTTATTAGCTCTTTAATGAATTCGATTTGTATATCTTAACTCTACACTCTAAGCCGTTCGGCTTTTGAACTCTGTTAATTATGAAGACTGCATTGTTTACTGTTAATGGTAATTAATTCTGATTTATGGTAATTACTGTATTTTGGGATGTTACAGATTTCATTTATTATTTAATTGTGTATAAAAATTTAAATGGTTGTCTTTATTTTTATTTCTCTAAATTTTATTTTTTGTTTTGAAAACTTGTAACATCCCATAAATACAGTAATAAACCATACAAATAGAATAATCACATTAATTAACATATCAATTCAGTCTTACACTAAAATTAAAGTACACTCGTGGTCGAACGGCCTTACAAGAAGCGAGTTACAAAATAACGAGATGTACCATAAGCTAACCTGACCGAACGGTTTATAAAGCAAAAATACCGAACGGTTAAATCAAGAAAAAGGGGAAGTGGTCGTTCTAAGACAACTCGCTAAAATAACTAAACTAAACAATTAACCGAACGGACTACTGTTCGGCCTTCACTTCTACATCAACGAGGTTCTCTTCCTCCAAAATTCCTTCTTTCAGCGTCTCCTCCAGCAACGCATCACCATCTGCTCACATCCACACGAATGATCATTGCAAAGACAAGACGGACGTACAGATACAGGACAACACAATGAAAAACGCAGGATAAGCTTATTTAATTTAATTCAAGTAAAAACATGCATTTCTCAACATATCAAACATATCAAATATATTCCAATATACAATTCAATCAATTCCTGATACTAGACTGACTGTCCGGACTGTATGAATTCCGTGTAGCTACGACGTTCGCGCACCCGGGTGGTGTGGTAACTGGCATTCTCATCAGCTGCCACCCGAGGTTAGTCTGTTCCGTCCAAAGTACCTCTAAGGACGAGGACCTCCTGCCGTTCCCACACATGACGTACCCCCTCTACGTGAGGACGAGTACTCATGGAACATCAGGATCGAATCGCCAGCTAAGTCTGGCCACGGTCATACTTTACAATTCTCATAATCATCCAAGAGTCGTTCCTCCCCGGAACGCTCGTTCAAAACTCACAACTTTCTTTTCATCTCATATACTATTCATCATTTATAATCTTTCAATTTAATATCATTTTCGTCATCCATTTCAAGTGCATAAAACAACGAACGTTCAGCCCTCTTCATAACGAGGACGAACGTGAGGAACGAGACCGAGAAAATCCACCGTTCCAGAACAAAATAAAACCGACTACAATAACACCGTATATGACGAACGTCATTTACCACTTGAATCAGTTGAAAGAACTGACTATCGTAAGATCAGATCAATACTCAAAGAATATTTTAAGTAAAGAGGTTCTAGGCCGGATCCAATGGATATAGGCCCCCCCAAAACGATTAAAGAACCATACTTAGAATAATTCAATTACAGAAACCGACTGCCAGTCAATGACCGAACACGGTAAAAGGATTTACTGAATTTGGACGAGCGCTATTTCCACAAGTCTGATAATTAAAGACGAGTACGAGCGTTCGGTATAAGACCGAGCGCCACTCATAACGAACGCTTTGGGTCGGAACCCATCACCGATTTGAACTCGTGATAGAAATAGCAATATTAATAAATATAATACGGGATGGTGAAGAGAGGTTTAAGAATGACTAAGTGTCCAGATATGTGTTTACAAGTTTCTCAATTCCTCACATAACACTCAGACTATCTACGCTTGGCCGAACGCTCAAACGTAGAACTATTATCCAAGGGCGCTCGTGCACCCGGGTGATGTATTAACTGGGAAACACTCAACAGCTGCCACCCGAGGTTAGCCCTATCAGTCCAAAGTACTCCTAAGGACTAGGACCTCCTGCCGTTCCCACACATGACCTACCCTCCTCTACGTGAGGACGAGCACTCACGGAACATCAGGATGAACTGCCATCAGTAGCTTTACCACAGTCATACTATACAATTTTCCCATATTCAATGCACAGAGTCGTTCCTCCCTGGAACGCTCATTCAAAATCCACCATCATTTATTCATCTCATATACTGTTCATCATTTATAATATTTCACTTTATTTTCATTTTCGTCTTCCAATCCAAGTTCATAAAATAACGAACGTTCAGTCCTCTTCATAACGAGGACGAACGTGAGGAAAAAGAACGAGAAACCTTCGTTCCAGAGCAGAATAAATTCGACTACAAATACGCATCATTTTTTACGAACGTCATTTACCATTTGAATAAGTTGAATGAACTGACTCTCGGAAGATCAGATCAATACTCTAAGAATAATTTAGGTACAAAGGTTCTAGGCCGGATCCAATGGACATAGACACCTCAATACGATTTAAAGAACCATAACGAGAATAATTCAATTATAGAAACCGACTGCCAGTCGATGACCGAACGCGGTAAGAGGATTTTACTGAATTTGGACGAACGCTATTGCCACACGTTTCATAATTAAAGACGAGTACGAGCGTTCGGTATAAGACCGAGCACTACTTAGGACGTACGCTAGGTGTAAGATCGAGCGCTACAAATCTTAAAGTACAAGGTATATATATATATATATATATATATATATATATATATATATATATATATATTACTTTATTTCGAATATCAGGGTACTACTGTTCTGAGCCGAACGCTCCAAGATAGTATTTCTACATGAGGACGCTCGTTCTCGATCAGAGTTCTTTCCAAATGAAAGAATTCCATTTTAACCAGTTTACTAGAAAACCGAACGGTAGAGGACCGTTCGATTACGAACGTACATTATCATAGTAAGAAGTTCATATTCAAATTTTCAACTATTTTCAACTTAAGTTTTCAACATACCAGTTCATACTTTATACTTCACATCAAATATCAATTTACATACTTTATAGCATCCACATTAATAATTCATACTTCAAATTAATAACTCATATTCACATTGATACATATCAAACATCCTCATACAGATTAATCAACATACACCATATTCATTCAATCAAACAGCGGACGTTCATACAAAACACAACATACGAATTAAATCAAATAAGCTTCCCTTACCTCTAATGTGAACGATCGTCCTAAGTTTGCAACTTGGCTTGCCAACTACAATCCCTTCTACCCGCAACGTTTACTACTCTTTGAATCAACATCAACGACAGATGAAAAAGGGTTCAATATTTAACTTAAGGACTCATGCACCCAGAGTTGTTTGTGCATGTTCACAAGAACGAACAGTTGAAGGAAAATGAACTTACCGGTTTCAGAACTCTAAACTGTTCGGTTCAGGTGAAAGCTCAAGACGCCGGGAATGCTTCTACGGTGCCTGAACGGTGATCGGAGCAGAGAAGAGTGAGTTACAGTAGAGAGAAGAAGGAAGATTTCTAGAAAGAAGGATGAGAAAATGAAAATCAGTTTTCAGGAGGAAGAAGGGTGCATGCAGGGAGTGGGAAGAAGGTTTTCAGAAAAAACATTTTTTCTTCCCAAGGTAAAATGGACGCACTCTCTCATACGGACACCTGTCTTCCACTACTGATTTTCGAACATTCCAAACTTGACACCTGGCGTCAGTGATCAGAGTTTGAAAGTGCGTTTTAAATGGTCTGAGCAGGGTTTTGGGTGCATTAAATGAGATTTGACAGGTGGGTTTTTGGGTTAAATTTCTAAGGTCTTACATTCCCCCTAACTACAAAAATTTTCGTCCTCGAAAATTAAGACTTACCCCGAAATAAGTGTTTTGAGGTACTTTAGAAAGTATGGATATAATATGTACAAAATTCTACAATTTAGTAAGGTGTGGTGGATAATATGTACAAAATTCTACAATTTAATGAGGTGTGGTGGATAATTAGTACCAACTGTTTTGTGCATACAATGGATTACGGCTTTGCTAATCATCATCGGGCAAAGGAGGGTTTAGGAGGTAGAGTTCGTCTTATTTTGTCTGGAGCAACACGTTTATCTGCACATGTGGGGAAGGTTACTTACGGGTTGTGACTTCTTGTAATGTCCGACAAGGATATGGTATGTTCTTTTTAAATATGAGAATCAAACTTATATCATGCTACCACTTTTCAAGAAAAATGTCATTAATTTGATTTCCATGTGATGGTGACACAAACATATGCTCTTAGTTGAAAATGATTTTTTATCAACAAATATTGGTATTTTATTTTTATCCAAGGATTACATATGTTATAATATTTTAAAGAGTGTTTGTCACAGTTCAAAATAGCACTAGGTAGAATGGAACCAGTTTTATAATTGTTTCCTTGTTGTAAAGGAAGAGTTTCTTGTCTACAATATCAATTGTGCAATTAACCATGATAATTTTACTATGTCTTTCTATTTGTTTTGTTACAAGTGATTTATACATCTTGTGGGAGTCTTCGCAATAAATACTTTGCAACCCAACTAGGAGCGGAGAAAGTAGTTGACTTCATAAAAGGTATTCTTTGAAATTTGTAATTCCATATATTTCTCGTTCATTTTAGAAAAAATTTCGTTATCTACCGATGAGTTATTATGTTTATCTTTTTCACTATGAAATTATTCAAGTTCAATATTACTCTAAAACTAATTGAATTTTATTGGCTTTAAGAAAGAATAAGATACTTGCTGAAATGGAAACTGTTACCCAGTGTTTGGGTCCACCAATAACTGTCAACGATCAAAATGTAACAAATGTTTGGTTGAAGATGAAAGATAAGGTACAATATTGCATTTGATTTGTTATGTCTTCAAATATAATTAGTTGTAGTAATTGTCCGCAAGTGAAAATTGTTTGTCTTATCATGATTTTTCTTTATTGTGTAGCTTGAAGGCTTGAATTATGTACTACTCGATGAAGTCGTAGTTGTTTCCAACGCTACCACCCTCATTATTGGCACTGTTGTGTCCCTCGACTCCCAAGAGCTACTCCTTCAATTATAGTAGTGACAGATAAGAAATCTTATGTTCTCCTTATGACACTATTTATTTTGAACCAAGAATTGTTTAGCATTGTATGAGTACCATTTGGAGGCATAGGGCGTAGGGCGTAGGGCGTAGGGCGTAGGGCGTAGGGCGTAGGGCATAGGGCATAGGGCATAGGGCATAGGGCATAGGGAATAGGGCATAGGGCATAGGGCATAGGGCATAGGGCATAGGGCATAGGGCATAGGGCTTAGGGCATAGGGCATAGGGCATAGGGCATAGGGCATAGGGCATAGGGCATAGGGCATAGGGCATAGGGCTTAGGGCTTAGGGCTTACGGCTTAAAGGCTTAGGTCAAAGTATGATTAGGGATTAGGGCTTAGTATACTAAGACATAAGACTTAGGCCTTAAAGGTTAGAACTTAGTGCTCTGCCATTTGAGTTCAAATTTGTTCTCAAAGTTTGAATTGCTTCAACTAATGGTTTTGTTGTTGTGGTTGTTTTCTTTTTAACATTGCTTACTTGTTGTATTTTGTAGATTTTTTTGAAACGGAAATTTAAGTTTCCGAAAGAGGATGAGGCGCACAAATAAAATCAAAACATTATGGTAGAGATATCTTTTCATCTTTTCATTCAAGTATTCCACAGTGTGATGCATTGCTGTTTATTTACATTTCAGAACATTTATTGTTTATGTTATGCATTCATGAATGATTTATGCATTCATGAATGATTTATGCATTCATTTTTCATAACACCTCTCTTTGATTTTGGACTTGATTTTTATCTCTTTCTACCTCACCTATACCTTGGCCACATTACAAGCCTTGATTGGAGTCCTATTGATCTCGAGTGTATTTCTAATTCAATTGGTGCGATTAGAAGTTTTCCAAGTTTATGATAGGGTAAATTTGCATAATGTGTTGAGAGTTAAACACCTAGATGTTGAAGTCTGAGGTTATTCTTATATTGACATACTATAGAGAGAGACCGAAACACCTCATATCCTGGGACCGGTGGGTTATGCAATTTTCCACCTTCATTTTAGGGCCATTCAGGATTTGTATGATGTATGCAATTTGATGTCCTGTCTATGAATGAGATTTGTCACAATTGTTGTCTGCATACTTTGATTTTTAAATACTGTCTTCTTGCTTGCATGCATTTGGGATAATTAAGGTTGATTTTTCTTTTCCTTTCTTTTTTTATCTATGGGAAAATTATGAGACTTGTAGTTTACGGGCAAAGGCTATGGATGAAGGGCGATTGTTTGAGAAGCTGAAAGGCTCCCAAAAATACAAATTTAGTATGTTCTTATCATATTTTTCTATACTATACTGCAGATAACTTGCCTTTGAATATTTTTAACCTTTGATTTCACGCAGAAATTCAAAAAGATTATATTCTGTTGACTAACAAAGAATATGCGTCAGACATTCCTAAAGATGCCTAATGCAAAGTCAGTTTGGGAGTTGTTTGCTTTTAGGTAAATGTTTTCTTTGGTTGAAATTATTATCCTAATTTTTTTGATTCTGATGTTTCTTTTATTTTTGCAGTGTTTTCACTCCTTAACATCCTAGATCGTGTTTTATGGCATGTGTGAACTCCTCATTAAAAATGAAGATGGAATTTATCCAGGTAATTTTACTTAGTTTCTTTCTTCAACAGACATAGACTGTTGTTGCAATTTTGGAGTTTATCCATGAGTTCTCTTTTGTAGTAGGAGGGCATGTGCCTTTTCCGAAGGGCATTTGTAAGCTCATTCAAATGTTTTATTGGAGGAAGTCGCTGTCTTAGTCTCTCTTGGACTGTAGCAGTCCACCAGTGCATTGCATATCCTTGAAAACTTAGGGTAGCAAGAGAGACTTTTCTTTCTTCTCCCACTTGATGGCAAGCACAAATTTGCTCTACCTTCATTTCCCAATCTGGGTAAGCCTCAACATTATCTTTTCCATGAAAATGAGGCAATACTA
Source organism: Vigna umbellata (assembly GCF_029865625.1). Classification (NCBI taxonomy): domain Eukaryota; kingdom Viridiplantae; phylum Streptophyta; class Magnoliopsida; order Fabales; family Fabaceae; genus Vigna; species Vigna umbellata. The sequence goes on along the minus strand of NC_142171.1, from coordinate 49,273,707 downwards.
CATTAACTTCCTTAAGGGTTGGAGGATTTTCAAATTCCCTCCTATGTCTTCTTGATGAAGAAGGTTGATGATAATATTCTCCTACTCTTAAGGCCTCTTGTTCATATTGGGACTCTCCACTATAACTTCTCTCCCTATTCCGGACTTGTTCCTTTCTCAAAAGTTTCAACTCATTTTCAACCATGGCACTATGTAGCTCTCTTTGGACTTTTTCTTGACTTATTTTTCTCTCAATCTTATTGAGTTGATTGACGAGAGTTTGGAATGAAAATTGATCTTTGGGAGGATCACTAATTCTAGGGGATTGTCTTCCAGACATTTTGATGAACTTAAAAGTTTTCTTGAAGTAAAGACTAGAATTTTTTCACTTGAGGACAATATTCCAGGTAAGAGAGGTGAACCGTATAGGTTGCTTAAATACGAAGTCTTGCCTTGCCAAATATATCCCTAGTTACTTACTAAAAGTCTTTAAATCAAAATTACCTCTAAATTCATTAAATGTTTAAAGACACACTCAAACTCAAAGAAAACTAGACCCTAAATGCGGACTTCTAAGACTTGGCCTATTCGCTTCCAAAAATTGAAAGAAGTGAGATCTCCTAAGTGAGGCTTGGAACTTTGTATCCAAGACACACTCACTGTCTACCAATTTTATATGAACAATTAAAAGCAAAGTTTGCAAGTGATGGAAGAACACTTGTGAATTCTTCCAAGTCACTTATTTAATGGCCAATTACAAGTATTTTTGCAAGAAATAGAAATGAAACAATCAAGAGAATAGAAAGTAAAAGTGGTGTGCAGCTCTGGCTTCTCTCAAAGGAAGTGAATTTGGTTGATTCACACTAATCTCACAGCTGCTAAGTGAAATATGCTGCTGTTGCAGCAACCAGATTTTATGCAGACCAGTGAAGAACGTGGTTCTGCTGCACCAAAAATCAGCCCCAATGTTGATCTTTCCTTGCTCCAATCCACTCCCTAAGATGCTACCAGTGTTGTGGGACGTTTTGAGATAGTTCTGAACCCAACATAGAGCTCATACAAACCACCAATAATCAATTATTAAGCCAGAAAATCAACACTGCTGCTGCCCGAAAACTGTTAAACCAGAATGCACAACTGTAGTTTTATCAAACAGCTTATGTGCAGGATTTTCAAACAACTTAAATCAATGTTTCCAATAAATGGTGGCACTCAAAATGAACTTAGGAAAGGATCTAGAGTGGATTTGAAAAGCAAGAAACAAAGATAAGTTGCAGCTATGATCAATTCGAACCCAAATTTAAACTAGGCAAAGTGTTTGACAAAAGGCCTGGCAGAAGGCTGAAAAATGTGCATCAGAGTTTTCAAATTTGCTTAGTACAGGTTCAAACAGCTTTTTACAGTGCAGTTTATGGTAAGATTTGAATTGTGCACTTCTTTTAATTCAATTGAACCAAGCTTTTGCTACCAATCTAACATTGAATCTGATGCATTAATCATACCAAACTCTGAATTTTCAAAATCTGCAACTTATATCAGAAAAAGTGTTGAAAATTGGTGGTTTAGATGGTCAATTTGCACAAACGTGTTTGGACTTTCAATTTAATGGTTCGAGCAACTTTAGTTTACCAAATATGACTTGTGCAAGCTGCCAGCAGAGGCTAAATGCTAGCAAATCAAAATTTCACTAGTTCAGTTGCCTTTTAACACCAAATTTTACCAATTCACCAACCAAACTTCAGCTGAGGATTCAAACAAAACTGTAAACAACTTTTATGACTCCAGGACAGCAAATTAAACTTGAACAAGACTCTAGAAATGCATTAAGAGATGTCCAGAAGTGAGTTCTAAGCTGGACAGATTCAAAAATCAGGAAAAGACTCAATCAAAGTGTGTGCAGCTCGGTCCAACTGCTCTAGCAATGAATTCTGGATTCTGCTGACTGGTGCAACCAGTTTTTATTGTTTTAGACAATACAATGTTCATATGGTATGCACACAACGCAGTCCAAGAATTCAAACACAACCAGAAAGCAAATTTCCACACGTTGTAGTTCAGAAAATTTAAAGCAGATTCAAAAACTACATCAATTGGCACTGCACTGTGATGGAATTCAAGATGCACTTGAGCTCTTTAATCATTGCTCATCTGATGTGCTTCTATTGAAAAACACATCCAGTTTCACAGATTTATCCAGGCACCAAAATTACTCAGGATTTTTGACAAAATTCAAGCAAATCACATGACTGGACAAAACAATGCAGATTTTAAAAAAAAATTAAAAGACTCAAATCAATGAATTGATCCGATTGAAATGATGAACAATAAAGCAATTAAAAGCTGGAACAAACGAATCAACACAATGGAATCTACTGGAATTGAAAAACTTAAGGAAACAGTGCACAGATTCAAGAAAAACACGAAGGAAGTGTTTATGACAGTATGGAATGGGAAGAACACTTAGCTGGAGCGTGATGCAGAACCTAGGCTCTGAATACCACTTGATGAGTTGCTCCAGCAAGAGTGACAGGTTGAATGCAGCGAAAAATGGAAACCAGAGATGGGCAGCGGAGATGCAGAGTGAAAATCAGTTGTATAAGTGATGGTTGAAGAGCTGTTTGGGAGGTTGAAAGCTAGCTCAGGCGGCCTTCCACTGGAAGGAAGCTAGATGAAGAAGGGAAGCTCATTGGAATGACTTTTGGACAGAGTTTAAGGTGCTGAAAATGCATGAGCAGAGTAAAACTCAATATTCTTCAAAAGTGATTACAAAGGAGATCTAGGAGTGAATTTATAGAAGGAATTCAGCTCCTATTTTGGGTATCAACGGTGCTAAAAGATTCCTACAAATGTGGATCTAATGCCACGTGTGCAAGCATAAGGTGGGTGCTAAAGATCTAGAATGAGCACCATATACACGTGCTTTAAAGTGAAGATGGGCTAAGCACTCCTAGACCTTGCACTGGTGCACCTTCATGGCCTGCAATTATGCTTTCCTTGGCTAGCTTCTAGTATTTGACCTTAATTATTTGATGGGCTTGGGCCCAAGTATCATGTTTTTTGTGCAATTGTTCTATTGCAAAGGTTTGATGATTTTGTTGATGTTACTTATGTTATTACAGACATTGGGTCAAAGCAAATGCAGATTCGAACCTGTGCTCCGGATGTTTAGCAGTTTGGATTTACTCAAGCAGAAACTCGAGTTTTACAACTCCCAAGGTAGATTATTGTCTATCTATGCTAGTACTCTGACATTTTTATCATGCACTCTCATTATTTTTGTCATTTATTTTGTTTGTTTGAGATAAGCTATATACAGAGTTGTAGTTTTATCAATTGTTTGTCCTACTAATGTTTTGTTCAATGTAAAGTTGTGTTCAGTTGGAGATCAAATTTTTATTATGTTTTGTGAGGCTAACTTGGCCTAAGTCTATTGGCAAATTGAGAGAGTTTAGTGTAACTGACTTGCTAATTGTTTCTTGTGCAGATTACTTAAACTGGAGCGCAATCAAGATAACAAAAGAGAAAATTTCTATTGCATTTACTTCAACTTTTAAAATTGTTTACTACTACGACATTCACTTCCAATTTTTTAAATTTGTTTGCTGATTTATATTCTTCATTTCCATTTAGTTCCATCTCAATTAGAGTCTAATTGGATTCAAGTATTTCTGAGTAGACAACAGCAACAACACCTCAGTGTGGAGCTTGGAGAAGGCTAGAAACAACCATCCAAATAGGGAAGTTGTCTAACTTACCTTTGTTTTGAATTGTTGCTTCGGTTTTAGCTCTTAAGTGATAGTATTGAATGGATACCCTACTGATTGAAGTTTAAATATCTGTGCAGCTTTGGATTGATGAAAATAGGAAGGTTAGTGCACAAGATTTAAAATTGAGTGCAACTAGGATCCATTTTCCACGTCAATTGTGCAAGACCGGGAAAGGGAGAATTCTTTATCTTGTGCATTGTATCTTGCAATCTGTTTAGGCAAGAGAATATTAAGCTGTGTGATATATGTGTGCAGGATTGAAAATCAGACCAAAAGAATTGAATTAAAGGAGCACAAAGTTGTCCAGAAACAACAAAAGTGGAGCACGTGATTTTTGTTTACCTTTATTTTGTCCACAAAGTTTACCTTTCTTTTGTTTCAACATATTAATTCTAACTCCTTTGGCAGCCTTCTTGGATAATTGATGAAGAATTTGACATGGGTTATCGCGGGAAGAAATCTGCACCAATTGTGACTAAATCTTCAGTTTAACACTACAGGTAATATATTAATCTTTTTTTCCTTAGGTAATTCTTAGTTGATTCAAAAGCTTGGTGTCATGAGTTGAAGTGCTTAGCATATGAGAGATTCCCCTTTTGTACATAAGTTTGCATATTGAATCCTTGTTTATATGTTTTGATTTTTTGTTTTTTTGCATATGATATGATAATATTTTTATTTTCTACCATTTTGTTCTGTTGAGCTTAATTCATATATACTGGTTTGCAGGGTGCCAATCCAACAAAATGAATTATGAGCATAGAGGTAAATTTTTTTTTGGATTCCCTTGCCTTCTGTTTTCTGTGTTTTTTCCATCTTAATTTTGCTGCTCGCTTGGAAGTAGTTACCCTACACGTGGGAGTTTTCTGCATCATTCATGTGTTGACATTTGCTTGTATTTGGGGTTTGAGTATTTATTATTATTTTTATGTCTATTTTTATTTCATTGAGCTGGGACCTTACATTTATTCTGATTTCTATTGATGAATACTTAGCATCGGTGGTGATGCATTGGAATATCTTTTTTGGGATATCTTCATATATATTGTATTTATTACCAAGTGTTTGCTAAGCTCAGTTGATTATTTAAAATCTAATATTAAAAAGAATTGTAGGATCTCTTTTGTCTTTGATATGTTCAGTAGCATTATTCTAGGCATAAGCTAGTTTTTGTATTTTTAGTTGCAAGTTTGTAAGTACCTGTAGTCATAACTTAGTTAGATGAATTTGAAATTGCTTAGTTGTTGTTTAGAGTATTATAGTAGTATTAGGTTTGATCAGATTTTATATGTTCATTCTAATTTATATTTTGTAGATTAGTTTTAAATTCAACTTTGCATAGTGAATTTTTGTTTAGTATTTGTTTGTATTGTTTTTAAGCTTTCTACATTAATTTTTACCAATTAGAACTTGTTGAGATAGTTTTTGTTATATTTCCCTTGGTTTAGTAACTCATAATTCTGCATAGCTTTTAAATAGGCATAGTTTTAGTTGATAGATTTTAGTGAATAGGTTAAAATTCGAATCTGTGATCAATTTTAGTAGTTAACTTTTTTTCTAGCTTTCATTAGTTGTGAAACTTGTAGAAATGAGGTAGTTAGTTTTTAATTGGTGTTTGTATGAGTACTTATGTTATGTGCTGTTTTTCTTGATGTCATTCAGTTTCTTATATATATATATATATATATATATATATATATATATATATATATATATATATATATATATATATATATATATATATATATATATATATATAGTCAAGATTTTATATTTTCTCCCAAATGACGCAAATATGAGTTCAGTTAAGTAATTTTGAAGTCGTGTGCATAGTTACTTTGTTATTAGATATCACTTTTGTATTTAGTTGTAGAATAAATGTATAAGTGTGATTTCCTACAGAACCAATCTCTATGCAGGTAGCTTTCTTAATTAAATTCCTTGGTATGTTTCATTGAGCTGCTGAGACTTTACATTTATTCTGATTTATACTGATGAATACTTGACATAGGTGGTGATGCATTGGAATCTCTGGTGCTGCATTCTTTTGGGATATCTTCATATATATGATATTTAATACTACGTGTTTTGCAGGATCTTTTTGGTCTTTGATCTATTCAGTAGCATTAGTCTAGGCATAAGCTAGTTTTTGTATTTTTAGTTTCATGTTTGTAAATACCTGTAGTCATAACATAGTTAGATGAATTTGAAATTGCTCAGTTATTGTTTAGTTGATTATAGTAGTATTAGGTTTGTTCAGATTTTATATGTTCATTCTAATTTATAGTTATTAGATTAGTTTTAAATTTCAGCTTTGCATAGTGAATTTTTGTATAGTACTTTTTTGTATTGTTTTTAAGCTTTCTACATTAATTTTTACCTATTAGAACTTGTTAAGATAGCTTCTGTTACATTTCCCTTGGTTTAGTAAGTCATAATTCTGCATAGCTTTCAAAAAGGCGTAGTTTTAGTGGATAGATTTTAGTGAATAGGTCAAAATTCGAATCTAGCATGAATTATAGTAGTTAACTTTGTTTCTAGCTTTTATTAGTTGTTTGAAACCTGTAGGAATCAGGTTAGTTAGTTTTTAAGTTGTGTTTGTAGGAGTACTTATTGTTATGTGCTGTTTTTGTTAGATTTAATCCAGTTTCTTAGATTTATATAGTCAGATTGTATATTTTCACCCTTTTGAAGCAAATATGAGTTCAGTTAGTTCAGTTAAGTGATTTTAAAGTTGTGTGCATAGTTACTTTGTTATTAGGTAGCGTTAAAATCATATTTTAGAACTAGTGCAGTTTTATTAGCCTAATTTTATTAGTTAGTGCTGTAATTTTTAGTAGTACAGGTATATTTTGATTTGCTAATGATTCTTAGTAACTTGTTCAGTCTTTTGTAACCTTTTAACATTCAAAACTTGTTTTGGCACTTACCTTGAGGTTTTATTATAGGGTCAAAACTTGTTTTGGCACTTACCTTGAGGTTTTATTATAGGGTAGTTACAATTCTTGCATTTTAACTTAGACTGTCAAGTAAGTTAGGCTTTAGGTAGACAAATTTTTGGTTTGTGATAGAAATAGATATTGTAGTAGTTCTTAGACTGTTTGAACCATTTTGAATATGTTTAGATAGCTTTTATGTTGTATATGTGATAGATTAGTGCAATTTATAGTTTCTATGTAGTACAACTTAAGATGAACCTGTAAGCCTAACTGACTTGCTAATTGTTTCTTGTGCAGATTGCTTAAACTGGAGTGCAATCAAGATAACAAAAGAGAAAATTTCTATTGCATTTACTTCAACTTTTAAAATTGTTTACTACTACGACATTCACTTCCAATTTTTTAAATTTGTTTGCTGATTTATGTGCAGATGTTAGTTTGATTTTGGTATATTTTTGATTGCCATTTAGTTCCATCTCAATTAGAGTCTAATTGGAGTCAAGTATTTCTGAGTAGACAGCAGCAACAACACCTCAGTGTGGAGCTTGGAGCAGGCTAGAAACAACCATCCAAATAGGGAAGTTGTCTAACTTACCCTTGTTTTGAATTGTTGCTTCGGTTTTAGCTCTTAAGTGATAATATTGAATGGATACCCTACTGATTGAAGTTTAAATATCTGTGCAGCTTTGGATTGATGAGAATAGGAAGGTTAGTGCACAAGATTGTAAATTAAGTGCAACTAGGATCCATTTTCCACGTCAATTGTGCAAGACCGGGAAAGGGAGAATTCTTTATCTTGTGCATTGTATCTTGCAATCTGTTTAGCCAAGAGAATATTAAGTTGTGTGATATATTTGTGCAGGATTGAAAATCAGACCAAAAGAATGGAATTAAAGGAGCACAAAGTTGTCCTGAAACAACAAAAGTGGAGCACGTGATTTTTGTTTACCTTTATTTTGTTTCAACATATTAATTCTAACTCCTTTGGCAGCCTTCATGGGTAATTGCTGAAGAATTTGGCATGGGTTATCGCGAGAAGAAATCTGCACCAATTGTGACTAAATCTTCAGTTGAACTGTTACGGCCTGGCGAGTGTATGAGAGGAAGAGATACAGGAGGGTGATGAGGGGCGAGGACGGACGCCCCAACATGGACGAACGCTCAGAGCAAGGGGCGAGGACGAGCGAGGACGAGCAGAATGTGGACGAACGTCCTAACATGGACGAACGTTCAGAGCAAGGGGCGAGGGCGAGCGAGGACGAGCAGAATGTGGACGAACGTCCTAACATGGACGAGAGGACGAGCGTCCCTGCGAGGGGCGAGGACGAGCGTCCATAATGAATAGCTGGCCAGCGGACGGATAGGCAGATTATTACTGTAATTAAGACAGTAATAAATAGAGTTAATAAGGACAGATTTATTCTTTCCAGATAATTACATTAAATAGGCAATTAAGTTTAATTATAATAAATTGGCAATTATGATTATTCCTTACCTTTTCTGGAAGGCGTAATTAGTATTAATTAGGAGAGGCACCTAGGGTTAGGGGGGCTTTTGATTATTGAGTTTATTGTAAGAGAGGTTATGCTCTCGTGTGGCTGAAGGAGAACCTGCTCCCAGTCATTGGTTTTGTTCGTTATTTCCAGAATTTCATTAATAAAGAGGTTTTATTCACTTGTGTACTGTTACGTTCATTGTGTGAAGCAAGGTTACGTGGTCAGGCACGTAACAAATTGGTCCGACCTGCCGGATCATATTACAGGAGGGAGAGCGTGATGGAGGGGAAAATGACTGCCATGGACGGGAGGATAGAGACCCTAGAAATCTCCATGGGCGGGCTGGAATCAGCGGTCCAGGAACTAGTAAGGATACTAGGCGAGCGAGGTCGACGGGAGGAGGGACACCTGGATAGTAGCCAGGGGTCAGTACATGGAAGAAGGAATGACGAGGATGAGAGAGCTGGAGGAGGACTAGGAGGGGGACACCGGGAAGACCAACCTTATTGGAGGAAGAAGGTTGAATTGCCCGTATTCGAAGGCAGCGACCCTATGAACTGGATTTACAGGGCGGACAAATTCTTCGAACTCCAAGGGGTGCCCGAGGACGAGAAGTTGCGGCTGGCGTACATCAGCATGGAAGGAATAGCAGGACACTGGTTCAGGTTTTGGAGGGAGAAGGCCAGCAACCGGTCATGGGCCGGGTTAAAGGAGGCATTAGTGGTGCGGTTTGGAGGCCGAAATCAAGGAACGGTTTTTGAGAGACTGGCAGCATGTAGACAGACGGGTCCCGTGGGGGACTACATCCAAGAATTCGAGGTGTTGGTGAGTCAAGCAGAACACATACCCGAGGCACAGTTATTGGGGTATTTCATGGCCGGCCTACAAGAGGGGATTCGTAACCAACTCAGGTTGCTAGATCCGAAGGACTTTATGGATGTCATGAGGCTAGCCAGGGACGTAGAGGCGTTCCAAACAGGTACGCGGGGAAGTGGAGGAATTAGCAACAAAGGCCAGTCGTGGGGAAAGACGAGCGGGCCCGTGGCAAGGGTGGACCCTAGCCGCAACAACCCGAACCGAACGAACGCTGAAGGAGGCCCCAGGAGGGGGAATGAGCGTACGTTCTCTAACGCTCAAGGCAGGAACGTACGTGATTTACCGTACGCAGAGTACGTCAAGCGCAGGGAGGAGGGGAAGTGTTTCCGATGCGATGGACCGTTCGGTCCAGGCCACCGATGCCCAGAAAGAGGGCTTAGGACGCTGATCTTGGCCGAAGAAGAGGAACCAGGAGGGGAAGAGGAGGAAGAGGTAGAATGTGAACAACTGGAGCTGTCTGCTTTCTCAGCCGGAGGGCTCACCCAGCCCCAAACGATGAAGCTGCACGGCCAGATAGGGACGCAACAGGTTCTGATCCTAATTGACAGTGGCGCCAGCCACAACTTCATAAGCAGGGAGCTGGTAGAAGACCTAGCCTTACCCGTGGTGGATACACCATCCTACCGGGTGAGTTTGGGGGATGGACGGAGGAAGGAGACGCGAGGATGTTGTGAGTCCGTAACGGTCCAGGTAGGGGATGTGGTGATTAACGAACGTTTTCACTTGTTCGACTTGGGCGGAGTGGATGTGATACTGGGGGTCGAATGGTTGGCTAAGCTGGGCGAGGTAGTCATTAACTGGAGGCAGCTAACCATGGCGTACGTACAAGCAGGGAGCAGGGTGACTATCAAGGGAGATCCAACGCTAACTAGGAGGTTGGTAGAACCGTCAGCCTTGCTTAAAATGACGGAAGTTGAGATATGGTCATTGGTGTGGGAGCTTGGGGAGACCGACAAGGAGAAGGGACCCAAACCGTACGTTCCGGAAAAAGGAACGTTCGGTCCAGAACTGAATCCGGCGCAGACGCTCGACATGCAGCGAATCCTGGAGCGATACGCGGAAGTGTTTCACGAGCCGGAGGGACTACCCCCTGATAGAGGAATGGTTCATCGAATTCCCTTGAAGGAAGGCACGGACCCCGTAAACGTAAGGCCATACAGATATCCCCATGTAATGAAGGGGGAGATTGAGAAACAGGTGGCGGAAATGCTGGCGGCAGGCGTCATAAGGTCAAGCACCAGCCCATATTCAAGCCCTGTAATTTTGGTGAAAAAGAAGGATGGCAGCTGGAGGTTTTGCGTGGACTACAGGGCCCTCAACCGAGCCACCGTGCCTGACAAATTCCCTATTCCCTTGATAGAGGAGTTGTTGGACGAGCTGAGGGGAGCCAAGTACTTTTCGAAGGTGGATTTAAAGTCAGGCTATCATCAAATACGAATGGGAACCGGTGACATAGAGAAGACTGCCTTCCGGACGCACCAGGGCCACTACGAATTCATGGTAATGCCGTTCGGCCTCACCAACGCGCCAGCCACTTTTCAGAGTGCCATGAACCAACTATTACAGCCTTACCTGAGGAAGTTCGTACTAGTATTTTTTGATGATATACTGGTGTATAGCCGCACTTGGGACGAGCATTTGGAACAGGTGGCGACGGTGCTAAGGGAATTGGCGACACATAGCTGGGTTGCCAACCGGAAGAAGTGCGAATTCGGCAGGACTCAAATAGGGTATCTCGGCCATCGGATATCAGAGAAGGGGGTGGAGATGGACGAGGACAAGGTGCGGGCAGTGTTGGAGTGGGAGAAACCGAAGACAGTAAAGGCCTTGAGGGGTTTCCTAGGGCTGACCGGCTACTACAGGAGGTTCGTTAAGGACTATGGGAAGATTGCCCGGCCTTTGACCGACCTCCTCAAGAAAGGGCAGTTCGCATGGACGGAACAAGCAGAGGGCGCCATGCTTAAGTTGAAGAAGGCCATAACGACAGCACCAGTATTGATTCTTCCGGATTTTAATCAGCCGTTCCACATTGAGTGTGACGCATCCGGGAGGGGGATAGGAGCGGTACTCATGCAAGGGAAGCAGCCCATAGCCTTCTTTAGCAAAGCGCTGTCGGAGGGAACGTTAGGGAAGTCTATCTATGAGAAGGAACTCATGGCGCTGGTTTTGGCCATACAACATTGGAGGCCGTACCTACTAGGGCAACGGTTTGTGGTTCACACGGATCAGAGGAGTTTGAAGTACCTTTTGGAGCAACGCATTACCACACAAAATCAGCAGAATTGGCTGGCCAAGCTCCTGGGATACGACTTTGAGATCGTGTACAAATCCGGGGTGACCAACAAGGTGGCTGACGCCCTATCACGCAAGGATGAGGATGAGCTGCGGGATGAGAAGGAGTTAAGGGTGGTGGTTCGGCCATATTGGCAAGATTTCAGAGAGATTTTGGAAGAAGTTGAGGCGGATGAGGAGCTACGGAAGGTGATAGAGGACTTAAAGAAGGACCCCAACTCCCACCCCTCGTACACGCTGGAGAACGAGTGTTTGCACTATAAAGGGAGGCTCGTGCTGTCCGCTCGTTCGGCCTGGGTGCCCAAGCTGATAGCAGAATTTCATTCCACTCATACAGGAGGCCATTCAGGGGTTTACCGGACGTACCGCAAGGTGGCACAATCACTTTACTGGGTGGGAATGAAGAAAGCAGTGACCGACTTCGTGGCCCACTGCCTAGTTTGTCAGCAACATAAATATCTAACCTCATCTCCGCAAGGACTGCTGCAGCCGTTACCCATTCCCAACGCTATCTGGGAGGAGATAAGTATGGATTTTATTGTCAAACTACCCAAGTCAAGAGGATATGATGCTGTCTTAGTGGTGGTGGATCGGCTCAGCAAGTACGGACACTTCATACCCCTAAAACACCCATATTCCGCTCGCACTATAGCCGAAATCTTCGTGAAAGAGGTTGTCCGCTTACATGGGGTACCACTCTCGATCGTAAGTGACAGGGATCCACTGTTCTTAAGTAACTTTTGGAAGGAGCTGTTCAAGTTACAAGGCACTCGACTGAAGATGAGCACAGCCTATCATCCGGAGACGGATGGACAGACGGAGGTCCTCAACAGGGTCCTGGAAGGATATCTGAGATGTTTCTGTTCAGAGCAGCCCAAGGGCTGGAGCACTGTGATACCATGGGCGGAATATTGGTACAACACCAGCTATCAGGAATCAGCCAAATGTACGCCATTCGAAACTGTCTACGGGAGACCGCCACCCTCCCTGCATAGGTTCGTCCCAGGAGAGACCTTAGTGGAGTCCGTCAGTCAGGAATTACAGACGAGAGATGAAGCCCTCCGCCAGCTAAAGTTCCATCTCGCCAGGGCGCAGGAGTTGATGGTAAGGCAGGCAGATAAGGCAAGAAGACCGTCCCAAGTAAGAGTGGGAGATTGGGTCTATCTGAAGATTAGACCTCACCGTCAAACGACGATGTCGTCCATGGTGCAATCTAAATTGGCCGCACGCTACTTTGGTCCCTTCTTGGTCATTCAGCAGGTAGGGGCAGTCGCATTTAAGCTGCAATTACCAGAGACCGCCCGAATACATCCCGTGTTCCATGTGTCCCAATTAAAGAAGGCAGTAGGGGACCACCCGGTCGAGCCAGAGTTACCCAAAGATTTGGAGGTGGAAGAACCGTCTCCACGACCGGCCAGAGTGTTGGATAACAGGCAAGTACACCAGGGGGAGGACGCACGGCAGGAAGTCTTGGTCGAATGGGAAGGGGGAGGACCTGACGAGGCTACATGGGAAGATGCCCTCACCATCCACGACCAATATCCTGACTTCAACCTTGGGGACAAGGTTGATCTTCAGGGGGTGGGTAATGTTACGGCCTGGCGAGTGTATGAGAGGAAGAGATACAGGAGGGTGATGAGGGGCGAGGACGGACGCCCCAACATGGACGAACGCTCAGAGCAAGGGGCGAGGACGAGCGAGGACGAGCAGAATGTGGACGAACGTCCTAACATGGACGAACGTTCAGAGCAAGGGGCGAGGGCGAGCGAGGACGAGCAGAATGTGGACGAACGTCCTAACATGGACGAGAGGACGAGCGTCCCTGCGAGGGGCGAGGACGAGCGTCCATAATGAATAGCTGGCCAGCGGACGGATAGGCAGATTATTACTGTAATTAAGACAGTAATAAATAGAGTTAATAAGGACAGATTTATTCTTTCCAGATAATTACATTAAATAGGCAATTAAGTTTAATTATAATAAATTGGCAATTATGATTATTCCTTACCTTTTCTGGAAGGCGTAATTAGTATTAATTAGGAGAGGCACCTAGGGTTAGGGGGGCTTTTGATTATTGAGTTTATTGTAAGAGAGGTTATGCTCTCGTGTGGCTGAAGGAGAACCTGCTCCCAGTCATTGGTTTTGTTCGTTATTTCCAGAATTTCATTAATAAAGAGGTTTTATTCACTTGTGTACTGTTACGTTCATTGTGTGAAGCAAGGTTACGTGGTCAGGCACGTAACATGAACAATACAGGTACTATATTAATCTTTTTTTCTTTAGGTAATTTTTAGTTGATTCAAAAACTTGATTTCATGTGTTGAAGTGCTTAGCATATGACAGATTCCCCTTTTGTACATAAGTTTGCATATTGGATCCTTGTTTATATGTTTTGATATTTTGTTTTTTTGCATATGATATGATAATTTTTTTATTTTCTAGCATTTTGTTCTTTTGAGCTTAATTCATATATATACTGGTTTGCAGGGTGCCAATCCGGCAGAATGAATTATGAGCATGGAGGTAAATTTTATTTTTAATTCCCTTGCCTTTTGTTTTCTGTGCTTTTTCCATCTTAATTTTGCTGCTTGCTTGGAAGTAGTTACCCTACATGTGGGAGTTTTCTGCAGTATTCATGTGTTGACATTTACTTGTATTTGGGGTTTGAGTATTTATTACAATTTTTATGTCTATTTTGTTGTTTATTTGGTGGAGAGTTTGATCTTGATTGAGCTGAAAGGAGAATAAGATATTTCTGCAATGAAGTTTTGTTTTTGATATATTGAATATCTACTCTATTCAGAGAGTTTCAATTCTTTAATTATATCTCTATGCTTATATTGTGCCAGTTATGGGTATCCTTGGCTCCTGAACTACTTTCACCCAATGGTCTTTATCATGTTGACAAAAAAATCGCCAGCCTGCAATGCTCATGGACTCGGACTTTATTGTGTACCTTTATACGATACCTTGGGTATGTCACCCCTTCGTTATCTTGTTTCTACACCATGTTCATGCTTATACTCAAATGCAATTAAAATTTACTTTTGTCATCTATTGTTGTACAAAGAGTTGCTGCTATCAAGGAACTGTTATCTCAAAAGCTTTGATGTTGTGAGAAAAGTTGCAACATTTGTGGCCATGTAATATTTTTTTTCTATTTAATCCTTAATCGCATCCTTGACCATAATCATAATCCTTACTCTAACCCTAATCATAACTCTAATCCTTAAGTGTTCGGTTTGGATCTTGGACGTTCGACCTTGGTTTAATTGTGTTTGTGAGCGTTCGTTCTCGATGATGTTAATCCTCAGGAAGAACTCGTCTGAGGTAACGTACGACTAGACTTGATCTCGAGCGTTCGTCCTTGGAGCTCGGTTAATAAGGTTTGGTGTTCATCGGCAGCGTTCGGCCTTTGATGATGATTGATTCTAGAACGTTCGTTCAGACAGCATCAGAGTTGGAAATAGCGTTCGACAATAATGCATGAATCCATCGGAGTATTTTGAAACAATTATTGAGAATTGTTGGTTATTTCCTTGATCCAATATTGGTTTATTTATACATATTATTGAGAATATGTACGAATTCGTGATTGAGCACGTTTAATCTGTTGGAGGTGGTACATACACTATGTTATTTACTTGTAACTTCGTCTGTCTTTTGAGCATTTTTGCTAGTCTCACGCGTGAGACTGAGATTCGAGTGTCACCTTCTTCTGCGCGAGGAGGTGAATGTCTCGCCCAATGAAATGACTTCGGCTCGTGTTGAGTATAGTGCATCGTTACGCGTAGTATCGATGTTTTTACTCGTTAGTCCTTGAGGAGTCGGGGAGATAGGTCTGAAGTCGCGATGGAAGACGGCTCGGGTCGCCTGTTATCGACATCAGAAAATACTGGTATTTTATTTTTATCCAAGGATTACATATGTTATAATATTTTAAAGAGTGTTTGTCACAGTTCAAAATAACACTAGGTAGAATGGAACCAGTTTTATAATTGTTCCCTTGTTGTAATCACGTAAAATATGAGAAAGCAAATAACATTTGATAGCTGTCAATACTAAATTTCGTCATATTATCTAGTAAAATCGTAGTAAAATCTAAGTAAAGAGGGGTAGCTGTAAATACTAAATTTCGTCCGAATTGATTTTTTTGGCTTTTACTGTAACATCCCAAAAATTTACCCTTTAAAATTCAAAATTTAAAATATTGTAATAATACATTTAGGATAACACCCCGTCCAAAGAGCACCCATGGGAACTGTACCAACTTCAGAAGGCCTGAGAGGTGGATCTGGGTTGGGCATCTGGTGAGAGGAGGTGAAGAATTGTTGAGGTTGCAAGGAGATCTTGATCTGCACGTCTGGGAGGAGTTAGATCCCAAAATTTACATGGAAGTCTTCAAGAGGTAAGGGGAGTTTGATTTATTTCATTAATTTTTGAAATAATCTGTATTTGATGCAAATCTGGGAAGAAGGGGATGAAAATGGAGGTTTTCTGGGTTTTCTGGACTTTGGTGCGTTTCTGCAGAATTTCTGCAGAAAGCGCGTACGTCCAATTTTGGTGAATCAAAATTGGACGTCCGTTCAAACAGTGCTCGGCCAAATAGTGGTCGTCCAATTTCTGAACGTTCGGTTATTGTTCTGAGCGTCCGCCCGAATCAGCCAACTTAGAACGTTCGTCCTTGGTTTGTAATAGTGATATTAGCGTTCGGTCAGGGCTTATTTTAAATACCGTTCGGTTGAAACCTAAATTAATAGTGTCCGGTTAAGTGTGAATTTAACACTGTTCGATTGAATCGCTCGGCCAGGATTCTAGACGTTCGTCCAAATGATTGTGAGCGTTCGTTAGACATTGGTAGTCCAGGTTTCAACTTGAGCGTCCGTCCCTAAATTGGCATCCACAAGAAGTAATCTTGGGCGTTCGGTACTGAGTATTAGTGATTGCAAACGTTCGTTCTTAAAAATAGAATTTTAGGTTTGAATCCTGAGCGTTCGGTTTTGGGTATAAGTGAACGTTCGGTTTTTAAGTATAAGTGAGCGTCCGGTTTTGAGTATAAGTGAGCGTTCGGTTTTGGGTATAAGTGAGCGTTCGCTTTTGGCTATAAGTGAGCGTTTCGCTTTTGGGTATAAGTGAGCGTTCCGTTTTTAAGTATAATTGAGCGTTCGGTTTTTGAGTCTAAATGAGCGTCCGTTCTCTGGTGGACAACCGTTCGTTCCACACTGGACGACCGTTCGTTCAGTGGACGAGCGCTCGTTCGCTGCTGGACGAGCGCTCGTTCGCTGCTGGACGAGCGCTCGTTCGTCATCTCAGCATTCACTCATCAATTTTTTTAACGCCGTTTGACACTATTTAACGGAAAGGATCGATTTGTTGCAATTTTCATAAAATTGGGACCCAATTGAGATTTTCAGAAAGAAAGGGACGAAATTGAGATTCCATGCGAAAATAGGGACTTAGTGAATGATTAAACCATTGAGATATTAGTGGGTATAAGCGTTCGTTCTTAACATGGAACTCTTGGGTTGCAATCTTGAGCGTTCGGCTTTAAGTGTTCGGTTTGGATCTTGGACGTTCGACCTTGGTTTAATTGTGTTTGTGAGCGTTCGTTCTCGATGATGTTAATCCTCAGGAAGTACTCGTCTGAGGTAACGTACGACTAGACTTGATCTCGAGCGTTCGTCCTTGGAGCTCGGTTAATAAGGTTTGGTGTTCATCGGCAGCGTTCGTTGTTGGACCCTGGAAAATTAATGCTAATAAACACCTTGTCAAATCAAAATTTATGTATGGAAACTCCTCTGCAGTGCATTAAAAACGCACATTCATAACTCTGCCACTCATTGCCAAGTGTCACCGAGATAGAATGGGAGTCAGTAATTGGGATACAGGTGTCGACAGGGGAGACGCACGTTCGTGCGGATGTGGGAAGGAACAAAATGAACTTTTCTGGAAAACCCTTCCTCTCTCTTCTGCACTCATCTTCTTCCCTTCAATCTCAGACCCCATTTTTCTCCAGCTTCTCTCTAAAACTTCTTCATCTTCTCTCTAAGATAACTCACCGTCATCTCCTCCGATTCCATTTCAGATACCGTAGAAACATTCCCTGCACCGTAAGCATCGTTCTGAACCGAACAGTGTTGGAACAATCGGTACCGTTATAGAGTCGCGCAGCAGAATAAAATACTTAGAAAGCGTGTTACGGTCACAAATCAAGTTTAATGGTCCGTTTTAGAAAAACAATTTTCTTAGAGACAATTAATCAAACAGTTAACATGCGTAAAAGGTAAAGAGTATAGAGAGTAGAAAAATTGATACACTGGATTTTTATCCTGGTTCGAATCAAAAGATTCTACGTCCAGTAGTTAATCACTATAAATAGTGATTAACCTTTTTCACTAAAAATGGTTTCACAGATTACAACAAATAGTGAATAAAGCAGATAAATAAACCTTCCTTCGACGAACGAACAGGAAGAAGAACACTCTGCCAACTCGAAGAGAAACGCTCCGAATATCGACAAACGAAACGCGAGCTTCTCCTATTCACGAGACCAGGCAGAGCACCTTGCTAACTCGAAGAGAGCTTGCTCCGACTATCGACACACGACACACGAGCCTCTCCTGTTCACGAGACCAAGCAAGGGAACTTGAACTATAGCTTCTGAGAACTTCCTCTGACAAACAGTATTCTACAAGAGCTTCTGTTCAACAACATTACCTTCTGATTTCTCCAAATCAAAATATATAGCCAAGTACACTGAATGCCAAAGGACAGCTCCCAACTGCCATGAATAATCGATTATTGTAAGTGATAATCGATTATTCAAGTCCGTTACAGGTTTTCAAAAATGTGATAATCGATTATATGAAGTGATAATCGATTATTCAAGTATGACTTGTGATAATCGATTATTGCTTAATCATAATCGATTATTGCAGGTTAAAAATGCAAGTTTTACAAGGTTTACAAGAATTTCCTACTACATTTAATTTCTACAACTTGCTTTTAACTAATTCTAATATCTTCTTCAACTAAAACTTCTTGTAGCATCATCAAAACAAATTTCTTCAAGATTTACCAATACTCCTTATTGGTAACAATCTCCCCCTTTTTGATGATGATCAAAAATTCAAATTTTAAAAGCAAGTTTGGCTTACCTGCGAAACATACAAGCTAACAAACAACAATAAGGTTAGCAATACCTGTAATAATTTATACTTCTCCCCTTGTATTATTCTTCTCCCCCTTTTTGATCAGAAGCAAAAAGATCTGATGTTAAAGGCTCCCCCTAAATATGATCTCCCCCTCAATTAATCAAAAGATGCATTTCAAAACATAAATAAAATTGAAATTTCATAACATGAAAGAGCATAATACCTCATATATCTTCCCCTGAATGTAATAATCCCCTTTTAGAAACAGACTCCAAAAAAAAATAAAAAAAAATATAAAAAAAGTTTTTTTTTTTTTTTTTTTTTTTTTTTTTTTTTTTTTTTTTTTACGCTGTGACTTAAGATAATCGATTATTACTTTAAATAATCGATTATGTGCGAGCCAAATTGTCAAAATCCAAATTTTTGAGGACGAGATAATCGATTATTACCCTTGGTAATCGATTATTTACGTTAATTTCCGGAAAACACAAATTTGGGCCAAATTTTCAACTTAAGACACATCTAACATTCATAAATTATTTCAAAGCTCTTAAAAAATACCAGGATACCATAGAGTCTTCTTTTCCTTTTGAAAAAATTAACCTGCAAAACAAAACAATAGAGTTTTGGTCCCCATAATCTCATTTGGGTCCTTTGAGGTTAGAGACAATTTACTTTATAACAGGAATCCAAGCATATTTTCCATTTGGAACATCAAAATGTTTAATTCTACATTTGTTAGAAGTGTGCCCCTTTTTCATACAATAAAAGCATGTGACAACATTTGGATTTCTATAAGACACAGTTCCTTTTTCAACCCATACCCTACGGGTTCTTTTAATTTGGTTCTTACTTTTAAAAACACTTTTGTTTTTATAAACCTTTCTAACAGTTATAGGCATTTCAACATTATTATTTCCAGTTGCAACTTCAAGAAGATTTTCAAGAATATCAATATCAAGCATATGATTCTTACATGAAAGACATTCAACAGGATGTTCAACATTTGAAGACTCTTTCATTTCCAAGTTGCAAATTTTATTTCTCAAACTTACTTCCTCATCTAATGCCTTCTCATATTTAATTCGCAATTCTTTAAATTCCCTTTTCAAATTTTTATGAGCAACATTCAATTTTTCAGATTCATCAAGCAATTCAAGAAAAGCTTTTTGCAAATCAAATTCACTAGATTCAGAATTAGAACAACTTACTTGGCTTGCAGTATCATCAGTATTTACCATCAAACACAAGTTTGCTTCTTCATCAGAATCACTTGAACTACTTGAGTCATTATCAACCCAAGCAATGTGGACCTTCTTTTTGTGAAATTTCTTGATAATTGGACAAACGGCTTTTATATGGCCTCTTTCACCACATCCATAACATTTAAAGCTTGATGAGGAGCCTTGATTGTCCTTCTTTTTCTTCAAGAGTTGGCTTTTAGATGATTCATTACTGGCCATTAAGCATATATTTTCTTGCTTATTTGAATTGTTTGAGCTTGAGGAGCTTGAATCAGACAACGTCAACTTAACAACATCTGTGACTTTATCATGAGTAACTCTTAAAAATTCCCACATTTCCTGAGCACTTTCATAAACAGAAACTTTGAAAAAATCATCAAGGGTTAGTGCAGATAAAATTATGTTCCTAGCCCTAACATCATATTGTGCCATTCTATTTTCATCCATAGTCCACTGTAAAAATGGTTTTTCTACCTGCATATCATTTACTAAAATAGTGGGAACAATTGGTCCATTCATAACAACTTCCCAAATACCCCTGTCAATAGACTCCAAAAATATTTGCATTCTTATTTTCCAAAACGCATAATTTTCCCCTGTAAACAAAGGAGGTCTATCAATAGAAGCACCCTCAGCATAAACTTGGTTATGACCGCCCATTTTCGAAAAATTTGAAAAACTATCAAAGTAAGCTCTGATACCAATTGTTGGAACAATCGGTACCGTTATAGAGTCGCGCAGTGGAATAAAATATTCGGAAAGCGTGTTACGGTCACAAATCAAGTTTAATGGTCCGTTTTAGGAAAACAATTTTCTTAGAGAAAATTTATCAAACAGTTGATATGCGTAAAAGATAAAGAGTGTAGGGAATAGAAAATCACACAAGCAATTTTTATCCTGGTTCGAATCAAAAGATTCTACGTCCAGTAGTTAATCACTATAAATAGTGATTAACCTTTTTCACTAAAAATGGTTTCACAGATTACAACAAATAGTGAATAAAGCAGATAAATAAACCTTCCTTCGACGAACGAACAGGAAGAAGAACACTCTGCCAACTCGAAGAGAAACGCTCCGAATATCGACAAACGAAACGCGAGCTTCTCCTATTCACGAGACCAGGCAGAGCACCTTGCTAACTCGAAGAGAGCTTGCTCCGA
Source organism: Vigna umbellata (assembly GCF_029865625.1). Lineage (NCBI taxonomy): Eukaryota > Viridiplantae > Streptophyta > Magnoliopsida > Fabales > Fabaceae > Vigna > Vigna umbellata. Next base: position 49,252,800 of record NC_142171.1, on the reverse strand, counting down.
CTATCGACACACGACACACGAGCCTCTCCTGTTCACGAGACCAAGCAAGGGAACTTGAACTATAGCTTCTGAGAACTTCCTCTGACAAACAGTATTCTACAAGAGCTTCTGTTCAACAACGTTACCTTCTGATTTCTCCAAATCAAAATATATAGCCAAGTACACTGAATGCCAAAGGACAGCTCCCAACTGCCATGAATAATCGATTATTGTAAGTGATAATCGATTATTCAAGTCCGTTACAGGTTTTCAAAAATGTGATAATCGATTATATGAAGTGATAATCGATTATTCAAGTATGACTTGTGATAATCGATTATTGCTTAATCATAATCGATTATTGCAGGTTAAAAATGCAAGTTTTACAAGGTTTACAAGAATTTCCTACTACATTTAATTTCTACAACTTGCTTTTAACTAATTCTAATATCTTCTTCAACTAAAACTTCTTGTAGCATCATCAAAACAAATTTCTTCAAGATTTACCAATACTCCTTATTGGTAACAAACAGAACTGAGATCTGAACCGGTAAGTTCTCCAACTCTAAACACCCTTTTCTGGGTTGCATGCGGACCTTGATACAGCTGCATGTTAGAATAGAAACTAAGTTCTCCTATGTTCCTTTTGGTTAGATTTAGTGGAGCACTTGAGAAGCAAGTTGAGGGTAGGAAACCATATTTGGACAAGTTAAAAAGCACTCGCTTAGGGAGTTCACTGCTAGACCAGGTAAGGGAAGCTTTAGTAATTTAATTTAATACTTGTATGATGGGTATGAAAGCATGAAGTATACTGGATGTCTGAAATGTATGAAATATTTGATATTTAAGTATGCATGAACGAGCATGGTTGTACTGGATGTATATGAGTGATATTGTTTGAACTGTATGTTGAGAATGGAACGTATGAATTGGAAAAGGGATAATTTCTGTAAGGTATGAATGATAATATGAATTTTGTAATGTATGAGATTTATGGTGAAGATAAATTATAAGCTATGAACCGTATGAAAAATGTGAAGTTATTGTGGATAAAAATCTGGAAAATATAATAGTCTTTGCTTGATAATGAGCGTTCGTCATTGAACGGTCTTATACCGTTCGGTTTCCCCTGAAAATGACTTAGAATAGGAATTCTTTCATTTGGAAAGGATTCTGTTTAAAAACGAGCGTCTTCTTGTGAAAGGCTAGGTTTGAGCGTTCGGCTCATCCTAGTGGTGTCCAACGATCGCTATAAATTGAAGTTATATGAGTAACGCTCGGTTTTGTAATCCGGCGTTCGTTATAGGTAGCGCTTAGTCTGATATTAAGCGTTCGTCCAAATGAACTCTCGGTCTTATATCGAGCGTTCGTTCTAGTTAGTGCTCGGTCATCTATCTAGCGTTCGTCCTAAGTAGTATTCGGTTTTATACTGAACGCTCGCCCTCATCTTCGATTCCTGAACGGACGTAAATAGCGTTCGTCCAAAAATATTAGTTGACGTTCGGCCATTGACTGGAGGTGTTGTATCTTGAATTAAATCACGCTCGGTTTATTTATCTAAAGAAATTGTTGTCCATTGGATTCGACCTCGAGTCATTGTATTTCAATTATTCTAAGTATTATTCAGAACTTCTAGAGTCAATTCCCTTTTACTGAGTTAAGTATTCGTAACGTCCGTCAGAGGACTGGGGTTCGTTTCTTTTGTTCAGAAACGAGGATTTCTCTGTACTTTGATAACGTTCGTCCTTATTTTGAAAAGGGATGAACGTGCGTCATTTTATGAAAGTGGAACAAAGCATAAAAATGTGAATAAGAGGAAAGACTAAGACGTGCGAACGGTATTTTGGGTGAAATATTGAAAGTGGATTTTGAACGAGCGTTCCAAGGAGGAACGTCTCTATGATCTGAATGTGATAAGTTGTATGGTATGACCATGGTAAAATCACTGATGGCTGTTCATCCTGATATTCCGTGAGTGCTCGTCCTTATGTAGAGGGGAGTAGGTCATGTGAGGGAATGGCAGGAGGTCCTAGTCCTACTGAGTACTTTGGACTGATAGGGCTAACCTCGGGTGGCAGCTGATGAGTGTTTCCAGTTACCACACCACCCGAGTGCACGAACGCCTGTGGTTACATGGATTCATACAGTCCGGACGGTCGTATTTATGAGAGTTGGATAATTTATTCTATGCTGGTTCATTGTTGTATGTCTTGTATGTAAATTCCTTATGTTAAATTGTATGTGAGTTGTATGAATTAAATTACCTAAGCTTACCCTTGCAATTCCTTGTGTTGTCTACTGTTTATGTACATCCGTCTTGTCAATGCAATGATCATCCGTGTGGATGTGAGCAGATGGAGAGGTGCCACTTGAAGAAATGCTGGAAGAAGAAATTTTGGAGGATGCCAATCTGGTTGAAGTAGAGGTTAAAGCCGAACAATAGAGCGCTCGTTTATTAGTAGCAGTCAGTAGTTCTGGATTGTATTTTGGGACGTTCGGTTACTTAGTTTTGGAAAGCCGTTCGTCCAGAACTTGGAGTTTTGTAGATAGATTTTGAACCCTGTATATTTTTGTACGTTTGGCTGTTATTAGCTGCTGTAATTTAAGACTGCACTGTTAATTCTGTAAATGTGATTAGTTCTAATTTATGGTAATTACTATTTATTGGGATGTTACATTTATTGGTATTAGAGCAGTTTTGTTCCTTAAAGGACATTGTAGGTTATGGGTACACTGTGTTCTTGTTGTGTGCTTAATATGTGTTTAACGATTTATTTCTCAACTCTTTGAACATGACTAACACTCGTTTTTCTCTGTTCCAGAGAACGAATGGCTCTTAGGCTTCCCCCTCCTCCACAACCAAATGAATCTGATACGTCCAACAACACCAGGTTGTTGGAATCCGTAATTGATAGGCTACAGCAACAGAATGTCACGTTGATGGAGCAAAACGCTACTCTGATGCAGCAAAATCATAACGCCATGCAGAGTATGGAGGCCGCTCGCGCCAACACAGAAGCGACGCAGAGGCAACTGATGGACATCCTTGCCGCTACCAGGGGCACGGCAGGGGCATCATCTTCCAACGCTGCTCAGCCTGCTGTTGAATGGAGTTTGGAGAGTTTCCTACAACACCACCCTGCCAAATTCAATGGAAAAGGTCTCCCGGATGAAGTGGATCAGTGGTTGAGGGATATGGAAAGAATTTTTTAGTTCTTGATTACTTGTCTACTATTTTTAGTTCTTGATTGTGAATGATTTATTGAGTTTCTAATTTGAGTTCATAGTTTCTAGCTAGATTTTACAATTTCTTTTAATAGAATTGAATAGTTTTTACATGAAATGTGAGTTTCGAACTAGTTTTGACAGATTTTATCTTTGTGAGATTTGAACCTTGCCTTACTTTCTTTCACTGTGTGATGCGTTCCTGTTTATTTACATTTCAGAACTTGTATTGTTTATGTTATGCATTCGTGAATGATTTATGCATTCATTTTTCATAACACCTCCCTTTGATATGTTAATTAATGTGATTATTCTATTTGTATGGTTTATTACTGTATTTATGGGATGTTATAAGTTTTCAAAACAAAAAATAAAATTTAGAGAAATAAAAATAAAGACAACCATTTAAATTTTTATACACAATTAAATAATAAATGAAATCATTTAACTTAAATAATGAGTGATCAAACTATAAAATTTAACATTTTAATAATAAATATTTTTTTTACACAAAATAGTCTGTCACATTTAGAAAATAATTGAATGATTAAATTTATGTTTAAATATAAAATCTGTTTTAGTTTGTAAAATATTTAAAATTAAAATGAATATAAGGTATAAGAAAAAAAAATTCATTGGACGGTCAACCAATGAGGCTAGCGAATCTAAAAGGCAACCGAGAGGGTTGGACGGTCGACCAATGAGGCTAGCGAATCTAAAAGGCAACCGAGAGGGTAGTGATGTCTTTTCACCGTGAAAGGTTAATAGAGGTGGCGCCAACATAATGTCACGTGGCAGTGCATTAAATAAGCTCCCACTCACACATCACTTGCCACCTCACGGTAACTGTTTTCCTTTTTCTCTTTGAGTTTTCTTTTCTCTCTCTTCAGTTCTCAATTCGCATTCATTATGCACTCATCAGAGCATCGTTCTTCTCAGCGTGCGTTTCCGTTGCAGCAATGGAGTTTGAGCGCCCAACCGCCGCACCGCTCAACTCGCCATGACTACGACGAGGCCTCCATGGAGCGCAGCAAGAGCTTCGTCAACGCCTTGCAAGTTTCCTCTCTCTTATCTCTTATTTTTTCTTCTTTGCCGTTCTTGCTTTAATTTGAGGTCTGTGTTTGTTTGATTGACTTCACCAATGGCATTTCGGATGCATTTTTTCTTTTTCCTTTTCGCAATTTCATTCGTCGCGTATCTTCTCAGCGTGCGTTTTCGGTTCCGTTGCAGCAATGGAGTATGAGCGCCCAACCGCCGCACCGCTCAACTCCGCCATGACCTACGACGAGGCCTCCATGGTTTCGTCAACGCCTTGCAGGTTTTTTCTCGCTTATCTCTTATCTTTTCTCTTTTCTTTACCGTTCTTGTTTTAATTTCAGATGTCTGTTTGGTTGACTTTGCCGTTCTTTGCAGTTTGGGAGTTGTTTTCTTTTAGGTAAATGTTTTCCAATGTGTGGGGTTGGGGTTGGGGTTGGGTTGGCTTTCTTTCTGCTTTTATCTGTCATGCAGTGGTTGTCGTATCACTGGTTCACCTTGTTGTTGCTGGTTTATTACACAAGTCACTTTTGTTTATAGTGAGTACACAAATCACTTATGGTTGTCACCTGTGTGCAAACAACTTCTAATTATAATGTTTGGACCTTCCCTTATAGATAAGACTTTGCAGAAAAAAATAATAAGAACCTCAAGTGGTGAACAAGTTTAACTGTTTAAGTTTAATTCATGCTATAGAAAGTTACAAAAATTACAATAGCTTTGGACACTCACAAACAATACTTAACACACCACTATAACACTGGAAAATTGAAAGAATTAGAGATTAGGATGTCTACATAGGCTACGGAGGTTAGACCATCTAGGGTGCCAACATTGGGATCTTGTAAGTTGATGGTTATTGGATTTGCCTGATTTTAACAATCATAATGAGCTTTTAGACCATCACATCTAAGGTGCTAAGTTTTTGAAGGGTTATATGAATCATGCAAAGAGTTAAAGTTTGACACTATGAATTCTCGAGCTTTGAAGTTAATTGGTTATGGTGTTGAGAATTTTAAAGTTTATGTACTTTTTAAGTCTAACTAAGTACTGTTTCTTTGTACTCATGTCATGTCCATGATTTTATACAACTAGTGCTAAATTTTATACAATCTGCCACGATACTTAATTTTACTTACTATATTATTTCCCACCAAAATGTCTAATTCATGTTTCTCACTATTTTTTTTTCAAAGTGGTGTAAATAATTATGGTGTTTTCTATGCGTTCTACTGGCTTGTAAACACAAGGCAAATAAATAAATTTAAAATAATTCAGAGAGTTTTTAAGCGTGATAATTGAGAAAAATAAATTAATTTCAGATCTTTCTAAGCTAATTGTATTTTTTTTATTAAGTTGTGTTTAGGGTCTAATTTATTGTTTTTATGACATTTTTGATTTACAGAGTAAAATTCTTGATTTTGTAAATGTGTTAATACAATGATTTTAGCTATTATTTTAGGGTAATTATAATTTTGATTAATTCTAACTTAGTAAAAACTATAATTCTCATTTTAATTCCTAGATACAGTGGAGATTAATAATTGTTCTGTGAATTCTATTCCATTAAAAAAGAAACTAGGATTTTATTGTGTTGAGAGTTAGTTCACTGTCATTTCAATTTAAGGATTTTAACTAATAAGTTCTTTTATTTATAATTTTTACTAACGAGCTTTTGATTTTGACTGAGTTTCTAGCTTTGTTTTTGTTTTTGCATGCGGTACATACTACATAGTATTACAACTATGTGTTATTTTTTTACTTGAATAATAGTAAATAAATAAATAAGTATAAAATACTATCAACTAATACATGATTAAATTGAATGAATTTTTAAGAAAATAAAAACTTAATTGAAAAATAAATAACTTTCTATAGTTTAAATGTTTATTTTTTTCCTTTCAGTTTTAAAAAAATTAAAGAAAAGCAGAATAAGATTTTCTTTATAAAAGGTTTAAAGTGTATAAAAGGAAATCAGTGGAAGTGTATAAAAGGTTAAAACTGTATGAAGTTTTTTAATTTTTCTTTATCTGAACATAATGTATTCATGTTCCAATAGGTCTTTTATTTCAGTTTAAGGAGTTTAAGGAATAAAGGCACATTATTCAAAAAAATTCATGAAGCTTGGTAGCAAAAACGCACCTTGTGTAGTTATTCAATAATCATCACAATTCATTAGGATTTAGGATGTTATTATTAGTATTTTGTTGTTTTCTTATAACTTGTTATTTTCACCCTATCTTTTACCTTCTAATCATATTTCTATCATTAATTTGACTTTACGAAGACATAAAAGCTTTGAATTTTACTTCATAATTTCAGGTGGTACACTTTTTCTATTTCATAGAAAGGCTTTGAGGTACTTTAGAAAGTATGGATATAATTGGAGAAAGAAAAAGGATGGAAAGACGGTGAAAGAAGCTCATGAGGTTTCTTATTCTATTTCATAGCTAGTTTCTTTTACTGTTTTAAGAGATTTCAGTTTTATTTTGCTTTTATAAAATATCTTTGCTGTTTCAAGAGTAGTAGTTTTAGTTTCTATCCTGTTTTAGTATTCTGTTTCAGATTTGATAGTGAGATTCTTAGTTATTTGTTGTTTTTAGATAGTGAGTTTCTATCCACTTCTCTTAACTTCCTTTTATAGTTTCAAACTTGTTTAGGTCCATACATTGAGGTTCTTAGTTGAGTTTTCCAGGTTTTGCATGATTACTTGTCTACTATTTTTAGTTCTTGATTGTGAATGATTTATTGAGTTTCTAATTTGAGTTCATAGTTTCTAGCTAGATTTTACAATTTCTTTTAATAGAATTGAATAGTTTTTACACAATTTCTTTTAATAGAATTGAATAGTTTTTACATGAAATGTGAGTTTCGAACTAGTTTTGACAGATTTTATCTTTGTGAGATTTGAACCTTGCCTTACTTTCTTTCACTGTGTGATGCGTTCCTGTTTATTTACATTTCAGAACTTGTATTGTTTATGTTATGCATTCGTGAATGATTTATGCATTCATTTTTCATAACACCTCCCTTTGATATGTTAATTAATGTGATTATTCTATTTGTATGGTTTATTACTGTATTTATGGGATGTTATAAGTTTTCAAAACAAAAAATAAAATTTAGAGAAATAAAAATAAAGACAACCATTTAAATTTTTATACACAATTAAATAATAAATGAAATCATTTAACTTAAATAATGAGTGATCAAACTATAAAATTTAACATTTTAATAATAAATATTTTTTTTACACAAAATAGTCTGTCACATTTAGAAAATAATTGAATGATTAAATTTATGTTTAAATATAAAATCTGTTTTAGTTTGTAAAATATTTAAAATTAAAATGAATATAAGGTATAAGAAAAAAAAATTCATTGGACGGTCAACCAATGAGGCTAGCGAATCTAAAAGGCAACCGAGAGGGTTGGACGGTCGACCAATGAGGCTAGCGAATCTAAAAGGCAACCGAGAGGGTAGTGATGTCTTTTCACCGTGAAAGGTTAATAGAGGTGGCGCCAACATAATGTCACGTGGCAGTGCATTAAATAAGCTCCCACTCACACATCACTTGCCACCTCACGGTAACTGTTTTCCTTTTTCTCTTTGAGTTTTCTTTTCTCTCTCTTCAGTTCTCAATTCGCATTCATTATGCACTCATCAGAGCATCGTTCTTCTCAGCGTGCGTTTCCGTTGCAGCAATGGAGTTTGAGCGCCCAACCGCCGCACCGCTCAACTCGCCATGACTACGACGAGGCCTCCATGGAGCGCAGCAAGAGCTTCGTCAACGCCTTGCAAGTTTCCTCTCTCTTATCTCTTATTTTTTCTTCTTTGCCGTTCTTGCTTTAATTTGAGGTCTGTGTTTGTTTGATTGACTTCACCAATGGCATTTCGGATGCATTTTCTCTTTTTCCTTTTCGCAATTTCATTCGTCGCGTATCTTCTCAGCGTGCGTTTTCGGTTCCGTTGCAGCAATGGAGTATGAGCGCCCAACCGCCGCACCGCTCAACTCCGCCATGACCTACGACGAGGCCTCCATGGTTTCGTCAACGCCTTGCAGGTTTTTTCTCGCTTATCTCTTATCTTTTCTCTTTTCTTTACCGTTCTTGTTTTAATTTCAGATGTCTGTTTGGTTGACTTTGCCGTTCTTTGCAGTTTGGGAGTTGTTTTCTTTTAGGTAAATGTTTTCCAATGTGTGGGGTTGGGGTTGGGGTTGGGTTGGCTTTCTTTCTGCTTTTATCTGTCATGCAGTGGTTGTCGTATCACTGGTTCACCTTGTTGTTGCTGGTTTATTACACAAGTCACTTTTGTTTATAGTGAGTACACAAATCACTTATGGTTGTCACCTGTGTGCAAACAACTTCTAATTATAATGTTTGGACCTTCCCTTATAGATAAGACTTTGCAGAAAAAAATAATAAGAACCTCAAGTGGTGAACAAGTTTAACTGTTTAAGTTTAATTCATGCTATAGAAAGTTACAAAAATTACAATAGCTTTGGACACTCACAAACAATACTTAACACACCACTATAACACTGGAAAATTGAAAGAATTAGAGATTAGGATGTCTACATAGGCTACGGAGGTTAGACCATCTAGGGTGCCAACATTGGGATCTTGTAAGTTGATGGTTATTGGATTTGCCTGATTTTAACAATCATAATGAGCTTTTAGACCATCACATCTAAGGTGCTAAGTTTTTGAAGGGTTATATGAATCATGCAAAGAGTTAAAGTTTGACACTATGAATTCTCGAGCTTTGAAGTTAATTGGTTATGGTGTTGAGAATTTTAAAGTTTATGTACTTTTTAAGTCTAACTAAGTACTGTTTCTTTGTACTCATGTCATGTCCATGATTTTATACAACTAGTGCTAAATTTTATACAATCTGCCACGATACTTAATTTTACTTACTATATTATTTCCCACCAAAATGTCTAATTCATGTTTCTCACTATTTTTTTTTCAAAGTGGTGTAAATAATTATGGTGTTTTCTATGCGTTCTACTGGCTTGTAAACACAAGGCAAATAAATAAATTTAAAATAATTCAGAGAGTTTTTAAGCGTGATAATTGAGAAAAATAAATTAATTTCAGATCTTTCTAAGCTAATTGTATTTTTTTTATTAAGTTGTGTTTAGGGTCTAATTTATTGTTTTTATGACATTTTTGATTTACAGAGTAAAATTCTTGATTTTGTAAATGTGTTAATACAATGATTTTAGCTATTATTTTAGGGTAATTATAATTTTGATTAATTCTAACTTAGTAAAAACTATAATTCTCATTTTAATTCCTAGATACAGTGGAGATTAATAATTGTTCTGTGAATTCTATTCCATTAAAAAAGAAACTAGGATTTTATTGTGTTGAGAGTTAGTTCACTGTCATTTCAATTTAAGGATTTTAACTAATAAGTTCTTTTATTTATAATTTTTACTAACGAGCTTTTGATTTTGACTGAGTTTCTAGCTTTGTTTTTGTTTTTGCATGCGGTACATACTACATAGTATTACAACTATGTGTTATTTTTTTACTTGAATAATAGTAAATAAATAAATAAGTATAAAATACTATCAACTAATACATGATTAAATTGAATGAATTTTTAAGAAAATAAAAACTTAATTGAAAAATAAATAACTTTCTATAGTTTAAATGTTTATTTTTTTCCTTTCAGTTTTAAAAAAATTAAAGAAAAGCAGAATAAGATTTTCTTTATAAAAGGTTTAAAGTGTATAAAAGGAAATCAGTGGAAGTGTATAAAAGGTTAAAACTGTATGAAGTTTTTTAATTTTTCTTTATCTGAACATAATGTATTCATGTTCCAATAGGTCTTTTATTTCAGTTTAAGGAGTTTAAGGAATAAAGGCACATTATTCAAAAAAATTCATGAAGCTTGGTAGCAAAAACGCACCTTGTGTAGTTATTCAATAATCATCACAATTCATTAGGATTTAGGATGTTATTATTAGTATTTTGTTGTTTTCTTATAACTTGTTATTTTCACCCTATCTTTTACCTTCTAATCATATTTCTATCATTAATTTGACTTTACGAAGACATAAAAGCTTTGAATTTTACTTCATAATTTCAGGTGGTACACTTTTTCTATTTCATAGAAAGGCTTTGAGGTACTTTAGAAAGTATGGATATAATTGGAGAAAGAAAAAGGATGGAAAGACGGTGAAAGAAGCTCATGAGGTTTCTTATTCTATTTCATAGCTAGTTTCTTTTACTGTTTTAAGAGATTTCAGTTTTATTTTGCTTTTATAAAATATCTTTGCTGTTTCAAGAGTAGTAGTTTTAGTTTCTATCCTGTTTTAGTATTCTGTTTCAGATTTGATAGTGAGATTCTTAGTTATTTGTTGTTTTTAGATAGTGAGTTTCTATCCACTTCTCTTAACTTCCTTTTATAGTTTCAAACTTGTTTAGGTCCATACATTGAGGTTCTTAGTTGAGTTTTCCAGGTTTTGCATGATTACTTGTCTACTATTTTTAGTTCTTGATTGTGAATGATTTATTGAGTTTCTAATTTGAGTTCATAGTTTCTAGCTAGATTTTACAATTTCTTTTAATAGAATTGAATAGTTTTTACACAATTTCTTTTAATAGAATTGAATAGTTTTTACATGAAATGTGAGTTTCGAACTAGTTTTGACAGATTTTATCTTTGTGAGATTTGAACCTTGCCTTACTTTCTTTCACTGTGTGATGCGTTCCTGTTTATTTACATTTCAGAACTTGTATTGTTTATGTTATGCATTCGTGAATGATTTATGCATTCATTTTTCATAACACCTCCCTTTGATATGTTAATTAATGTGATTATTCTATTTGTATGGTTTATTACTGTATTTATGGGATGTTATAAGTTTTCAAAACAAAAAATAAAATTTAGAGAAATAAAAATAAAGACAACCATTTAAATTTTTATACACAATTAAATAATAAATGAAATCATTTAACTTAAATAATGAGTGATCAAACTATAAAATTTAACATTTTAATAATAAATATTTTTTTTACACAAAATAGTCTGTCACATTTAGAAAATAATTGAATGATTAAATTTATGTTTAAATATAAAATCTGTTTTAGTTTGTAAAATATTTAAAATTAAAATGAATATAAGGTATAAGAAAAAAAAATTCATTGGACGGTCAACCAATGAGGCTAGCGAATCTAAAAGGCAACCGAGAGGGTTGGACGGTCGACCAATGAGGCTAGCGAATCTAAAAGGCAACCGAGAGGGTAGTGATGTCTTTTCACCGTGAAAGGTTAATAGAGGTGGCGCCAACATAATGTCACGTGGCAGTGCATTAAATAAGCTCCCACTCACACATCACTTGCCACCTCACGGTAACTGTTTTCCTTTTTCTCTTTGAGTTTTCTTTTCTCTCTCTTCAGTTCTCAATTCGCATTCATTATGCACTCATCAGAGCATCGTTCTTCTCAGCGTGCGTTTCCGTTGCAGCAATGGAGTTTGAGCGCCCAACCGCCGCACCGCTCAACTCGCCATGACTACGACGAGGCCTCCATGGAGCGCAGCAAGAGCTTCGTCAACGCCTTGCAAGTTTCCTCTCTCTTATCTCTTATTTTTTCTTCTTTGCCGTTCTTGCTTTAATTTGAGGTCTGTGTTTGTTTGATTGACTTCACCAATGGCATTTCGGATGCATTTTCTCTTTTTCCTTTTCGCAATTTCATTCGTCGCGTATCTTCTCAGCGTGCGTTTTCGGTTCCGTTGCAGCAATGGAGTATGAGCGCCCAACCGCCGCACCGCTCAACTCCGCCATGACCTACGACGAGGCCTCCATGGTTTCGTCAACGCCTTGCAGGTTTTTTCTCGCTTATCTCTTATCTTTTCTCTTTTCTTTACCGTTCTTGTTTTAATTTCAGATGTCTGTTTGGTTGACTTTGCCGTTCTTTGCAGTTTGGGAGTTGTTTTCTTTTAGGTAAATGTTTTCCAATGTGTGGGGTTGGGGTTGGGGTTGGGTTGGCTTTCTTTCTGCTTTTATCTGTCATGCAGTGGTTGTCGTATCACTGGTTCACCTTGTTGTTGCTGGTTTATTACACAAGTCACTTTTGTTTATAGTGAGTACACAAATCACTTATGGTTGTCACCTGTGTGCAAACAACTTCTAATTATAATGTTTGGACCTTCCCTTATAGATAAGACTTTGCAGAAAAAAATAATAAGAACCTCAAGTGGTGAACAAGTTTAACTGTTTAAGTTTAATTCATGCTATAGAAAGTTACAAAAATTACAATAGCTTTGGACACTCACAAACAATACTTAACACACCACTATAACACTGGAAAATTGAAAGAATTAGAGATTAGGATGTCTACATAGGCTACGGAGGTTAGACCATCTAGGGTGCCAACATTGGGATCTTGTAAGTTGATGGTTATTGGATTTGCCTGATTTTAACAATCATAATGAGCTTTTAGACCATCACATCTAAGGTGCTAAGTTTTTGAAGGGTTATATGAATCATGCAAAGAGTTAAAGTTTGACACTATGAATTCTCGAGCTTTGAAGTTAATTGGTTATGGTGTTGAGAATTTTAAAGTTTATGTACTTTTTAAGTCTAACTAAGTACTGTTTCTTTGTACTCATGTCATGTCCATGATTTTATACAACTAGTGCTAAATTTTATACAATCTGCCACGATACTTAATTTTACTTACTATATTATTTCCCACCAAAATGTCTAATTCATGTTTCTCACTATTTTTTTTTCAAAGTGGTGTAAATAATTATGGTGTTTTCTATGCGTTCTACTGGCTTGTAAACACAAGGCAAATAAATAAATTTAAAATAATTCAGAGAGTTTTTAAGCGTGATAATTGAGAAAAATAAATTAATTTCAGATCTTTCTAAGCTAATTGTATTTTTTTTATTAAGTTGTGTTTAGGGTCTAATTTATTGTTTTTATGACATTTTTGATTTACAGAGTAAAATTCTTGATTTTGTAAATGTGTTAATACAATGATTTTAGCTATTATTTTAGGGTAATTATAATTTTGATTAATTCTAACTTAGTAAAAACTATAATTCTCATTTTAATTCCTAGATACAGTGGAGATTAATAATTGTTCTGTGAATTCTATTCCATTAAAAAAGAAACTAGGATTTTATTGTGTTGAGAGTTAGTTCACTGTCATTTCAATTTAAGGATTTTAACTAATAAGTTCTTTTATTTATAATTTTTACTAACGAGCTTTTGATTTTGACTGAGTTTCTAGCTTTGTTTTTGTTTTTGCATGCGGTACATACTACATAGTATTACAACTATGTGTTATTTTTTTACTTGAATAATAGTAAATAAATAAATAAGTATAAAATACTATCAACTAATACATGATTAAATTGAATGAATTTTTAAGAAAATAAAAACTTAATTGAAAAATTGTGAGACCCTTAATAATTAGCTTAAGTTAATCCTGATATCTCACCCTTAATGCTTGCCACCTCATTCCCAGCCATTTAAAACCACTCCCTAGACTGATCCCATTCCCTCTGACGTGCACAAAACACCACGCCCATCATTCTCTGATTTCATTAAAACGCACTAAAGTCTGCATGCAAGCATGCCACTTGTCATGTTGGAAGTTTCTGAAATCAGAGTTGGTGTGCATGTGGCTACATGTGAGTAGTTCTCAAATTTTAACGTTAGTTTAACAAAATCAGACTTTTCGAAAAAACACTTTCACTTACACGAACTCATCTTCAACCTCTGAAACTCACCCTTTCATATTCTCCAACTTCTCTCTTGAAACAGTGAACTTCCTTTTTACTGTAAAAACTTATATCTCTTCTCCAATCACGATTTCAGCACCATAGGAGAGTTCGTCCAGCCTTGATCTTCATTTTGGACCGAACAGAAATTAAATCCAACCTGGTAAGTCTCTTCGCGGTAGTTCATCCTTTAGGTTCCTGGAAAATAGGATTTTTAGTTGCATGCAAACTGGTATACTGAGTGTTCTGTAAAATTTGGTTAGATTCTAGTTCGGAAGAGTCAAGATCATAAGAAAAAAAAGTGTTGGACAAAGCCATTTCTACACCTAGGACAAGTTTGAATTTCAATCCGGGTAAGGGAAGTTTATATGTTTAATTTATACTGTTTGATTTATGATCTGAGATGCATATATGGAAAGCATGATGTTTGAGTATTTAGAAACGTTTACTGATATGGAATATGATTTCTGGTTTGTTTTGCATGTGTGAAAAATATGAAGTTGAGTTGTTAGAAATGATCACTGATATCTGATATGCATTCTGGTTTGGATGAATCTGTCATGAACTGATACGGCTTGTATGAATTATATTTGATGTTGAATTTGATTTAAATGCATGTTGAGTTGATTATGGATGAATGGAGAATGGCTATTGTGTGGTTGGAATGATTTTAAATGTTGAAATCTGCATGATGATGATGTTTGAAGGGAATTAAACCTGAAATGGAAGTATAAAGTTGGAAAATGGAAATCTGGAAAAATTCTGCTAAGTGTGAAAAATCTAAATTTTCTGATCATTCTCTGTTGCTAAAAGGTCGTTCGTCACTGTACGGTCTTAGACCGTTCGGTTTTTGGTTAACATGACTTAGATTGGAATTCATTCATTTGGAATGAATTCTGCTCGAGAACGAGCGTCCCCCAATTGAGTGAATGAGCGTTCGTTCTGCTCAGTATAGATCAATATTTAAAACTTTATAAATAAGTGACGTTCGGTCTTAAGTCGAGCGTTCGTCCTCAATGACGTTCGGCCTCATGTCGAGCGTTCGTCCTTATTGTTGTTCGACCTTATGTCGAACGTTAGTTCTAGAGAGCGTTCGTCCTTATACTGAACGTTCGTCCAAAGTTGGCGTTCGGTCCTATACCGAAACGCTCGTCCTATAAAGCGCTTGGGTTATAACCAGCGTTAGTGCTGATTCGTGCTTGGTCATTGACCTAGCGTTCGTCCACAGCAGGGTTCGGTTTCTAACTGAACGCTCGTCCTTATTATTGAGTTCTGAGCGAACGTAATTGATGTTCGTCCAAATTGAAATTCTGAACGTTCGTTCTTTGACTGGCAGTGCTGTTTTTCTGAAATTCAATTATATTGGTTGTTTATCTAAACATTTTCTTACTGGTTTTATCCTTTGGATTCTACCTGAACTCTGTACACTCAAAATCTTTCTAAGTATCATCCACCTCTTTAAAAGATCAGTATTTTCAAATTATTAAGTATTGAAACGTATTAAGTGAGTACACGGTTCGTTTCTTTTATTCAGAAACGCGTGGTCAAAAGTACTGTAATACTTTCGTTTTATTTGATCAAAGAATGAATGTTGTAAAATGTTAAGGGAATGAAACACAGAATGAGAAAGGGAATAAAGAGAACTGGTTATTATGAACGAATGATATATTTTGAAGAAATTATTGGAAGTGGATATTAAAGAGCGTTCCAAGGAGGAACGTCTCTGATGTGTTGAATGTGAAATATTGAATGGTAAAGTATGAACCTGGATAAGTTAGGACTCGCTGTCCGTCCTGATATTCCGTGATACTCATCTTCACGTAGAAGGGGGTAGTCATGCGTGGGAATGGCAGGAGGTTCTTCGTTCATCGCTTAGATATGGGCGAGGGACTAACCTCGAGTGGCAGCTGTTTAATGTTATCCAGTTACTACATCACTCGGGTGCAAGGACGCTTGTAACTACATGGTTCATACAGTCCGGACAGTCTGTCTTTTATATTTATTTTATGATTGCGAATTGATAATTTATGTGCTGCACGTTTGAATTGATATGTGAACGTATGTGTTAATTGTATAAATTAAATATTATAAGCTTACCCTTGCGTTTTCCATTGTGTTGTCTATTGTCCATGTACTTCCGTCTTGTCAAATGCAATGATCATCCGTTGTGGATGTGAGCAGATGGTGGTGCATCCCTTGAAACAATGCTGGAAGAAGAAAATTTGGAGGATGCCAACTTGGTAGAAGTGGAAGTTAAATCGGAGCAGTAGAGATTAGATCCATAGTAGCTGTTAGTTATTTTCTGTACTGTATTTTAACAGTTCTGTGTACAGTACTGCAGACGCGTTTTATCCAGAACTGTTTTATATTTTGATTAGTTTATGAACACTGTAAAGTGCTGTACTGTATTTTGGTATACTGTATATAATTATGCAGACATGTAAATCAGTACTGGTTTTAGTAAATTAGATGAATTCTGAACATTTTAAGTTGTACTGTAAATTGCTGTTTTATTTTGGAGCAGCTACTGTAAATATTAGCCAGTAGGCTTTTATTTCTGTTTTAATGCAAAGACTGTTTATGATTACTGTTAATTGTAATTAATTCTGAATTATAGTGATTACTGTATTTTGGGATGTTACATTTATTGGTATCAGAGCAGTTTTGTTCTTGTTAAAGGACACTGTAGGGTTATGAGTGCACTGTGTTTTGCTGTGTGCTTATTGTATGTTTAATGAGTTACTTTATTTTAACTCTTGAACATAACTAACGTTAGTTTGTTTTCTCTGTATCCAGAGAACAAATGGCACCTAGATTGCCTCCTCCTCCTCAACCGAATGAGTCCGAGACGTCCAGCAACACTAGATTGTTGGAAACCGTGGTGGAAAGACTGCATCAACAGAATACCACGTTACTGGAGCAGAATGCTACCTTGATGCAGCAAAACCAAGCTGCTATGCAAGGTTTGGAGGCTTCGCGTGTTAATTCTGAAAACACGCAAAGACAATTGATGGAGATACTGGCTGCAACTAGAGGTGCGCCTGGAGCATCTTCTTCAAACGCTGCCCAACCAAATGCCGAATGGAGTTTGGAGAGTTTTCTCCAACACCATCCATCTAAATTCAATGGAAAGGGCCTCCCTGATGAGGCAGACCAATGGTTAGGGGACATGGAGAGAATCTTCAACGCAAAGAGGTGTCCGGACGAGAACAGGTTGTCTTACACAGAATATTTGTTGACTGGGGAAGCAAGCCATTGGTGGGCGAGCACAAGAGCTATTCTGGTAGAAGCTCAACGTCCTGTCACTTGGGAAGTATTTCGTAGTAAGTTTTACGAGGAGTATTTCCCTGACAGCGTACGGTTTGCGAAGGAAGTGGAGTTTTTACAACTGGTTCAAGGTGGGATGACAGTTTCAGAATATACCAACAAGTTCAAGCACCTTGTTCGGTTTTATACGATGGCCACCAACGAGGAGTGGCAGTGTAGGAAGTTTGAGAACGGCCTAAGGAGTGACTTGAAAGTCATGATTTCAAGCTTGTGCATAAGGACATTTCCTGCCATGGTTGAGAGGGCTAAGGTGTTGGAGAAGAACATGGCAGAGGCTGAACGACATAAGAAACAGCAACAAGTGAGTAGGGGACCAATAGTGTCCAGAGGAGGTTCTGTTCAAAGAAGATTACCTTACGCTCGTCCAAACCAACCAGCTAATACAAGCGGATCACAAGCGATCGTTCCTGTTGGACAGCCTGTACAAGGGAACGTTATTTGTTACCGGTGTGGAGGACCACACTATAGAAATGCATGCCCTCAACTAGCTGGAGGAAAGTACTGCAGTCTTTGTGGAAGGAACGGACACTCAAATAACGAGTGTAATATGAGTGGACGGGCAGTGACGAGACCACCTGTTGCTGGAAGGAATCAACCGAGAGGTGGTAGAGCACAAGCAGCGGGTCGTGTGTATGCAATAACTGGGGCGGAAGCAGCTAACTCAGGTAACCTTATAACCAGTGAATGCTTGCTGTGTGGAGTATCCTGTCATGTGTTGTTTGATTCGGGGGCGACTCACTCCTTCATCTCGAAGGCGTGTGTTGAGAAATTGGGATTAGTGGAGAGGAATATGCAGTTCGACCTGGTGGTTTCTACCCCGGCAGCTGGAGAGATTAGGACGTCTACTGTATGCATTAGATGTCCTATTGTGGTTGAGGGACGTAGTTACAAGGTGAATTTAATTTGCTTACCTCTCCAAGGGTTGGAGGTGATTCTAGGGATGGATTGGTTGACCACCAATCACATTCTTATAGATTGTGGTAACAAGGAATTGGTGTTTCCTAATGATGAAGAAGAAGAGTTAACAGTAACGCTTGGCCAGTTGAAGGAAGATATAATGGAAGGTGCAAGCTGTTTTCTCATCATGACGCATGAAGACCAAGAGCTTGGAGATTTGAGACATGAACGAACGTCCGCTATTGGCAGTCGAGAGAGAACGTCAGTTGTGGAGGAATTTATGGACGTTTTTCCAGATGAGATACCAGGGTTGCCTCCTGTTAGAGAAGTTGAATTCACCATTGATTTGGTGACAACGGCAGCCCCTATATCCGTTCAGCCATACCGGATGGCACCTGCGGAATTGGTTGAACTCAAGAAGCAGATTGAGGAGCTTATGGAGAAACAATTCATTAGACCGAGTGTGTCACCATGGGGAGCGCCTGTACTCTTAGTGAAGAAGAAGGATGGCAGCTCTCGGTTGTGCATAGATTACAGGCAATTAAACAAGCTGACCATCAAGAATAAATACCCTTTACCAAGGATAGATGATTTGCTAGATCAACTGCATGGAGCTGCAGTGTTCTCAAAGATTGATTTGAGATCCGGTTATCATCAAATCAGAGTTAAAGATGAAGACATCCATAAGACAGCGTTCAGGTCACGGTATGGACATTATGAATATGTGGTGATGCCATTTGGAGTGACGAACGCTCCAGCCGTGTTTATGGAGTACATGAATCGCATCTTCAGGCCCTATTTGGACGAGTTCGTAGTTGTATTCATAGATGATATTCTCATCTATTCCAAGACCGAAGAGGAGCATGAGAAACATCTTAGACTGGTACTTGGAGTGTTACGTGAGAAGGAATTGTATGCAAAATTATCTAAGTGTGAATTCTGGATGAAGGAAATCCAGTTTTTGGGGCATGTGGTGTCGGCTGGAGGCATTGCAGTGGATCCTTCAAAGGTGAGAGCAGTGTTAGATTGGAAGAGCCCGCGTTCGGTCACTGAGGTGAGGAGTTTTGTTGGACTTGCGGGCTACTACAGACGCTTTATAGAGGGGTTCGCCAAGATAGTGGCTCCTCTTACCCAGTTAACTAGGAAGGATCAGCCGTTCGCGTGGACTGATGTGTGTGAGGAACGTTTCCAAGAGCTGAAGCGTAAGTTGACAAGCGCTCCTGTGCTGATCATTCCAGACACGTCCAGACCCTTTGAAGTGTACTGTGATGCGTCTCATCAAGGTTTGGGCTGTGTGCTTATGCAAGAGAAAAGGGCAGTAGCGTACGCGTCTCGCCAATTGAAGATTCATGAACGTAACTATCCAACGCACGACTTAGAGCTGGCAGCAGTCGTTTTTGCATTGAAGATTTGGAGGCATTTTCTATACGGATCAACATTCCAAGTCTTCAGTGACCACAAGAGCCTCAAATATTTATTTGATCAGAAAGAGCTGAACATGAGGCAGAGGCGTTGGTTGGAATTTCTAAAAGACTATGAGTTTGAACTGTTGTATCATCCTGGGAAGGCCAATGTGGTGGCGGACGCACTAAGCAGGAAGGCAGTGCATGTCTCATTAATGATGGTGAAGGAGCTGCACTTAGTGGAGAGTTTCAGAGATCTGAGATTACAGTTTGAGTTGGAGCCTAGCAGTATCAAATGCTGTAACCTTAGAATAGCTAGCGATGTATTTGATCGAATCAGAATGAAGCAGCGTGAGGATGAAGATCTGGTGAAGATATTAAACTCACTCGTTTCAAAGAAAGATAAGGAATTCAATACAGGAACGGATGGCATGCTGCGTTACAAAGGTAGGACGTGCATTCCTAACGATGGCGAGCTGAAGCGGATTATTCTGGATGAAGGCCATCACAGTCGTCTTAGTATACACCCTGGCATGACCAAGATGTATCAAGACCTCCGAAAATCGTTTTGGTGGCCTGGGATGAAGAGTGATGTTGCACGCTTTGTGGCATCTTGTTTGACTTGCCAACGTGCTAAGGCAGAACACCAACGTCCAGGAGGATTGCTTCAACCATTGGAGATCCCAGAGTGGAAGTGGGACAGCATTTCTATGGATTTCGTGACCCATCTGCCACGTACGGTCCGGAATCATGATTCAATTTGGGTGATCGTGGACAGATTAACGAAGAGCGCACACTTCTTAGCCGTGAATCTGAAGATGTCAATGACAAATTTGGCTAAGTTGTACATCAAGGAGATAATTCGTCTTCATGGAGTGCCTTCAAGCATAGTTTCTGACCGAGACACGAGATTCACATCTCGGTTTTGGCAATCTTTGCAAGGTGAATTAGGAAGCAGGCTGCAGATGAGTTCAGCATATCACCCTCAGACGGATGGACAGTCTGAACGTACAATCCAGACTTTAGAAGACTTATTGAGGACGTGCGTCCTGGACCACTTAGGCGCTTGGGATGAAGTATTGCCACTGGTGGAATTCACGTATAACAACAGTTTCCAGTCTAGCATTGGTATGGCGCCTTTTGAAGCACTTTATGGGAGAAGATGCCGAACACCACTTTGCTGGTTTCAAGAGGGAGAGAACGTGCTAACTGGACCTGAGCTCATCCAGCAAACAACCGATAAGGTTAAGTTGATTCAAGACAGGTTGAAAACGTCTTTGAGCAGGCAGAAATCCTATGCTGATAGGAGGAGAAGACCACTGGAATTCGCTACAGGTGATCATGTGTTTCTAAGACTGAATCCAATCACTGGAGTGGGAAGAGTTGTTCGTCCAAAGAAGCTGTCTCCTAAGTTCATAGGGCCGTATCAAATTTTAAGGAAGATTGGACCAGTAGCCTATGAACTTGCGTTGCCTCCTCAATTATCAAATCTGCATCCAGTCTTCCATGTGTCTCAGCTTAGGAGATACATATCTAATCCTTCTCATGTATTGGAACTGGAAAACATTCAACTGCGTCCAGATAGAACGTTGGAACTGCAACCAGTTCGCATTGAAGATGAACGTGCTAAGCTGCATAAAGGAAAAGACATCCGTTTGGTAAAGATTGTATGGGACGAAAAGACTGGAGATTCAACGTGGGAAGTGGAGAGTGCAATGAGGAATTTATATCCACGCCTATTCACGGGTAAGTTCTAAATTTTCGAGGACGAAAATTTTTGTAGTTAGGGAGAATGTGAGACCCTTAATAATTAGCTTAAGTTAATCCTGATATCTCACCCTTAATGCTTGCCACCTCATTCCCAGCCATTTAAAACCACTCCCTAGACTGATCCCATTCCCTCTGACGTGCACAAAACACCACGCCCATCATTCTCTGATTTCATTAAAACGCACTAAAGTCTGCATGCAAGCATGCCACTTGTCATGTTGGAAGTTTCTGAAATCAGAGTTGGTGTGCATGTGGCTACATGTGAGTAGTTCTCAAATTTTAACGTTAGTTTAACAAAATCAGACTTTTCGAAAAAACACTTTCACTTACACGAACTCATCTTCAACCTCTGAAACTCACCCTTTCATATTCTCCAACTTCTCTCTTGAAACAGTGAACTTCCTTTTTACTGTAAAAACTTATATCTCTTCTCCAATCACGATTTCAGCACCATAGGAGAGTTCGTCCAGCCTTGATCTTCATTTTGGACCGAACAGAAATT
This sequence comes from Vigna umbellata, assembly GCF_029865625.1. NCBI lineage: Eukaryota > Viridiplantae > Streptophyta > Magnoliopsida > Fabales > Fabaceae > Vigna > Vigna umbellata. The sequence goes on along the minus strand of NC_142171.1, from coordinate 49,230,912 downwards.
AAATCCAACCTGGTAAGTCTCTTCGCGGTAGTTCATCCTTTAGGTTCCTGGAAAATAGGATTTTTAGTTGCATGCAAACTGGTATACTGAGTGTTCTGTAAAATTTGGTTAGATTCTAGTTCGGAAGAGTCAAGATCATAAGAAAAAAAAGTGTTGGACAAAGCCATTTCTACACCTAGGACAAGTTTGAATTTCAATCCGGGTAAGGGAAGTTTATATGTTTAATTTATACTGTTTGATTTATGATCTGAGATGCATATATGGAAAGCATGATGTTTGAGTATTTAGAAACGTTTACTGATATGGAATATGATTTCTGGTTTGTTTTGCATGTGTGAAAAATATGAAGTTGAGTTGTTAGAAATGATCACTGATATCTGATATGCATTCTGGTTTGGATGAATCTGTCATGAACTGATACGGCTTGTATGAATTATATTTGATGTTGAATTTGATTTAAATGCATGTTGAGTTGATTATGGATGAATGGAGAATGGCTATTGTGTGGTTGGAATGATTTTAAATGTTGAAATCTGCATGATGATGATGTTTGAAGGGAATTAAACCTGAAATGGAAGTATAAAGTTGGAAAATGGAAATCTGGAAAAATTCTGCTAAGTGTGAAAAATCTAAATTTTCTGATCATTCTCTGTTGCTAAAAGGTCGTTCGTCACTGTACGGTCTTAGACCGTTCGGTTTTTGGTTAACATGACTTAGATTGGAATTCATTCATTTGGAATGAATTCTGCTCGAGAACGAGCGTCCCCCAATTGAGTGAATGAGCGTTCGTTCTGCTCAGTATAGATCAATATTTAAAACTTTATAAATAAGTGACGTTCGGTCTTAAGTCGAGCGTTCGTCCTCAATGACGTTCGGCCTCATGTCGAGCGTTCGTCCTTATTGTTGTTCGACCTTATGTCGAACGTTAGTTCTAGAGAGCGTTCGTCCTTATACTGAACGTTCGTCCAAAGTTGGCGTTCGGTCCTATACCGAAACGCTCGTCCTATAAAGCGCTTGGGTTATAACCAGCGTTAGTGCTGATTCGTGCTTGGTCATTGACCTAGCGTTCGTCCACAGCAGGGTTCGGTTTCTAACTGAACGCTCGTCCTTATTATTGAGTTCTGAGCGAACGTAATTGATGTTCGTCCAAATTGAAATTCTGAACGTTCGTTCTTTGACTGGCAGTGCTGTTTTTCTGAAATTCAATTATATTGGTTGTTTATCTAAACATTTTCTTACTGGTTTTATCCTTTGGATTCTACCTGAACTCTGTACACTCAAAATCTTTCTAAGTATCATCCACCTCTTTAAAAGATCAGTATTTTCAAATTATTAAGTATTGAAACGTATTAAGTGAGTACACGGTTCGTTTCTTTTATTCAGAAACGCGTGGTCAAAAGTACTGTAATACTTTCGTTTTATTTGATCAAAGAATGAATGTTGTAAAATGTTAAGGGAATGAAACACAGAATGAGAAAGGGAATAAAGAGAACTGGTTATTATGAACGAATGATATATTTTGAAGAAATTATTGGAAGTGGATATTAAAGAGCGTTCCAAGGAGGAACGTCTCTGATGTGTTGAATGTGAAATATTGAATGGTAAAGTATGAACCTGGATAAGTTAGGACTCGCTGTCCGTCCTGATATTCCGTGATACTCATCTTCACGTAGAAGGGGGTAGTCATGCGTGGGAATGGCAGGAGGTTCTTCGTTCATCGCTTAGATATGGGCGAGGGACTAACCTCGAGTGGCAGCTGTTTAATGTTATCCAGTTACTACATCACTCGGGTGCAAGGACGCTTGTAACTACATGGTTCATACAGTCCGGACAGTCTGTCTTTTATATTTATTTTATGATTGCGAATTGATAATTTATGTGCTGCACGTTTGAATTGATATGTGAACGTATGTGTTAATTGTATAAATTAAATATTATAAGCTTACCCTTGCGTTTTCCATTGTGTTGTCTATTGTCCATGTACTTCCGTCTTGTCAAATGCAATGATCATCCGTTGTGGATGTGAGCAGATGGTGGTGCATCCCTTGAAACAATGCTGGAAGAAGAAAATTTGGAGGATGCCAACTTGGTAGAAGTGGAAGTTAAATCGGAGCAGTAGAGATTAGATCCATAGTAGCTGTTAGTTATTTTCTGTACTGTATTTTAACAGTTCTGTGTACAGTACTGCAGACGCGTTTTATCCAGAACTGTTTTATATTTTGATTAGTTTATGAACACTGTAAAGTGCTGTACTGTATTTTGGTATACTGTATATAATTATGCAGACATGTAAATCAGTACTGGTTTTAGTAAATTAGATGAATTCTGAACATTTTAAGTTGTACTGTAAATTGCTGTTTTATTTTGGAGCAGCTACTGTAAATATTAGCCAGTAGGCTTTTATTTCTGTTTTAATGCAAAGACTGTTTATGATTACTGTTAATTGTAATTAATTCTGAATTATAGTGATTACTGTATTTTGGGATGTTACAAAAATAAATAACTTTCTATAGTTTAAATGTTTATTTTTTTCCTTTCAGTTTTAAAAAAATTAAAGAAAAGCAGAATAAGATTTTCTTTATAAAAGGTTTAAAGTGTATAAAAGGAAATCAGTGGAAGTGTATAAAAGGTTAAAACTGTATGAAGTTTTTTAATTTTTCTTTATCTGAACATAATGTATTCATGTTCCAATAGGTCTTTTATTTCAGTTTAAGGAGTTTAAGGAATAAAGGCACATTATTCAAAAAATTCATGAAGCTTGGTAGCAAAAACGCACCTTGTGTAGTTATTCAATAATCATCACAATTCATTAGGATTTAGGATGTTATTATTAGTATTTTGTTGTTTTCTTATAACTTGTTATTTTCACCCTATCTTTTACCTTCTAATCATATTTCTATCATTAATTTGACTTTACGAAGACATAAAAGCTTTGAATTTTACTTCATAATTTCAGGTGGTACACTTTTTCTATTTCATAGAAAGGCTTTGAGGTACTTTAGAAAGTATGGATATAATATGTACAAAATTCTACAATTTAGTAAGGTGTGGTGGATAATATGTACAAAATTCTACAATTTAATGAGGTGTGGTGGATAATTAGTACCAACTGTTTTGTGCATACAATGGATTACGGCTTTGCTAATCATCATCGGGCAAAGGAGGGTTTAGGAGGTAGAGTTCGTCTTATTTTGTCTGGAGCAACACGTTTATCTGCACATGTGGGGAAGGTTACTTACGGGTTGTGACTTCTTGTAATGTCCGACAAGGATATGGTATGTTCTTTTTAAATATGAGAATCAAACTTATATCATGCTACCACTTTTCAAGAAAAATGTCATTAATTTGATTTCCATGTGATGGTGACACAAACATATGCTCTTAGTTGAAAATGATTTTTATCAACAAATATTGGTATTTTATTTTTATCCAAGGATTACATATGTTATAATATTTTAAAGAGTGTTTGTCACAGTTCAAAATAACACTAGGTAGAATGGAACCAGTTTTATAATTGTTCCCTTGTTGTAAAGGAAGAGTTTCTTGTCTACAATATCAATTGTGCAATTAACCATGATAATTTTACTATGTCTTTCTATTTGTTTTGTTACAAGTGATTTGTACATCTTGTGGGAGTCTTCGCAATAAATACTTTGCAACCCAACTAGGAGCGGAGAAAGTAGTTGACTTCATAAAAGGTATTCTTTGAAATTTGTAATTCCATATATTTCTCGTTCATTTTAGAAAAAATTTCGTTATCTACCGATGAGTTATTATGTTTATCTTTTTCACTATGAAATTATTCAAGTTCATTATTGCTCTAAAACTAATTGAATTTTATTGGCTTTAAGAAAGAATAAGATACTTGCTGAAATGGAAACTGTTACCCAGTGTTTGGGTCCACCAATAACTGTCAACGATCAAAATGTAACAAATGTTTGGTTGAAGATGAAAGATAAGGTACAATATTGCATTTGATTTGTTATGTCTTCAAATATAATTAGTTGTAGTAATTGTCCGCAATTGAAAATTGTTTGTCTTATCATGATTTTTCTTTATTATGTAGCTTGGAGGCTTGAATTATGTACTACTCGATGAAGTCGTAGTTGTTTCCAACGCTACCACCCTCATTATTGGCACTGTTGTGTCCCTCGACTCCCAAGAGCTACTCCTTCAATTGTAGTAGTGACAGATAAGAAATCTTATGTTCTCCTTATGACACTATTTATTTTGAACCAAGAATTGTTTAGCATTGTATGAGTACCATTTGGAGGCATAGGGCATAGGGCGTAGGGCATAGGGCATAGGGCATAGGGCATAGGGCATAGGGCATAGGGCATAGGGCATAGGGCATAGGGCATAGGGCATAGGGCATAGGGCATAGGGCATAGGGCATAGGGCATAGGGCATAGGGCATAGGGCATAGGGCATAGGGCATAGGGCATAGGGCATAGGGCATAGGGCATAGGGCATAGGGCATAGGGCATAGGGCATAGGGCATAGGGCATAGGGCATAGGGCATAGGGCATAGGGCATAGGGCTTAAAGGCTTAGGTCAAAGTATGATTAGGGATTAGGGCTTAATATACTAAGACATAAGACTTGGGCCTTAAAGGTTAGAACTTAGTGCTCTGCCATTTGAGTTCAAATTTGTTCTCAAAGTTTGAATTGCTTCAACTAATGGTTTTTGTTGTTGTGGTTGTTTTCTTTTTAACATTGCTTACTTGTTGTATTTTGTAGATTTTTTTGAAACGGAAATTTAAGTTTCCGAAAGAGGATGAGGCGCACAAATAAAATCAAAACATTATGGTAGAGATATCTTTTCATCTTTTCATTCAAGTATTCCACAGTGTGATGCATTGCTGTTTATTTACATTTCAGAACATTTATTGTTTATGTTATGCATTCATGAATGATTTATGCATTCATTTTTCATAACACCTCTCTTTGATTTTGGACTTGATTTTTATCTCTTTCTACCTCACCTATACCTTGGCCACATTACAAGCCTTGATTGCAGTCCTATTGATCTCGAGTGTATTTCTAATTCAATTGGTGCGATTAGAAGTTTTCCAAGTTTATGATAGGGTAAATTTGCATAATGTGTTGAGAGTTAAACACCTAGATGTTGAAGTCTGAGGTTATTCTTATATTGACATACTATAGAGAGAGACCGAAACACCTCATATCCTAGGACCGGTGGGTTATGCAATTTTCCACCTTCATTTTAGGGCCATTCAGGATTTGTATGATGTATGCAATTTGATGTCCTGTCTATGAATGAGATTTGTCACAATTGTTGTCTGCATACTTTGATTTTTAAATACTGTCTTCTTGCTTGCATGCATTTGGGATAATTAAGGTTGATTTTTCTTTTCCTTTCTTTTTTTATCTATGGGAAAATTATGAGACTTGTAGTTTACGGGCAAAGGCTATGGATGAAGGGCGATTGTTTGAGAAGCTGAAAGGCTCCCAAAAATACAAATTTAGTATGTTCCTATCATATTTTTCTATACTATACTGCAGATAACTTGCCTTTGAATATTTTTAACCTTTGATTTCACGCAGAAATTCAAAAAGATTATATTCTGTTGACTAACAAAGAATATGCGTCAGACATTCCTAAAGATGCCTAATGCAAAGTCAGTTTGGGAGTTGTTTGCTTTTAGGTAAATGTTTTCTTTGGTTGAAATTATTATCCTAATTTTTTTGATTCTGATGTTTCTTTTATTTGTGCAGTGTTTTCACTCCTTAACATCCTAGATCGTGTTTTATGGCATGTGTGAACTCCTCATGAAAAATGAAGATGGAATTTATCCAGGTAATTTTACTTAGTTTCTTTCTTCAACAGACATAGACTGTTGTTGCAATTTTGGAGTTTATCCATGAGTTCTCTTTTGTAGTAGGAGGGCATGTGCCTTTTCCGAAGGGCATTTGTAAGCTCATTCCAATGTTTTATTGGAGGAAGTCGCTGTCTTAGTCTCTCTTGGACTGTAGCAGTCCACCAGTGCATTGCATATCCTTGAAAACTTAGGGTAGCAAGAGAGACTTTTCTTTTTCATCCCACTTGATGGCAAGCACAAATTTGCTCTACCTTCATTTCCCAATCTGGGTAAGCCTCAACATTATCTTTTCCATGAAAATGAGGCAATACTACATTAACTTCCTTAAGGGTAGGAGGATTTTCAAATTCCCTCCTATGTCTTCTTGATGAAGAAGGTTGATGATAATATTCTCCTACTCTTAAGGCCTCTTGTTCATATTGGGACTCTCCACTATAACTTCTCTCCCTATTTCGGACTTGTTCCTTTCTCAAAAGTTTCAACTCATTTTCAACCATGGCACTATGTAGCTCTCTTTGGACTTTTTCTTGACTTATTTTTCTCTCAATCTCATTGAGTTGATTGACGAGAGTTTGGAATGAAAATTGATCTTTGGGAGGATCACTAATTCTAGGGGATTGTCTTCCAGACATTTTGATGAACTTAAAAGTTTTCTTGAAGTAAAGACTAGAATTTTTTCACTTGAGGACAATATTCCAGGTAAGAGAGGTGAACCGTATAGGTTGCTTAAATACGAAGTCTTGCCTTGCCAAATATATCCCTAGTTACTTACTAAAAGTCTTTAAATCAAAATTACCTCTAAATTCATTAAATGTTTAAAGACACACTCAAACTCAAAGAAAACTAGACCCTAAATGCGGACTTCTAAGACTTGGCCTATGCGCTTCCAAAAATTGAAAGAAGTGAGATCTCCTAAGTGAGGCTTGGAACTTTGTATCCAAGACACACTCACTGTCTACCAATTTTATATGAACAATTAAAAGCAAAGTTTGCAAGTGATGGAAGAACACTTGTGAATTCTTCCAAGTCACTTATTTAATGGCCAATTACAAGTATTTTTGCAAGAAATAGAAATCAAACAATCAAGAGAATAGAAAGTAAAAGTGGTGTGCAGCTCTGGCTTCTCTCAAAGGAAGTGAATTTGGTTGATTCACACTAATCTCACAGCTGCTAAGTGAAATATGCTGCTGTTGCAGCAACCAGATTTTATGCAGACCAGTGAAGAACGTGGTTCTGTGCACCAAAAATCAGCCCCAAGGTTGATCTTTCCTTGCTCCAATCCACTCCCTAAGATGCTACCAGTGTTGTGGGACGTTTTGAGATAGTTCTGCACCCAACATAGAGCTCATACAAACCACCAATAATCAATTATTAAGCCAGAAAATCAACACTGCTGCTGCCCGAAAACTGTTAAACCAGAATGCACAACTGTAGTTTTATCAAACAGCTTATGTGCAGGATTTTCAAACAACTTAAATCAATGTTTCCAATAAATGGTGGCACTCAAAATGAACTTAGGAAAGGATCTAGAGTGGATTTGAAAAGCAAGAAACAAAGATAAGTTGCAGCTATGATCAATTCGAACCCAAATTTAAACTAGGCAAAGTGTTTGACAAAATGCCTGGCAGAAGGCTGAAAAATGTGCATCAGAGTTTTCAAATTTGCTTAGTACAGGTTCAAACAGCTTTTTACAGTGCAGTTTATGGTAAGATTTGAATTGTGCACTTCTTTTAATTCAATTGAACCAAGCTTTTGCTACCAATCTAACATTGAATCTGATGCATTAATCATACCAAACTCTGAATTTTCAAAATCTGCAACTTATATCAGAAAAAGTGTTGAAAATTGGTGGTTTAGATGGTCAATTTGCACAAACGTGTTTGGACTTTCAATTTAATGGTTCGAGCAACTTTAGTTTACCAAATATGACTTGTGCAAGCTGCCAGCAGAGGCTAAATGCTAGCAAATCAAAATTTCACTAGTTCAGTTGCCTTTTAACACCAAATTTTACCAATTCACCAACCAAACTTCAGCTGAGGATTCAAACAAAACTGTAAACAACTTTTATGACTCCAGGACAGCAAATTAAACTTGAACAAGACTCTAGAAATGCATTAAGAGATGTCCAGAAGTGAGTTCTAAGCTGGACAGATTCAAAAATCAGGAAAAGACTCAATCAAAGTGTGTGCAGCTCGGTCCAACTGCTCTAGCAATGAATTCTGGATTCTGCTGACTGGTGCAACCAGTTTTTATTGTCTTAGACAATACAATGTTCATATGGTATGCACACAACGCAGTCCAAGAATTCAAACACAACCAGAAAGCAAATTTCCACACGTTGTAGTTCAGAAAATTTAAAGCAGATTCAAAAACTACATCAATTGGCAGTGCACTGTGATGGAATTCAAGATGCACTTGAGCTCTTTAATCATTGCTCATCTGATGTGCTTCTATTGAAAAACACATCCAGTTTCACAGATTTATCCAGGCACCAAAATTACTCAGGATTTTTGACAAAATTCAAGCAAATCACATGACTGGACAAAACAATGCAGATTTTAAAAAAAATTAAAAGACTCAAATCAATGAATTGATCCGATTGAAATGATGAACAATAAAGCAATTAAAAGCTGGAACAAACGAATCAACACAATGGAATCTACTGGAATTGAAAAACTTAAGGAAACAGTGCACAGATTCAAGAAAAACACGAAGGAAGTGTTTATGACAGTATGGAATGGGAAGAACACTTAGCTGGAGCGTGATGCAGAACCTAGGCTCTGAATACCACTTGATGAGTTGCTCCAGCAAGAGTGACAGGTTGAATGCAGCGGAAAATGGAAACCAGAGATGGGCAGCGGAGATGCAGAGTGAAAATCAGTTGTATAAGTGATGGTTGAAGAGCTGTTTGGGAGGTTGAAAGCTAGCTCAGGCGGCCTTCCACTGGAAGGAAGCTAGATGAAGAAGGGAAGCTCATTGGAATGACTTTTGGACAGAGTTTAAGGTGCTGAAAATGCATGAGCAGAGTAAAACTCAATATTCTTCAAAAGTGATTACAAAGGAGATCTAGGAGTGAATTTATAGAAGGAATTCAGCTCCTATTTTGGGTATCAACGGTGCTAAAAGATTCCTACAAATGTGGATCTAATGCCACGTGTGCAAGCATAAGGTGGGTGCTAAAGATCTAGAATGAGCACGATATACACGTGCTTTAAAGTGAAGATGGGCTAAGCACTCCTAGACCTTGCACTGGTGCACCTTCATTGCCTGCAATTATGCTTTCCTTGGCTAGCTTCTAGTATTTGACCTTAATTATTTGATGGGCTTGGGCCCAAGTATCATGTTTTTTGTGCAATTGTTCTATTGCAAAGGTTTGATGATTTTGTTGATGTTACTTATGTTATTACAGACATTGGGTCAAAGCAAATGCGGATTCGAACCTGTGCTCCGGATGTTTAGCAGTTTGGATTTACTCAAGCAGAAACTCGAGTTTTACAACTCCCAAGGTAGATTATTGTCTATCTATGCTAGTACTCTGACATTTTTATCATGCACTCTCATTATTTTTGTCATTTATTTTGTTTGTTTGAGATAAGCTATATACAGAGTTGTAGTTTTATCAATTGTTTGTCCTACTAATGTTTTGTTCAATGTAAAGTTGTGTTCAGTCGGAGATCAAATTTTTATTATGTTTTGTGAGGCTAACTTGGCCTAAGTCTATTGGCAAATTGAGAGAGTTTAGTGTAACTGACTTGCTAATTGTTTCTTGTGCAGATTACTTAAACTGGAGCGCAATCAAGATAACAAAAGAGAAAATTTCTATTGCATTTACTTCAACTTTTAAAATTGTTTACTACTACGACATTCACTTCCAATTTTTTAAATTTGTTTGCTGATTTATATTCTTCATTTCCATTTAGTTCCATCTCAATTAGAGTCTAATTGGATTCAAGTATTTCTGAGTAGACAACAGCAACAACACCTCAGTGTGGAGCTTGGAGCAGGCTAGAAACAACCATCCAAATAGGGAAGTTGTCTAACTTACCTTTGTTTTGAATTGTTGCTTCGGTTTTAGGTCTTAAGTGATAGTATTGAATCGATACCCTACTTATTGAAGTTTAAATATCTGTGCAGCTTTGGATTGATGAAAATAGGAAGGTTAGTGCACAAGATTTAAAATTGAGTGCAACTAGGATCCATTTTCCACGTCAATTGTGCAAGACCGGGAAAGGGAGAATTCTTTATCTTGTGCATTGTATCTTGCAATCTGTTTAGGCAAGAGAATATTAAGCTGTGTGATATATGTGTGCAGGATTGAAAATCAGACCAAAAGAATTGAATTAAAGGAGCACAAAGTTGTCCAGAAACAACAAAAGTGGAGCACGTGATTTTTGTTTACCTTTATTTTGTCCACAAAGTTTACCTTTCTTTTGTTTCAACATATTAATTCTAACTCCTTTGGCAGCCTTCTTGGATAATTGATGAAGAATTTGACATGGGTTATCGCGGGAAGAAATCTGCACCAATTGTGACTAAATCTTCAGTTGAACACTACAGGTAATATATTAATTTTTTCCTTAGGTAATTCTTAGTTGATTCAAAAGCTTGGTGTCATGAGTTGAAGTGCTTAGCATATGAGAGATTCCCCTTTTGTACATAAGTTTGCATATTGAATCCTTGTTTATATGTTTTGATATTTTGTTTTTTTGCATATGATATGATAATATTTTTATTTTCTACCATTTTGTTCTTTTGAGCTTAATTCATATATACTGGTTTGCAGGGTGCCAATCCAACAAAATGAATTATGAGCATAGAGGTAAATTTTTTTTTGGATTCCCTTGCCTTCTGTTTTCTGTGTTTTTTCCATCTTAATTTTGCTGCTCGCTTGGAAGTAGTTACCCTACACGTGGGAGTTTTCTGCATCATTCATGTGTTGACATTTGCTTGTATTTGGGGTTTGAGTATTTATTATTATTTTTATGTCTTTTATTTCATTGAGCTGGGACCTTACATTTATTCTGATTTCTATTGATGAATACTTGGCATCGGTGGTGATGCATTGGAATATCTTTTTTGGGATATCTTCATATATATTGTATTTATTACCACGTGTTTGCTAAGCTCAGTTGATTATTTAAAATGTCTTTGATATGTTCAGTAGCATTATTCTAGGCATAAGCTAGTTTTTGTATTTTTAGTTGCAAGTTTGTAAGTACCTGTAGTCATAACTTAGTTAGATGAATTTGAAATTGCTTAGTTGTTGTTTAGAGTATTATAGTAGTATTAGGTTTGATCAGATTTTATATGTTCATTCTAATTTATATTTTGTAGATTAGTTTTAAATTCAACTTTGCATAGTGAATTTTTGTTTAGTATTTGTTTGTATTGTTTTTAAGCTTTCTACATTAATTTTTACCAATTAGAACTTGTTGAGATAGTTTTTGTTATATTTCCCTTGGTTTAGTAACTCATAATTCTGCATAGTTTTAGTTGATAGATTTTAGTGAATAGGTTAAAATTCGAATCTGTGATCAATTTTAGTAGTTAACTTTTTTCTAGCTTTCATTAGTTGTGAAACTTGTAGAAATGAGGTAGTTAGTTTTTAATTGGTGTTTGTATGAGTACTTATGTTATGTGCTGTTTTTCTTGATTTCATTCAGTTTCTTATATATATATATATATATATATATATATATATATAGTCAAGATTTTATATTTTCTCCCAAATGACGCAAATATGAGTTCAGTTAAGTATTTTGAAGTCGTGTGCATAGTTACTTTGTTATTAGATATCACTTTTGTATTTAGTTGTAGAATAAATGTATAAGTGTGATTTCCTACAGAACCAATCTCTATGCAGGTAGCTTTCTTAATTAAATTCCTTGGTATGTTTCATTGAGCTGCTGAGACTTTACATTTATTCTGATTTCTACTGATGAATACTTGACATAGGTGGTGATGCATTGGAATCTCTGGTGCTGCATTCTTTTGGGCATCTGGTGAGAGGAAGTGAAGAATTGTTGAGGTTGCAAGGAGATCTTGATCTGCACGTCTGGGAGGAGTTAGATCCCAAAAATTTACATGGAAGTCTTCAAGAGGTAAGGGGAGTTTGATTTATTTCATTAATTGTTGAAATAATCTGTATTTGATGCAAATCTGGGAAGAAGGGGATGAAAATGGAGGTTTTCTGGGTTTTCTGGACTTTGGACGTTCGACCTTGGTTTAATTGTGTTTGTGAGCGTTCGTTCTCGATGATGTTAATCCTCAGGAAGTACTCGTCTGAGGTAAAGTACGACTAGACTTGATCTCGAGCGTTCGTCCTTGGAGCTCGGTTAATAAGGTTTGGTGTTCATCGGCAGCGTTCGGCCTTTGATGATGATTGATTCCAGAACGTTCGTTCAGACAGCATCAGAGTTGGAAATAGCGTTCGGCAATAATGCATGAATCCATGGGAGTATTTTGAAACAATTATTGAGAATTGTTGGTTATTTCCTTGATCCAATATTGGTTTATTTATACATATTATTGAGAATATGTACGAATTCGTGATTGAGCATGTTTATTCTGTTGGAGGTGGTACATACACTATGTTATTTACTTGTAACTTCGTTTGTCTTTTGAGCATTTTTGCTAGTCTCACGCGTGAGACTGAGATTCGAGTGTCACCTTCTTCTACGCGAGGAGGTGAATGTCTCGCCCAATGAAATGACTTCGGCTCGTGTTGAGTATAGTGCATCGTTACGCGTAGTATCGATGTTTTTACTCGTTAGTCCTTGAGGAGTCGGGGAGATAGGTCTGAAGTCGCGATGGAAGACGGCTCGGGTCGCCTGTTATTGAGAGCAGGTTATGACGACGAATTACAAGTAAACGACATCAGAAAATACTGGTATTTTATTTTTATCCAAGGATTACATATGTTATAATATTTTAAAGAGTGTTTGTCACAATTCAAAATAACACTAGGTAGAATGGAACCAGTTTTATAATTGTTCCCTTGTTGTAATCACGTAAAATATGAGAAAGCAAATAACATTTGATAACTGTCAATACTAAATTTCGTCATATTATCTAGTAAAATCCTAGTAAAATCTAAGTAAAGAGGGGTAGCTGTAAATACTAAATTTCGTCCGAATTGATTTTTTTGGCTTTTACTGTAACATCCCAAAAACTTACCCTTTAAAATTCAAAATTTAAAATATTGTAATAATACATTTAGGATAACACCCCGTCCAAAGAGCACCCATGGGAACTGTACCAACTTCAGAAGGCCTGAGAGGTGGATCTGGGTTGGGCATCTGGTGAGAGGAGGTGAAGAATTGTTGAGGTTGCAAGGAGATCTTGATCTGCACGTCTGGGAGGAGTTAGATCCCAAAATTTACATGGAAGTCTTCAAGAGGTAAGGGGAGTTTGATTTATTTCATTAATTGTTGAAATAATCTGTATTTGATGCAAATCTGGGAAGAAGGGGATGAAAATGGAGGTTTTCTGGGTTTTCTGGACTTTGGTGCTTTTCTGCAGAATTTCTGCAGAAAGCGCGTACGTCCAATTTTGGTGAATCAAAATTGGACGTCCGTTCAAACAGTGCTCGACCAAATAGTGGTCGTCCAATTTCTGAACGTTCGGTTATTGTTCTGAGCGTCCGCCCGAATGAGCCAACTTAGAACGTTCGTCCTTGGTTTGTAATAGTGATATTAGCGTTCGGTCAGGGCTTATTTTAAATACCGTTCGGTTGAAACCTAAATTAGTAGTGTCCGGTTAAGTGTGAATTTAACACTGTTCGATTGAATCGCTCGGCCAGGATTCTAGACGTTCGTTAGCAATTGGTAATCCAGGTTTCAACTTGAGCGTCGTCCCTAAATTGGCATCCACATGAAGTAATCTTGGGCGTCGGTACTGAGTATTAGCGATTGCAGTCGTTCGTTCTTAAAAATAGAATTTTAGGTTTGAATCCTGAACGTTCGGTTTTGGGTAAAAGTGAACGTTCGGTTTTAAGTATAAGTGAGCGTCCGGTTTTGAGTACAAGTGAGCGTTCGGTTTGGGCATAAGTGAGCGTTCGCTTTTGGGTATAAGTGAGCGTTCGCTTTTTGTATAAGAGAGCGTTCAGTTTTAAGTATAATTGAGCGTTCGGTTTTTGAGTCTAAATGAGCGTTCCGTTTGTGGGATAAGTGAGCGTTCGGTTTTTAAGTTGCTTATTCTTAAGTGTTGAATCTTGAGCGATCGGCCTTGGGGTATTAGTGACTATTTAGCGTCGGTTAAGTTTTGATTTAAGCACCGTTTCGGTAGCTGCTGATTTATGTCGTTCGGTCAGGCTTCTTTTAATGCCGTTCGGCAAAAGGGACTTAGGGTTCGACTGAGTATGAAAACGTCCGTCCTTATCATGTCCGGATTAATGGTGTTTGATTTGAGTGTTCAGTATTGAGATATTAGTGGGTATAAGCGTTCGTTCTTAACATGGAACTCTTGGGTAGCAATCTTGAGCGTTCGGCTTTAAGTGTTCGGTTTGGATCTTGGACGTTCGACCTTGGTTTAATTGTGTTTGTGAGCGTTCGTTCTCGATGATGTTAATCCTCAGGAAGTACTCGTCTGAGGTAACGTACGACTAGACTTGATCTCGAGCGTTCGTCCTTGGAGCTCGGTTAATAAGGTTTGGTGTTCATCGGCAGCGTTCGGTGTGGGACCCTGGAAAATTAATGCTGATAAACACCTTGTCAAATCAAAATTTATGTATGGAAACCCCTCTGCAGTGCATTAAAAACGCACATTCATAACTCTGCCACTCACTGCCAAGTGTCACCGAGATAGAATGGGAGTCAGTAATTGGGATACAGGTGTCGACAGGGGAGACGCACGTTCGTGCGGATGTGGGAAGGAACAAAATGAACTTTTCTGGAAAACCCTTCCTCTCTCTTCTGCACTCATCTTCTTCCCTTCAATCTCAGACCCCATTTTTCTCCAGCTTCTCTCTAAAACTTCTTCATCTTCTCTCTAAGATAACTCACCGTCATCTCCTCCGATTCCATTTCAGATACCGTAGAAACATTCCCTGCACCGTAAGCATCGTTCTGAACCGAACAGAACTGAGATCTGAACCGATAAGTTCTCCAACTCTAAACACCCTTTTCTGGGTTGCATGCGGACCTTGATACAGCTGCATGTTAGAATAGAAACTAAGTTCTCCTATGTTCCTTTTGGTTAGATTTAGTGGAGCACTTGAGAAGCAAGTTGAGGGTAGGAAACCATATTTGGACAAGTTAAAAAGCACTCGCTTAGGGAGTTCACTGCTAGACCAGGTAAGGGAAGCTTTAGTAATTTAATTTAATACTTGTATGATGGGTATGAAAGCATGAAGTATACTGGATGTCTGAAATGTATGAAATATTTGATATTTAAGTATGCATGAACGAGCATGGTTGTACTGGATGTATATGAGTGATATTGTTTGAACTGTATGTTGAGAATGGAACGTATGAATTGGAAAAGGGATAATTTCTGTAAGGTATGAATGATAATATGAATTCTGTAATGTATGAGATTTATGGTGAAGATAAATTATAAGCTATGAACCGTATGAAAAATGTGAAGTTATTGTGGATAAAAATCTGGAAAATATAATAGTCTTTGCTTGATAATGAGCGCTCGTCATTGAACGGTCTTATACCGTTCGGTTTCCCCTGAAAATGACTTAGAATAGGAATTCTTTCATTTGGAAAGGATTCTGTTTAAAAACGAGCGTCTTCTTGTGAAAGGCTAGGTTTGAGCGTTCGGCTCATCCTAGTGGTGTCCAACGATCGCTATAAATTGAAGTTATATGAGTAACGCTCGGTTTTGTAATCCGGCGTTCGTTATAGGTAGCGCTTAGTCTGATATTAAGCGTTCGTCCAAATGAACTCTCGGTCTTATATCGAGCGTTCGTTCTAGTTAGTGCTCGGTCATCTATCTAGCGTTCGTCCTAAGTAGTATTCGGTTTTATACTGAACGCTCGCCCTCATCTTCGATTCCTGAACGGACGTAAATAGCGTTCGTCCAAAAATATTAGTTGACGTTCGGCCATTGACTGGCGGTGTTGTATCTTGAATTAAATCACGCTCGGTTTATTTATCTAAAGAAATTGTTGTCCATTGGATTCGACCTCGAGTCATTGTATTTCAATTATTCTAAGTATTATTCAGAACTTCTAGAGTCAATTCCCTTTTACTGAGTTAAGTATTCGTAACGTCCGTCAGAGGACTGGGGTTCGTTTCTTTTGTTCAGAAACGAGGATTTCTCTGTACTTTGATAACGTTCGTCCTTATTTTGAAAAGGGATGAACGTGCGTCATTTTATGAAAGTGGAATAAAGCATAAAAATGTGAATAAGAGGAAAGACTAAGACGTGCGAACGGTATTTTGGGTGAAATATTGAAAGTGGATTTTGAACGAGCGTTCCAAGGAGGAACGTCTCTATGATCTGAATGTGATAAGTTGTATGGTATGACCATGGTAAAATCACTGATGGCTGTTCATCCTGATATTCCGTGAGTGCTCGTCCTTATGTAGAGGGGAGTAGGTCATGTGAGGGAATGGCAGGAGGTCCTAGTCCTACTGAGTACTTTGGACTGATAGGGCTAACCTCGGGTGGCAGCTGATGAGTGTTTCCAGTTACCACACCACCCGAGTGCACGAACGCCTGTGGTTACATGGATTCATACAGTCCGGACGGTCGTATTTATGAGAGTTGGATAATTTATTCTATGCTGGTTCATTGTTGTATGTCTTGTATGTAAATTCCTTATGTTAAATTGTATGTGAGTTGTATGAATTAAATTACCTAAGCTTACCCTTGCAATTCCTTGTGTTGTCTACTGTTTATGTACATCCGTCTTGTCAATGCAATGATCATCCGTGTGGATGTGAGCAGATGGAGAGGTGCCACTTGAAGAAATGCTGGAAGAAGAAATTTTGGAGGATGCCAATCTGGTTGAAGTAGAGGTTAAAGCCGAACAATAGAGCGCTCGTTTATTAGTAGCAGTCAGTAGTTCTGGATTGTATTTTGGGACGTTCGGTTACTTAGTTTTGGAAAGCCGTTCGTCCAGAACTTGGAGTTTTGTAGATAGATTTTGAACCCTGTATATTTTTGTACGTTCGGCTGTTATTAGCTGCTGTAATTTAAGACTGCACTGTTAATTCTGTAAATGTGATTAGTTCTAATTTATGGTAATTACTATTTATTGGGATGTTACATTTATTGGTATTAGAGCAGTTTTGTTCCTTAAAGGACATTGTAGGTTATGGGTACACTGTGTTCTTGCTGTGTGCTTAATATGTGTTTAACGATTTATTTCTCAACTCTTTGAACATGACTAACACTCGTTTTTCTCTGTTCCAGAGAACGAATGGCTCCTAGGCTTCCCCCTCCTCCACAACCAAATGAATCTGATACGTCCAACAACACCAGGTTGTTGGAATCCGTAATTGATAGGCTACAGCAACAGAATGTCACGTTGATGGAGCAAAACGCTACTCTGATGCAGCAAAATCATAACGCCATGCAGAGTATGGAGGCCGCTCGCGCCAACACAGAAGCGACGCAGAGGCAACTGATGGACATCCTTGCCGCTACCAGGGGCACGGCAGGGGCGTCATCTTCCAACGCTGCTCAGCCTGCTGTTGAATGGAGTTTGGAGAGTTTCCTACAACACCACCCTGCCAAATTCAATGGAAAAGGTCTCCCGGATGAAGTGGATCAGTGGTTGAGGGATATGGAAAGAATTTTTTAGTTCTTGATTACTTGTCTACTATTTTTAGTTCTTGATTGTGAATGATTTATTGAGTTTCTAATTTGAGTTCATAGTTTCTAGCTAGATTTTACAATTTCTTTTAATAGAATTGAATAGTTTTTACATGAAATGTGAGTTTCGAACTAGTTTTGACAGATTTTATCTTTGTGAGATTTGAACCTTGCCTTACTTTCTTTCACTGTGTGATGCGTTCCTGTTTATTTACATTTCAGAACTTGTATTGTTTATGTTATGCATTCGTGAATGATTTATGCATTCATTTTTCATAACACCTCCCTTTGATATGTTAATTAATGTGATTATTCTATTTGTATGGTTTATTACTGTATTTATGGGATGTTAGAAGTTTTCAAAACAAAAAATAAAATTTAGAGAAATAAAAATAAAGACAACCATTTAAATTTTTATACACAATTAAATAATAAATGAAATCATTTAACTTAAATAATGAGTGATTGTGAGATCCTTAATAATTAGCTTAAATTAATCCTGGCACCTCACCCTTAATGCTTGCCACCTCATTCCCAGCCATTTAAAACCCACTTCCTAATCTGATCAAAATTCTGTCTGACGTGCACGAAGCACCACGCTCATCATTCTCTGAAACATTAAAACGCACTAAACTCTGCATGCACACACGCCACTTGTCACGTTGGAATCTTCTAAATCAGAGTTTGGTGTGCATGTGGCAACCTGTGACACGTTCTTCCAATTGAACGTTGGTTTAACCAAAACCAGACTTTTCGAAAACTCTCTCTCACTTGCACGAACTCATCTTCAACCTCTGAACTCACCCTTTCATCTTCTCCAACTTCTCTCTAAAAACCCTAAACTTCTCTCTGCTGTAATCCTTACGTTTCTTCTCCAATCGCGTTTTCAGCACCGTAGGAACAACCACTGCACTAAGAGCTATCCATTGGACCGAACAGCTTCAAAGACTGACACTGGTGAGTCCCTTTCGTAGTTCGTCCTTAGGTTCTGGAAAAATAGAGTTTTAGTTGCATGCAAACTGGTATTCTAAGAGTTCTGTAATCTGTGGTTAGATTTGGTTCTGGAAGAGTCAAGAATCCTAAGCATGCAAACTGATACGGCTTGTATGAATTATATTTGATGTTGAATTTGTTTTAAATGCATGTTGAGTTGATTATGGATGAATGGAGAATGGCTATTGTGTGGTTGGAATGATTTTAAATGTTGAAATCTGCATGATGATGATGTTTGAAGGGAATTAAACCTGAAATGGAAGTATAAAGTTGGAAAATGGAAATCTGGAAAAATTCTGCTAAGTGTGAAAAATCTAAATTTTCTAATCCTTCTCTGTTGCTAAAAGGACGTTCGTCACTGTACGGTCTTAGACCGTTCGGTTTTTGGTTAACATGACTTAGATTGGAATTCATTCATTTGGAATGAATTCTGCTCGAGAACGAGCGTCCCCCAATTGAGTGAATGAGCGTTCGTTCTGCTCAGTATAGATCAAGATTTAAAACTTTATAAATAAGTGACGTTCGGTCTTAAGTCGAGCGTTCGTCCTCAATGGCGTTCGGCCTCATGTCGAGCGTTCGTCCTTATTGTTGTTCGACCTTATGTCGAACGTTAGTTCTAGAGAGCGTTCGTCCTTATACTGAACGTTCGTCCAAAGTTGGCGTTCGGTCCTATACCGAAACGCTCGTCCTATAAAGCGCTTGGGTTATAACCAGCGTTAGTGCTGATTCGTGCTTGGTCATTGACCTAGCGTTCGTCCACAGCAGGGTTCGGTTTCTAACTGAACGCTCGTCCTTATTATTGAATTCTGAGCGAACGTAATTGACGTTCGTCCAAAGTAAATTTCTGAACGTTCATTCATTGACAGTAAGAGTTGTTTCTGTACTTTAAATATTCTGGTTATTTATCTAAGTTATTCTGTAAGATAATTATTTCTTTTGATTCAACCTAAAGTTCTTGTACTCAACATCTTCTAAGTATTATTCTGAACTTCTAAATTCAATCTCATCTAAATTCTTTAAGAATTCTTAATGTCCATCAGTGAATAAGAGTTCGTTTCTTTTGTTCAGAAACGTGAAATCAAAGTTCTGTAATAAGTTCGTTTTATTTGAGTAAAGAATGCATGACGTTAATGTTAAGAGAGTGGAACACAGAATGAAAATGTGAAAATGAGAAATGTTTAATGTGGACGAATGATATGTTGAACGAATTATTGGAATTGGATTTTTACGAGCGTTCCAGGGAGGAACGTCTCTTATATGATTGAATATTGAATTGGTAAGGTATGACTGTGGTTAGTTAATGCTGGCTTGGTCCATCCTGATATTCCGTGATACACCTCTTCAAGTAGAAGGGGGTAGTCATGCGTGGGAATGGCAGGAGGTCCTTAGTCCATAAGTTAACATGGGCGACGTAAGAACGGACTTACCTCGAGTGGCAGCTGTTTGGTGTTACCCAGTTACTACACCACTCGGGTGCAAGGACGCCTGTAACTACATGGTTCATACAGTCCGGACGGTCGGTCTTATTATATACCTTTATATGATTATTATTTGATGAATTACATGCTGTATGTGTGTTTAGAAATGTAACTGTATGTGTTGATTGTATAAATTAAATATTATAAGCTTACCCTTGCATTTCCATTGTGTTGTCTCTTGTACATGTATACTCCGTCTTGTCAAATGCAATGATCATCCGTTGTGGATGTGAGCAGATGGTGGTGCATCCCTTGAAGCAATGCTGGAAGAAGAAAATTTGGACGACTCCAATCTGGTTGAAGTTGAAGTAAAGGCCGAGCCTTAGAGTGCTCGTTGTAGTTAGGCTGTATATGTTAGCATAGTTATAACGTTCGGCCACCTATTTTGTAAGGCCGTTCGCCTTATTCATCTCTGATGTATTTTGGTGCTCGTTAGTTTATGTATTTAAGAGCGTTCACTCTTGGTTTCATTGTATGCGTATATACGCGTCCTATGTACTGATGCCGTTAGGCTTTTAATCCTGTTTTAATGCAAAGACTGTTTGTGATTACTGTTAATTGTAATTAATTCTGAATTATAGTGATTACTGTATTTTGGGATGTTACATTAGTGGTATCAGAGCAGTTTTGTTCTTCTAAGGACACTGTAGGGTTATGAGTGCACTGTGTTTTGCTGTGTGCTTATTGCATGTTTAATGAGTTATTATTGTTTTAACTCTTGGACATAACTAATGCTCGTTTGTTTTTCTCTGCATCCAGAGAACAAATGGCACCTAGACTTCCTCCTCCTCCTCAACCGAATGAGTCCGAAACGTCCAACAACACTAGATTGTTGGAAACCGTGGTGGAAAGATTGCATCAACAAAATACCACGTTGCTGGAGCAAAACGCCACCCTGATGCAGCAAAACCAAGCTGCTATGCAAGGTTTGGAGGCCTCGCGTGTTAATTCTGAAAACACGCAAAGGCAGTTGATGGAAATCTTGGCTGCAACTAGAGGTGCGCCTGGAGCATCTTCTTCAAACGCTGCTCAACCTACTGCCGAGTGGAGTTTGGAGAGCTTTCTGCAACATCACCCAGCTAAGTTCAGTGGGAAGTGCCTCCCTGATGAGGCTGATCAGTGGCTGAGGGATATGGAGAGGATTTTTAACGCCAAAAGGTGTCCGGATGAGAACAGGTTGGCGTATACAGAATACTTATTAACTGGAGAAGCAAGCCATTGGTGGACGAGCACAAGGGCCATACTGGTAGACGCTCACCGCCCTGTTACTTGGGAAGTATTCCGTAATAAGTTTTATGAGGAATATTTCCCTGACAGCGTAAAGTTTGCAAAGGAGGTGGAGTTTTTACAACTGGTTCAAGGTGGAATGTCTGTATCAGAATACACCAATAAGTTTAAACACCTTGTCAGATTCAATACAATGGCCACTAGTGAGGAGTGGCAGTGCAGAAAATTTGAAAACGGTTTGCGCAGTGATTTGAAGGTTGTAATTTCCAGCTTGTGTATCCGAACATTCCCTGCTATGGTGGAAAGAGCTAAGGTGTTAGAGAAGAATTTGGCAGAGGCAGAACGGTACAAGAAACAGCAAACAGTAAGGGGGCC